>NW_006291814.1:0-10495 GCF_000327345.1 Myotis davidii | reverse complement strand
CGGCTCTGCACAGAGATGATCAGGGACTGCTAGCGAGAGTTTTTCGCGGAGGAAGAAGAGGCAGGCGAGAGAACAGAAGAGCCAAGGAAGTTTCCATCCGACTACGTAAACATTTCGAATCTGTAGTAGGGGCATTCCAAGTAGGAAAACCACTACACGAAGGGGGAGTGTTGTTGTATCTTTCAAAGTCCAAATGCAAAGGCGTTCGTGAACGGTTCTCTCCTTGTCGCTTCAGGCAGCCGATTCCATATTCGGCGATGCACCACTAGTAACATAAAAATGTGTAGATGCCTACAGATCTGCGTGTAGAACAAACTTCAGAATTAGCACTACAGGTGTACATAGAATTGTACATGCTTCTACTATGCAGATGTTTCCAGAATATGCTGACGTACACGTGTTGGAACTTGGCCCTCTACCATCAAGATAAACACTTGTGTCTGCGGGTGCCTTATCTCTTTACCGAAACATCGGCGACATTGCCTTTTTTTCCTGAAACTCTGTATCTGCATTCATCCTCTCCACGTATGTGGGTTTGGCTCCTTCAATTCCGAACTGATTCGTCTCATGAATGCGCTCTCCTTTTCAGAAACTTGTAGAAGAAGAACCTCTTCCCTGGGTGGATGCGGCAGTTTGGATGTTTCGGTATCCCGGATGACAAAGCGTTCCGGAAACTCGATTCATCACTTTTTGTGAATGCTTTTATATTTTTCAAAGCAGGGATGTTGTTTCGTTTCATAGGGCACTTTAGAGCAGTGACAGCGTCTAGGTTCAGTTCATTAAATCGCTCGTGATGAAGAAAACGGTACCAAAGGAGTCGAGTGTGCCTTCTCTGCGATGTATTATGCCTTGCGAAAAGGTCATGAAGCAGATCTAAATATATAGAGAGAGGGAGAGTGAAAGACAGAGAGAGAGAGGCAGACAGAACGACAGAAGGAGGGTGAGAGAGGGAGAGAGGGAGAGAGAAAGACAGAGGGGGAGAGGCAGAGAGAACGACAGAAGGAGGGTGAGAGAGGGAGAGAGGGAGAGAGAAAGACAGAGGGGGAGAGGCAGAGAGAACGACAGAAGGAGGGTGAGAGAGGGAGAGAGGGAGAGAGAAAGACAGAGGGGGAGAGGCAGAGAGAACGACAGAAGGAGGGTGAGAGAGGGAGAGAGGGAGAGAGAAAGACAGAGGGGGAGAGGCAGAGAGAACGACAGAAGGAGGGTGAGAGAGGGAGAGAGGGAGAGAGAAAGACAGAGGGGGAGAGGCAGAGAGAACGACAGAAGGAGGGTGAGAGAGGGAGAGAGGGAGAGAGAAAGACAGAGGGGGAGAGGCAGAGAGAACGACAGAAGGAGGGTGAGAGAGGGAGAGAGGGAGAGAGAAAGACAGAGGGGGAGAGGCAGAGAGAACGACAGAAGGAGGGTGAGAGAGGGAGAGAGGGAGAGAGAAAGACAGAGGGGGAGAGGCAGAGAGAACGACAGAAGGAGGGTGAGAGAGGGAGAGAGGGAGAGAGAAAGACAGAGGGGGAGAGGCAGAGAGAACGACAGAAGGAGGGTGAGAGAGGGAGAGAGGGAGAGAGAAAGACAGAGGGGGAGAGGCAGAGAGAACGACAGAAGGAGGGTGAGAGAGGGAGAGAGGGAGAGAGAAAGACAGAGGGGGAGAGGCAGAGAGAACGACAGAAGGAGGGTGAGAGAGGGAGAGAGGGAGAGAGAAAGACAGAGGGGGAGAGGCAGAGAGAACGACAGAAGGAGGGTGAGAGAGGGAGAGAGGGAGAGAGAAAGACAGAGGGGGAGAGGCAGAGAGAACGACAGAAGGAGGGTGAGAGAGGGAGAGAGGGAGAGAGAAAGACAGAGGGGGAGAGGCAGAGAGAACGACAGAAGGAGGGTGAGAGAGGGAGAGAGGGAGAGAGAAAGACAGAGGGGGAGAGGCAGAGAGAACGACAGAAGGAGGGTGAGAGAGGGAGAGAGGGAGAGAGAAAGACAGAGGGGGAGAGGCAGAGAGAACGACAGAAGGAGGGTGAGAGAGGGAGAGAGGGAGAGAGAAAGACAGAGGGGGAGAGGCAGAGAGAACGACAGAAGGAGGGTGAGAGAGGGAGAGAGGGAGAGAGAAAGACAGAGGGGGAGAGGCAGAGAGAACGACAGAAGGAGGGTGAGAGAGGGAGAGAGGGAGAGAGAAAGACAGAGGGGGAGAGGCAGAGAGAACGACAGAAGGAGGGTGAGAGAGGGAGAGAGGGAGAGAGAAAGACAGAGGGGGAGAGGCAGAGAGAACGACAGAAGGAGGGTGAGAGAGGGAGAGAGGGAGAGAGAAAGACAGAGGGGGAGAGGCAGAGAGAACGACAGAAGGAGGGTGAGAGAGGGAGAGAGGGAGAGAGAAAGACAGAGGGGGAGAGGCAGAGAGAACGACAGAAGGAGGGTGAGAGAGGGAGAGAGGGAGAGAGAAAGACAGAGGGGGAGAGGCAGAGAGAACGACAGAAGGAGGGTGAGAGAGGGAGAGAGGGAGAGAGAAAGACAGAGGGGGAGAGGCAGAGAGAACGACAGAAGGAGGGTGAGAGAGGGAGAGAGGGAGAGAGAAAGACAGAGGGGGAGAGGCAGAGAGAACGACAGAAGGAGGGTGAGAGAGGGAGAGAGGGAGAGAGAAAGACAGAGGGGGAGAGGCAGAGAGAACGACAGAAGGAGGGTGAGAGAGGGAGAGAGGGAGAGAGAAAGACAGAGGGGGAGAGGCAGAGAGAACGACAGAAGGAGGGTGAGAGAGGGAGAGAGGGAGAGAGAAAGACAGAGGGGGAGAGGCAGAGAGAACGACAGAAGGAGGGTGAGAGAGGGAGAGAGGGAGAGAGAAAGACAGAGGGGGAGAGGCAGAGAGAACGACAGAAGGAGGGTGAGAGAGGGAGAGAGGGAGAGAGAAAGACAGAGGGGGAGAGGCAGAGAGAACGACAGAAGGAGGGTGAGAGAGGGAGAGAGGGAGAGAGAAAGACAGAGGGGGAGAGGCAGAGAGAACGACAGAAGGAGGGTGAGAGAGGGAGAGAGGGAGAGAGAAAGACAGAGGGGGAGAGGCAGAGAGAACGACAGAAGGAGGGTGAGAGAGGGAGAGAGGGAGAGAGAAAGACAGAGGGGGAGAGGCAGAGAGAACGACAGAAGGAGGGTGAGAGAGGGAGAGAGGGAGAGAGAAAGACAGAGGGGGAGAGGCAGAGAGAACGACAGAAGGAGGGTGAGAGAGGGAGAGAGGGAGAGAGAAAGACAGAGGGGGAGAGGCAGAGAGAACGACAGAAGGAGGGTGAGAGAGGGAGAGAGGGAGAGAGAAAGACAGAGGGGGAGAGGCAGAGAGAACGACAGAAGGAGGGTGAGAGAGGGAGAGAGGGAGAGAGAAAGACAGAGGGGGAGAGGCAGAGAGAACGACAGAAGGAGGGTGAGAGAGGGAGAGAGGGAGAGAGAAAGACAGAGGGGGAGAGGCAGAGAGAACGACAGAAGGAGGGTGAGAGAGGGAGAGAGGGAGAGAGAAAGACAGAGGGGGAGAGGCAGAGAGAACGACAGAAGGAGGGTGAGAGAGGGAGAGAGGGAGAGAGAAAGACAGAGGGGGAGAGGCAGAGAGAACGACAGAAGGAGGGTGAGAGAGGGAGAGAGGGAGAGAGAAAGACAGAGGGGGAGAGGCAGAGAGAACGACAGAAGGAGGGTGAGAGAGGGAGAGAGGGAGAGAGAAAGACAGAGGGGGAGAGGCAGAGAGAACGACAGAAGGAGGGTGAGAGAGGGAGAGAGGGAGAGAGAAAGACAGAGGGGGAGAGGCAGAGAGAACGACAGAAGGAGGGTGAGAGAGGGAGAGAGGGAGAGAGAAAGACAGAGGGGGAGAGGCAGAGAGAACGACAGAAGGAGGGTGAGAGAGGGAGAGAGGGAGAGAGAAAGACAGAGGGGGAGAGGCAGAGAGAACGACAGAAGGAGGGTGAGAGAGGGAGAGAGGGAGAGAGAAAGACAGAGGGGGAGAGGCAGAGAGAACGACAGAAGGAGGGTGAGAGAGGGAGAGAGGGAGAGAGAAAGACAGAGGGGGAGAGGCAGAGAGAACGACAGAAGGAGGGTGAGAGAGGGAGAGAGGGAGAGAGAAAGACAGAGGGGGAGAGGCAGAGAGAACGACAGAAGGAGGGTGAGAGAGGGAGAGAGGGAGAGAGAAAGACAGAGGGGGAGAGGCAGAGAGAACGACAGAAGGAGGGTGAGAGAGGGAGAGAGGGAGAGAGAAAGACAGAGGGGGAGAGGCAGAGAGAACGACAGAAGGAGGGTGAGAGAGGGAGAGAGGGAGAGAGAAAGACAGAGGGGGAGAGGCAGAGAGAACGACAGAAGGAGGGTGAGAGAGGGAGAGAGGGAGAGAGAAAGACAGAGGGGGAGAGGCAGAGAGAACGACAGAAGGAGGGTGAGAGAGGGAGAGAGGGAGAGAGAAAGACAGAGGGGGAGAGGCAGAGAGAACGACAGAAGGAGGGTGAGAGAGGGAGAGAGGGAGAGAGAAAGACAGAGGGGGAGAGGCAGAGAGAACGACAGAAGGAGGGTGAGAGAGGGAGAGAGGGAGAGAGAAAGACAGAGGGGGAGAGGCAGAGAGAACGACAGAAGGAGGGTGAGAGAGGGAGAGAGGGAGAGAGAAAGACAGAGGGGGAGAGGCAGAGAGAACGACAGAAGGAGGGTGAGAGAGGGAGAGAGGGAGAGAGAAAGACAGAGGGGGAGAGGCAGAGAGAACGACAGAAGGAGGGTGAGAGAGGGAGAGAGGGAGAGAGAAAGACAGAGGGGGAGAGGCAGAGAGAACGACAGAAGGAGGGTGAGAGAGGGAGAGAGGGAGAGAGAAAGACAGAGGGGGAGAGGCAGAGAGAACGACAGAAGGAGGGTGAGAGAGGGAGAGAGGGAGAGAGAAAGACAGAGGGGGAGAGGCAGAGAGAACGACAGAAGGAGGGTGAGAGAGGGAGAGAGGGAGAGAGAAAGACAGAGGGGGAGAGGCAGAGAGAACGACAGAAGGAGGGTGAGAGAGGGAGAGAGGGAGAGAGAAAGACAGAGGGGGAGAGGCAGAGAGAACGACAGAAGGAGGGTGAGAGAGGGAGAGAGGGAGAGAGAAAGACAGAGGGGGAGAGGCAGAGAGAACGACAGAAGGAGGGTGAGAGAGGGAGAGAGGGAGAGAGAAAGACAGAGGGGGAGAGGCAGAGAGAACGACAGAAGGAGGGTGAGAGAGGGAGAGAGGGAGAGAGAAAGACAGAGGGGGAGAGGCAGAGAGAACGACAGAAGGAGGGTGAGAGAGGGAGAGAGGGAGAGAGAAAGACAGAGGGGGAGAGGCAGAGAGAACGACAGAAGGAGGGTGAGAGAGGGAGAGAGGGAGAGAGAAAGACAGAGGGGGAGAGGCAGAGAGAACGACAGAAGGAGGGTGAGAGAGGGAGAGAGGGAGAGAGAAAGACAGAGGGGGAGAGGCAGAGAGAACGACAGAAGGAGGGTGAGAGAGGGAGAGAGGGAGAGAGAAAGACAGAGGGGGAGAGGCAGAGAGAACGACAGAAGGAGGGTGAGAGAGGGAGAGAGGGAGAGAGAAAGACAGAGGGGGAGAGGCAGAGAGAACGACAGAAGGAGGGTGAGAGAGGGAGAGAGGGAGAGAGAAAGACAGAGGGGGAGAGGCAGAGAGAACGACAGAAGGAGGGTGAGAGAGGGAGAGAGGGAGAGAGAAAGACAGAGGGGGAGAGGCAGAGAGAACGACAGAAGGAGGGTGAGAGAGGGAGAGAGGGAGAGAGAAAGACAGAGGGGGAGAGGCAGAGAGAACGACAGAAGGAGGGTGAGAGAGGGAGAGAGGGAGAGAGAAAGACAGAGGGGGAGAGGCAGAGAGAACGACAGAAGGAGGGTGAGAGAGGGAGAGAGGGAGAGAGAAAGACAGAGGGGGAGAGGCAGAGAGAACGACAGAAGGAGGGTGAGAGAGGGAGAGAGGGAGAGAGAAAGACAGAGGGGGAGAGGCAGAGAGAACGACAGAAGGAGGGTGAGAGAGGGAGAGAGGGAGAGAGAAAGACAGAGGGGGAGAGGCAGAGAGAACGACAGAAGGAGGGTGAGAGAGGGAGAGAGGGAGAGAGAAAGACAGAGGGGGAGAGGCAGAGAGAACGACAGAAGGAGGGTGAGAGAGGGAGAGAGGGAGAGAGAAAGACAGAGGGGGAGAGGCAGAGAGAACGACAGAAGGAGGGTGAGAGAGGGAGAGAGGGAGAGAGAAAGACAGAGGGGGAGAGGCAGAGAGAACGACAGAAGGAGGGTGAGAGAGGGAGAGAGGGAGAGAGAAAGACAGAGGGGGAGAGGCAGAGAGAACGACAGAAGGAGGGTGAGAGAGGGAGAGAGGGAGAGAGAAAGACAGAGGGGGAGAGGCAGAGAGAACGACAGAAGGAGGGTGAGAGAGGGAGAGAGGGAGAGAGAAAGACAGAGGGGGAGAGGCAGAGAGAACGACAGAAGGAGGGTGAGAGAGGGAGAGAGGGAGAGAGAAAGACAGAGGGGGAGAGGCAGAGAGAACGACAGAAGGAGGGTGAGAGAGGGAGAGAGGGAGAGAGAAAGACAGAGGGGGAGAGGCAGAGAGAACGACAGAAGGAGGGTGAGAGAGGGAGAGAGGGAGAGAGAAAGACAGAGGGGGAGAGGCAGAGAGAACGACAGAAGGAGGGTGAGAGAGGGAGAGAGGGAGAGAGAAAGACAGAGGGGGAGAGGCAGAGAGAACGACAGAAGGAGGGTGAGAGAGGGAGAGAGGGAGAGAGAAAGACAGAGGGGGAGAGGCAGAGAGAACGACAGAAGGAGGGTGAGAGAGGGAGAGAGGGAGAGAGAAAGACAGAGGGGGAGAGGCAGAGAGAACGACAGAAGGAGGGTGAGAGAGGGAGAGAGGGAGAGAGAAAGACAGAGGGGGAGAGGCAGAGAGAACGACAGAAGGAGGGTGAGAGAGGGAGAGAGGGAGAGAGAAAGACAGAGGGGGAGAGGCAGAGAGAACGACAGAAGGAGGGTGAGAGAGGGAGAGAGGGAGAGAGAAAGACAGAGGGGGAGAGGCAGAGAGAACGACAGAAGGAGGGTGAGAGAGGGAGAGAGGGAGAGAGAAAGACAGAGGGGGAGAGGCAGAGAGAACGACAGAAGGAGGGTGAGAGAGGGAGAGAGGGAGAGAGAAAGACAGAGGGGGAGAGGCAGAGAGAACGACAGAAGGAGGGTGAGAGAGGGAGAGAGGGAGAGAGAAAGACAGAGGGGGAGAGGCAGAGAGAACGACAGAAGGAGGGTGAGAGAGGGAGAGAGGGAGAGAGAAAGACAGAGGGGGAGAGGCAGAGAGAACGACAGAAGGAGGGTGAGAGAGGGAGAGAGGGAGAGAGAAAGACAGAGGGCCAGCCTCTGGCTGTTCCTGCCTGCAAAGCCACCAGAGCCCTTCTTCTTGGAAAGGAAGCAGGTTCAGGAGGAGGCCCGCCGGCGTAGGGCAGCGGCCTTCGATTTATCACCTGATCATGTTGTGCATGACTTCTTCAATATTTTGGTGTCCAGACAGCTTGTCGGTCTCTTTCACCTCTAATTGCCTCTCTCAATCCAGAAGCTCTGCTGCCTCCTCTGGGGCAATCAACACGTGAACAGCGGCTGCTGTTACCACCTTCAACTGCTGTAAACCTTCCACAGCTATCTTTTCCAGACCATGAATCAACGGCTTATGCTTCAGCTGCCAGCACAGAAGTGTGTGAATGCTCTTGGTTGCCCCAGAAGTGCTAGCGAGAGAATGAGCAGATGCGAAAAGACAGAAGAATTGTTGGCTTCCCGAGTCGTGGAGAGGTTGCTAGACGTTTGCGTATCCATTGTTTTGAAACGAGCTCTTTCGGGGAGGTTTAGGCACGTGCTGGATTCGCTTTTACCGGCTGTGGTGTTTCGAACCACAGTGGAAGCCACTGCCGCTTCATCTCCATCCAAAGGTGTTTTGGATTTCTGTATAAGTTGAGACAACTCTTCGATCTCTTTTTCTCTTAGACAAGATCCGAGGACTTCCTCGAGCACAGTGCCTGAGCAGTCAAAGGCGGTATGCAGCCAGCATGTCAAATAACCGAAGAGCCCGCGGGGATCTTCCGTCGGATAGCCGAGACGCAAGGAGCCCTTTTGTATCGTCCCTCTACAGAGGCAACATTTACTCTGAGCTGAGCAGGATAGAGACAAACACACAAGCAGAAAAAAAAGCACTCTTCCACAGATGTGCAAAGATACATACAATTTGGCATATTCATACAGGTATTCACATACCTACCTGCGTACACAGATATAGAGGATCTTCAGGTGGCTTGCACAAGTATATATATATATATAGACATACCTCCATTTTTCGGTATCTGTATGTATATGAATATATATGTCAATGTGTATGTATATATGCACGTGTTATGTACACATCAATATGTATATACAGATATATATGTATGTATATATACGAAGGTGTAGGATTGTACGTAGAGGTGCGTGGAGGCGGGTATGTCGGCATGCGAATATATGAATGTCTATTTATATACGTATAAATATATAGGTATCTTTTCTCCTTTTGGGGAAGTTCTGGATGGCTCTTTCTGTGTGAACGGATCCAAGTACGCAAATGTACACGGTAGGGTCACAAGAAGCAATGTTCGGAAGATATGAGGTATTCAGTGCCCAGCTGACTCAAGGCCGAGTGGTGCTCAACAAAGAGCGACCACGGACTGCTGAGGTGGATGAATCTCTGAAGATGGATTAACGTAAATAATAGAGGTAGAGGATGCGAAGCCAGGAAGATATACAGATGGAGAGCTGGAGGGGGAGTTACATAGATATACTGCAGTATATACAGAAATTGTGATCGAGAGAAGTCGATAAACAGGTGCACATGGAGAGAGAGAGAGAGAAGTGATGGCGTGCTTGAGTTATGCTGTTGCCCTTCTGTGTTCTTGGGGATGGCGAGTTCGAGTTAGGTCAGCAGTGAGGACCTCTCGGGACATTTTGCGCTACGGGAGTGACCTGGGACAGAGGAGCAGACTCGCTCTTCTTCGGATGTCGATGTGCCTCTTCAGGAACCCAAAGATGCTTATCAGGACAGAAGGAAATATGCTCAGCTGCAATGGGTAGAAGTCGGCCTGCCACAATGGACAGCGCCTGAGCGTCACCTACCTCGTCTGCCTTTCACGCCCGTGGAGGTATTTTCAAATCTTCTGCGAGCCCTGAGAAAAAAGAGTGCGCATGAATAGGTTAAGAGTGAAAGGAAATTGATCGAGAGAGGGAGTCCGGAGAGAAAAGAAGATCTAGAAGTACGAAGAATTCATCAAGTGCCACCGCTGTTAAGGAGACGACAATCCAAATGGGAGAAGCGCAGGAAGGAAGTTTTCGAGGTATCCAAATTTGGAAAGTTGTAAACGAGTTCCTTGATGAAAATATTAACGAAGTTGACCACCCATCTCTCGTCGAGTCAACATAGTACCTTCCACAGATATGTATTATGTGTGGCCTCTGGATGAGGGGAATGTTGGTGGAGTGTTGGTGAGGCGTACGCCTGAGTTCAAGGCTCTCTGCTCGAGCACGAATTAAAAACATCTCGTTGAAGTGTAAATAAGTAAATATTCAGGGGTCGAGGAGGTTGTCGAAGCGCAACGGAGCCTCGTTCTTTTTACCCAGTTCAAACTCTCTCCCCTTCCGACACAGGAGTATGCGGAGGAGGGTACAGAGTAGGATGAGGAGGGGGCTGCGGAAATGGTTGGGGGAAAAAATACAGGGGAGGATAATTTGGAAGAGATAAAGGAGGGTTAGGAGGAGGAGACAGAGGAGGATGGGGGGGATGATGCTGAGAAGAGAAAGCGCATGAAGCGAGTGAGTGCAAAGTGAATGCTAAGGAGGGGCAGGCAAGCAAGCAGGCAGGCCGAGAGAGAATAGTACTGGATGCCTTCTTAATAGAAGAACATAGCCCAGATCCTACCCAAGATTATCTCTCACAAACTCCAGAAATGAACCGTGATATTCTGTTAGCGAAGCACTCCACTCGCCCAGAGCTCAGTCGGTTTCTCCTCTTCCACCGCTTTCCCCCGCTGCATTGAATCGACGGGTTGGCTTCTGGCGATGGATATCGGATGGACACAACGCAGCAGCGGCGTGCTTTGTTGGCTCACCTGGGCTCTACTAAATGAAGGAAGAATGGCGCGAGAAAAGGGAAAAGAGAGAAAAAGGAAAAGACAACAGTCGAGAGAAGCAGCGTGTGTGAGATTCGGACCGTGGAGAAGAAGAGGGACAGATGACGTTTGCCAGTCTTGTTACATCGAATCATGGATTGAGAGGTCCTGATGGTTATTTCTTGGTGTAGGGAGAACTTGTGAAACACCACAAGAGGGGAAGAAAGAACGATTGAGCAGCAGTAGTTTAGTCGTCGATCTACGGTATCTTCTTCCACAATCGAAACTGGCCAGTTGAGGCTAACAAAACAAAAATGAAGTTCCCTCCTTTGCTGAGATACCTCTCACTACAAATGTGGACTAATATATACAATTACATAAAACTAAATAGGTGTGTTTTTCATGTTGGG
>NW_006291813.1:0-252 GCF_000327345.1 Myotis davidii | reverse complement strand
TCACTCTAATTCTCTCTTTTTTAAAAATCAATTTAAAAATCCATATCCGCCCTAGCCGGTTTTGCTCAGTGGGTAGAGCATCAGCTTTCAGACTGAAGGATCCTGGTTTCAATTCCTGTCGAGGGCACCTGTCCATGTTGACAGCTCAGTCCCCAGTATGGGCTCTCTCATCATTGATGTTTCTACCAGTAGCTGTCTGAAATCAATAAAAAATATATATTTAAACATTATTTTAAAAAATATCAGGGGAAG
>NW_006291812.1:0-310 GCF_000327345.1 Myotis davidii | reverse complement strand
GGAGGCTGATGTTGGCTTTCTAAAGATGATTTCCTTTTTTTCTTTTTTCCCCTCCATGTCTGGGTTTAATTGTTTGCAGAATACCCGACAGAGAAGGGATTTGCGGATACTTCGCTGTGCAGAGGACAGTGTGCAAGCAGGGATGGCGACATGATTTCCTTTACATAAAAGCTGCACACAGAGGACCTCAAGGCCGAGAGAGGCGGCCCTGCGGGGCACGGGGGGGATGGGAACCCGCAGGGCCTGGAAGTTCCCTCCTTCCCCCCGTAAGGAGGCCTTGAATGCAGTGTCAGTGGTCATGATCAGAAGG
>NW_006291811.1:0-278 GCF_000327345.1 Myotis davidii | reverse complement strand
CTGCCTCCTGCACGCCCCCTACCGGGGACCGAGACCACAACTCGGGCATGTGCTCTTGATGGGAATCAAACCCAGGACCCTTCAGTCTGCAATCCGACGCTCTATCCGCTGAGCCAAACCGGCTAGGGCCCCCTGAGATTCTTGAATGTTCTACTTAGCTTCCCCGTGACTGCTCAGAGCCAGCAGTCTATTTGAAGAAAAAGTGGCTCCTAATACTTCTCATTGCTGTTGACTTCCTGGTTCTCCCCTCTTCACTGTGCACATTATCTTTTTGTTGA
>NW_006291810.1:0-278 GCF_000327345.1 Myotis davidii | reverse complement strand
AATGATGCTGATCTCTTTCATGCAGAACACTCACCACCTCCAAATACCCTGGCACCACACTGGGAATTAAGTCTCAACATACAAATTTTGGGGAAACACAAATATCCAGTCTATAGCAGGCCATAATCCAATAGGATTTGTGTTCTCAGAAGAAGAGACACCAGGGATGTGCCTGTACAGAGAAAAGGCCATGTGAGAAAACAGTGAGTAGGTGGCTGTCTGAAAGCTAGGAAGAGAGGTCTCACTGTTATTGGGAAACTCGGGGTATCCCTTTCCCC
>NW_006291809.1:0-358 GCF_000327345.1 Myotis davidii | reverse complement strand
CTTTCAGTCTGTGTGAGTCCCATGTTCTGAGGTGGGTCTGTTGTAGAGATCATATATATGGGTCATGTCTTTTTATCCATTCAGCCACTTGATGTCTTTTGATTGGAGCATTTAGTCCATTTACATTTAAAATTATTATTGAAAGCTACTTGTTTGTAGTGATTTTTATTCTTTATGCTTGTGTTCTTTCTTACCTTTTTATTTCTTCTTTTTCACAGCATTCCCTTTAGCATTTCTTTCATTGATGGCTTGGTTGTGATAACCTCCCTTAGGCTGGTTGTTTTTAATTATTTTTTATTTATTTATTTATTTTTGGTCTCTGAAACTCCTGATTTCCCCTTTAATTTTGATTGATTGT
>NW_006291808.1:0-470 GCF_000327345.1 Myotis davidii | reverse complement strand
CATGTAACTAAAGGCAACAGCAAAGCACCATAAGCCAAATATATCATCAAACAAAGCGATCAAAACAAGCGTGTGTTGATTTGTCAAACAAATAAAAATCTGGATTATTGTTTCCAGCTCACATCCTGAGAATGGTACAAACATTCCAACGACGCGAAAAATGAAGCAAAACAAAACATGTTCGACATTTCAAATTATATCTATTTCAAGAAACATAAATTTCCTGAGATATTAGAACAATGCCTTTAGGATGAGTAACGCTTTATCGCCTCATCATTGAAAAATATATAGATAAGTGACAAGGGGTTGGGAATTTAGACATACCAATAAAATCATGGAGGTGTTAATGATATGCCTCTCAACCGTTTCGTTTTGAATATGTAGTTTTGTTCAAAAATGGCATATATGTAAGCGATACAGAATGAAACATGCTCGGGTATCTCTAATCACACAAACTGATTTTGAAGAAC
>NW_006291807.1:0-258 GCF_000327345.1 Myotis davidii | reverse complement strand
TCTGTGTAGTCCTAGCCAGTGTTCAGCAAAGTGTGGCTTGCAAACCGCAGTTTCCCGACCACTGTTCTAAGCAAATGTGTCTTAGTTTTTAACAAAAAGTTTAAAAAGTAAAAATAAATAAATAAATAATAGCAAAAGCTGATAGAATTAGGATATACACAACAAATTTTTTGTATAGCGTTTGAGTTTTAAGCAAAGTGTTATTATGACAATGAAAAAGTTTAAAAAAGTAAAAGTTTATACAGTTAAATAAAACAG
>NW_006291806.1:0-306 GCF_000327345.1 Myotis davidii | reverse complement strand
GAGGCGGTTAGGGGCAATCAGGCAGGCAGGCGGTCGAGCAGTTAGGAGCCAACGGTCCCAGATTGCAAGAGGGATGTCCGACTGCCAGTTTAGGCCCGATCCCACAGGGGTCCAGAGGGGTCCTGGATTGGAGAGGATGCAGGCCAGGCTGAGGGACTCCCCCGATACACAAATTTCATGCACTGGGCTTCTAGTGTATATATAAATTATTATCTATAATTTAATGTTGTATTATAAATTAATGTTGTATCCCTAATGCCTTGCACAGAAAGGTTCAGATATGATAGATGAGTGATGGAAAGATGA
>NW_006291805.1:0-406 GCF_000327345.1 Myotis davidii | reverse complement strand
TGATGATGTATAGCCACCAGTTGTGACTGTCCTGTTACGGGCCAGGTACTCAGCCCCATGGAATCCGAGCTCCGCCAGGTACTAGATCCCCTTCCCCAGGTAAAAGGCAAGAACAGTGGGTGATGCAGTCAGGGCTCCCTTGAACGTGGCCCATCTATTCATCCTTCTGTGCCACCTTCTCAACTGTAGACTGGGGTGACAGTGGCACTGCCCCTACCCCCATTATTTGAGGATTGAATTCTAGGTTTTTTAGATCATGCCCATCCCATTGCCTGGCATGGCCATTGTGTGTGGGTACTGGTGCCAATTCTCCCTGCTCCTGTTAGTCCTTCTGTAGGCTCAGGTGGGGGGGCCAGGAGTGTCTGTTGACAGAAGATAGCAGTGGTGCAGCCAGGGGATGGAGGAG
>NW_006291804.1:3808-4271 GCF_000327345.1 Myotis davidii | reverse complement strand
CGTATTCATGTGGTCAGTCAGTCATTCATACCAAGCGTTCATTGGTGCCAGTGTTCATTGTTACCCACCTTCATCCGTTCGTTCATTCGTGAATACAAATGTAGCAGTCACTACACACGTGTGTGCCATAAGTGTGCGTGCGTGTGCGCGCATGTGTGCACACATAGTCTGTTTCTTGTCTCCTCTCCTGTTCCTTGTAGCCCCGGCCATGCCCCTGTAGATAAGAGTTCCTCCCCAGGAACAGAGGAGCCGCTCACCGTGAGGCACCCACCTTGCCCCTGCGTTTTCCCACAGGCACCCTGTGGAGGCCACCGCAGTTTTGTGTTGCCTCTTCTGGGTGCTTCTGGTATTGAGAGCAAATGAAAGCCAATAGGAAGTCTCTGAGGGCCCTCTCCATTGGGCCTCAGTCAAAGTGTATGGTTCCCCTGGCTGTGACACATGTGTGCAGAGTGGGCCTGGGATT
>NW_006291804.1:761-3215 GCF_000327345.1 Myotis davidii | reverse complement strand
TAACCACACACACACTTGCGGTGGGTGGCTTGGCGAACTGTATCTGTGAGTTCCCTGGGTTCTGGTGGGGAACCTGGACTGCTAAAGTTAGAGCTGCGAGGGTACTTTCAGGTCTACTCCTAGGGCACCTGGATGGGGAGTCCCTGCTTTGGGTTTAGGATGGGGCCTTAGGGGAACCGTACCCAGAGGAGGGATGCCCTGCAGGCTGGAACCCCAGACCTGGAGGCACACTGCTACCCTCACAGTGGCCTAGTGGGTGAGCGTAGGCCTGTTTGTTTGGGGTTCCTTTTACTTGAGTGGTCCCTCATACCAACCCATTCATTGGCTGGGAAGCTGAGGGCCTTTGCTTTTACTGAGGCCCTCCTGTTCAGCTTGTCAAGATACCGGGCTATGGCCACAGTGGTAGTGTGGAGAAATACACCCCTTCCTTGGGTCGTTTAACCCCTTCCTTGGGTTGTTTTTATTTTGAAGGCCTACCCTTTCCAGTGGCGTGCCATGAATGGATTGTGGACTCATTTCTTCCAGAATTTCTCCATTGGAATGGACTCTCAAGAAAGGCTACTCTCTTTTGTTGTTGGGCCTCAGAAGCCTGAGCTAGCCTGGCCTGTTGTGCAGCTGGGACAAGGGTTCACCGTTTTTTCCTTCGCGAAGGGCGGAGGGAAGAGGACAGGTTGGTATTTGTGGTGCACTACTGCCATCAAGCGGAATGAGTTTGTGCTCCCGCAAGCCCCGCGCTTTCCCCTGCAATGGAGGAGAGTGACAAGGGAGTGAGGACTCACACAGGGGCACAGGGATCCGGTCCTGGGAAGTCAAGAGCTTGGCCTGGCCCTGGGGGTTCTCAAGGATGCTGTGGAAATGGGTTTCCTGAGAACAAGGCGCCTGGCCCTGGCTCACAGGAAGCCAAGGCGCTCTAGTAACCAAGGCGGCCGCCATGACTGGGCGGGACAAAGGAAGCTGAAGCTGCTGGGACATAGCCCAGGCCAGGGCCTGTGGGCATTTGGCCTGGCGCCCCTTCTCCTTGGGAGAGAGTGCTGGTGCAGCCCATCCAGGGACACCCCCCCACCCTCCAGCCCCCTCCAAAGCAGGCAGGGGAGTTTCTTGGAAGTTGGATGCCTGAGAGGAGAGCCAGTGACATTCTCAGGAAGCACACACGGAACCCCGCCTTCCTGGAACCATGTGACTCAGCAACACAGTGAGAGGGCACAAGCAGAGCCTAGAGGGCAGTGCCCCTCACCGAGGCCCTCAACCAGATAAAGGAGGCAGGGCAGAGGGAGTCCTTCGCCGGGGAATCCAAGTGTGGCAGGCCTGGTGCCATCCCTAGGGGTCTCCAGGATTCCAACCCAGACCCACCCCCAAGGATCCTGGACACAGCTCCCTGAAGAGAAAGGACCTTCTGGTAAACCTGGGAGCAGAACCGAGCTGAGTGGATGACCAGTCATACACTGATTTTCAGACTTGGTTATTCTTGGCCACTTTCCATCAAGAGGCCCTGAGCAGCACTGGGGCGAGGATAAGGAATGGCCATGGCTGGCAATCACCCCTGACTCTCCCTCCAGGTCTCCACTGATGCCCAAGTGTGAAGATGAGGCCTCCAGCTCAAAGTAGCTGGGTGGACAGAAAGGAGCCCACCCCATTTCCTCACATTGTCCACCTGCCCACCACAGGCAGCCCAGCCTGTCTGCCAAAGCCAGAAATGAGGGGCATTTCCATCTAGACCCCGAGGGTCCAGAGAGCCCGCTTGGGGGAAGAACTCCTGTGGTAGTTCTTTTGTGGCCCCTGGGGAGCTCTTCCCTGCCGGGGGTCAGCTAGTCTCCAGGTTCAACTCCTGGCTGAGCTCACACCCCTCGCGCTGGCTCCAAGGAAATGTATGAGCAGGTGCTGGCCCTTTAATGTGTGTGTTGGGGTGCCTCTGAGGGCCAAGGAGTGACTAGGTACTGGGCCTTGTGAAGGAGAAGTAAGGGAAATGCACCACGATCACCTCCATCCTAAGAATGTGGTCATTCTCCACATAGGGATCCTAGCCCCTTGTGACCTGATTGTTGGGTGCGCACACAGTGCCCAGTGGGCGTGGGCACTTTGTCCCAGGGAACAGGAAGGGCCCCTTGGGGACAGTGTGTTGCCTGGGACACAGGATCTCTTTCAGGCGCGCGGCCAAGGATGCCACACACACCTCTTCACTCTAACTTGCCCTGCTCCTGCTGGACTCTGCCTAGTCTGGGACCAGCACCCTGGCAAGCTAGCCAGTGCCCACAAGTGCAGGGGAAATGCTCCAGAGATTCAGGAAGAGGCTGTCCTCTCAGGGCTCCCGCCACCTCCCCTTTCCCAGCTCCCTGCTGGTCGGGTCCCCGGCCTCCGGAGGGCGCTCCCCACAGGGAGCCCAAGGGTGAACCTGGCTCCTGCAGCCAGCGCCAGCCCCCAGGCCACAGGTTCCTGTAGGAGCTGGACTGAGCTGAG
>NW_006291804.1:0-626 GCF_000327345.1 Myotis davidii | reverse complement strand
AGGTGTGCCAGCCACCCAGACCCGCCCCACAATCCTCTGTGGTCCCCAGACTCAGCCTGGTCGCCAGCTGCCCTTCTGCAAGCCTTCCCAAGGGATCCCCAGGCGCAGGGACCCTGTGCTGCGGGCCCTGTTCGAAAAGGATTCCCCTGGATGGCACTGTGGCTCCACAGATCGCTCTGTCTCCTGGAGCCTGGCCTCTCCCTCCGCCCTTTGTGGCTCAAAAAAGGCCCAGGGAGGCGCCAGAAGCCTTTCAAGCCCAAGCAGCCCCATTGCTTGTCTTAGGGTATTGGGGAGTCCATGCCTTTGTCTTTAGGCTTCTTGTTGCCAGGTGAAAGGGGCCTGCAAAGGCCATGGAAGCAATTCTCTCTGGCATCTGAGATCTCTCTCCACATCTCTCTGGGCCTCCGTGTCCCCCTACCCAGCGAGCAGGGACCTTGTCCTCTCTGCCCACTGGCCTATGGCTATCCTCAGGGGTCTTCTTCTCCAAAAGGCTGGACCTCCTCTGAGCGCTCCAGACACAAGGGACAGGGGTTCTCAGCTGGCCCTGGACACGGGATATGGACTTCCCCTCTTCTCTTGGCACCCTGGCCTCTCTTCTGGGCCTCTGAGTCAGGTTCCAGGGCTCA
>NW_006291803.1:0-209 GCF_000327345.1 Myotis davidii | reverse complement strand
GTACATGCCCTTGACCGGAATCGAACCTGGGTTGGATTGTCTATTTAATTTCTCAGTCTGCAGGCCGACGCTCTATCCACTGAGCCAAACCGGTTTCAGCGATGCAATCATTTCTAAAATGTAAAGAGTTATAATGTAAGGAATATGCAAATTAGCCAGCACGCCATAACTTCACAGCTGATCTACAAACAGCAGAGAGATAAAGGAGG
>NW_006291802.1:0-301 GCF_000327345.1 Myotis davidii | reverse complement strand
GGGTCTTCATTCCAGTGTGTGGAGCCTTTCTGGGTCAGGGGGTGGATGCCTGCGGGGAAAAAGAGGGCCTTAGAGGATGTACCTGGGCTCATTCTGGACCCTGAGAGAGGGGCTGTGCTCACAGGAGGTCTCAGGGACAGCTTGGGGTTGGAGCTGTGACCTCTGGGGCACCAGGTGTGACCCCTGCACAGGGGCCCGTTGCTTTCCTTCTGGGGGACAGAGGGACCTGGGAGGCTAGGCCTTAGCCCCAAGAGTCCCAATGTGCATTCCCGCGCTGTGGAAGATTGTGTAGACATTGAGA
>NW_006291801.1:0-391 GCF_000327345.1 Myotis davidii | reverse complement strand
ATTCGGGGTCTTTTTTCATTCCAGATGAATTTTGATCTAGTTCTTTGAAATATGCCATTGGTATTTTAATGGGGATTTCATTGAATCTGTAAATTGCTTTGGGTAGTATGGACTTTTTAATGATGTTGATTCTACCAATCCAAGAACATGGTATGTTCTTCTATTTGTTTATGTCTTCCTCTATCTCTTTTTTGAATGTCCTGTAGTTTTCTGAGTATAGTTTTTTTACCTCATTAGTTTGATACCTAGTTTATTCCTAGGTATCTTAATTTTTTTTTGGTGCAATAATAAATGGGATTGATTTTTAGTTTCACTTTCTGTGAGTTTATTATTGTATAAAAAGACCATTGATTTCTGCGTGTTAATTTTGCATCCTGCTACATTGCCGAAT
>NW_006291800.1:0-253 GCF_000327345.1 Myotis davidii | reverse complement strand
GAAAAATCAATAAAATATATTTTTTTAAAATACCTTCTGCCTGGCCTGTGTTGCTCAGTGGTTGAGCGCCAACCCATGAACCAAGAGGTCACGGTTCGATTCCCGGTCAAGGGCACATGCCCGGTTTGTGGGCTCCATCCCCAGTGGGGCAGAGGCGGGGGGTTGGGGGGGAGTCTGCAGGAGGCAGCCTCCCTCTCATGGTTGTTTCTATCTCTATCAGTCTCCCTTCCTCTCTCTCTCTCTCAAATCAATA
>NW_006291799.1:0-288 GCF_000327345.1 Myotis davidii | reverse complement strand
AATTCCTCATATCAGGAATACATAACCCTTTACAGGGTCAAATTCAATTCTTCATTTGTGTGTAATAAGATAATTAAACCTGCAATGCTTGCAGTCTGCAGCCAGTTAAAACAATCTATATAAATAAAAGCCAATTGACCGGAATGATAGAATGACCGGAAAGACCCATCACTATGACGCACACTATGGCAGCCTACCAGCCTGATCGGGGCCCTGATTGGCCCCCACAACCTCCTGTGGCTTCCCCCCCTTGGGCAGCCCCACCCCCGATCGCCCCACATTGGGGCT
>NW_006291798.1:0-399 GCF_000327345.1 Myotis davidii | reverse complement strand
AAAAATCAATAAAATGTATTTAAAAATATATATTGTCATTTATATAGTTAAATAATGCTGTTGAATATTTACTTGTTTCATTTAAAAATAATAAAACTATGTTAATAGCTAAAAGGAGTACATCTTTCCCTCGGATTTACAGTGAAATCTTTTCCTGTCATTTCAGCCAACATGCCTATATTCTTTCAGTCAGTCCCAAAGCCATATGGATTGTTTCACATGGGAATCAGGAACTGGCTTCCTTGTCTCCTCTTAATGACTGTGGGGACAGCCCACCACCTGCCCAGTGGCCTAGACTATTCTGAGTATATTCATGAACAATTCTGCTGAGAATGGGAATGACCTTGGTGGACCCCATGACTCCATCAGAGGGTGATCTGCATTTCCAGGCCCAGGGCC
>NW_006291797.1:0-421 GCF_000327345.1 Myotis davidii | reverse complement strand
TTTATCCAACCATCCTCACATTTTTTTATTCATTCTCCCCGCCCCATTGTTTTCAGTTCACTACAAAAAGCAGAATAGCATCATCTTTAAGTGGACAGGCCCAGGATCCAGGTTCCTGTATTTAATTCTACATCAACTGGGCAAGTCATTTAATTCATCTGTCCTGGTTTTCAAGAGGAAGATTATAATAGTGCTTACCCCATGGGTGTGCATGAGAAGTGTGTGTGTGTGTGTGTGTGTGTTAAGCACTTGGAACTGTGGGGAGAACCAGCGCTTGGTGAATCTGAGTGGGACAATGCATGGATGGATGGATGGATGGGAGAGAGGGTTAGGGATGTCAGAGAGAAGAATCCAGTAAAATAAACTCTCCTTTAATAAGAAACCAGGTGGTCAGAGGGCTTCCCCGCAGCCCATCTTGGGG
>NW_006291796.1:0-500 GCF_000327345.1 Myotis davidii | reverse complement strand
ACTCCCTGGGCACCCCCTCTGCCCCTGGATGAGAGGGAGCTAACCAGCCCCAGGTGCAAAGCCTCTGTTGATCATCTCCATATTCATGGGCCTCCTTATCTTTTTTTAAATTTAGTTTTTAGAAAAGGGATAAGTCTGCAGACTTATTAGTCTTTCAACATTTAAAAAAATATATTTGTACTGCTTTCCGACAGGAAGGAAGAGGGAGAGACACATCAATAAGAGAGAATCATTGATCAGCTGCCTCCTGCACGCCCCCTGCTGGGGATTTCGCCCGGAACAAGGGCATGTGCCCTTGACCCGAATGGAACCCTGGACCCTTCAGTCCGCAGGCTGGATGCTCTATCCCCTGAGCCAAACTGGCTAGGAGGGGAGGAGCCTGGGGTTACAGGAGTTAATAAGGTCGTTTTGAGGGAGGGAGTCCTCACTGGGTTGTCAAGCCCAGGCTCCAGGTGAACCACAAGTAGCCAGGTCTGGAGCCAAATAGAGGAGAGAAATGC
>NW_006291795.1:0-398 GCF_000327345.1 Myotis davidii | reverse complement strand
TTGCACAATCACACACCATTCCCAAGTGGGCACTGTCCTCAAGGCTCCCCTGGTCCCAACGTCAGGCTGACATCAGGATGGGTGCAGGCTGAACGTCAGCGGACCCTCTTCAATTCTATTTGGTCACACACTACCCCCATCCCGACTCACCCCTGACTAGATTGCCACACCACAGATGAGTTCCGTCAGCTTTTGAGGGAAGGAATGTTACAGTGGCCTCCTCCCTGTACCTGGTTCTGTCTCCATATTATGTCCCATTCTCCTTCCCGTGGATCTTGTGGTTGTAGCGTATTCACTCTCAGGGCTACAGGGTTCTGTCCTATGAACACACACACTCCTTCTCCTCTACTGCTCATGAGAATTTGTCTTTTATGCAGATTTTGCAAACTGTGCAGCTA
>NW_006291794.1:0-549 GCF_000327345.1 Myotis davidii | reverse complement strand
AACCACGGATGGAAAAGTGGATGGTCAGGTGTACTTCTGAAGCTCTGCCATTGACAGAAATTTCCCTCAGCACTGTGTGTTTTTAAGAATTGAGTTGAGAGAGAGAGAGAGGTGGAAAACATTGATGTGAGAGAGAAACATCAATCAGTTGCCTCCTGTCTGTGCCCCAACGGGGGGTGGGGGGTGGGGATCAAACCTGCAACCTGGGAATGTGCCCATGTGCCCTGACCAGGAACCAAACCTGCAACATTTTGGTGTATTGGGCGATACTCCAACCAACTGAGCCACCCAGCCAGGGCCCTCATCACTGTCTTAAAACTGTTCCTAAGCGTGGCTGTAATGAGCTGCTATTTTTGGCTTGCATCTACATAGGCATGAGCTGAGAGGAGAGCACCGGTGCAGCAATTTGGATTTGGGTGGGAAGCGGGGAATCTGGGCTACCTGCTCATGCGCTTCGTTTATGCCATTTGGTCCCTTTTTTGTGTTTGTTTCTGGATGTAGCCGTTCCATCTTGCATTTTTGCTAGGCCTGCTCAACCTTATGCTTTGT
>NW_006291793.1:0-521 GCF_000327345.1 Myotis davidii | reverse complement strand
AGAAAGGATTCACTGGGCCCTGATGCTGGTTGTTCTGGGGAGAATGTTGCCGTCTCTTCCGGGTTGTACAGGATTCTGATTTCCCAAGCACATTTGGCGAATGAAGCGTCCTTTTTCATTACTCAATTCATTTACTTGATGTTTTCTGTGTTTTTTATGCTTCCTCCCTTGGTTTTCTGGGATGACAATTTAGCCACTGGGCAACGAAAGAGTGCCTCATGGAGCAAGAAGAACCAGGACGAAGTCAAAGACAAGCCTCCAGTGGCCAGCTCGGCTTGGTCTAACCTAATCAAGTTCCTTACCTGTGGGCACATCCCACCCTCTCCTCCCTAATTAGCCTCTCCCATTTCTCCGACCCAGAAGATTTATAATCCTTTCCCTTTATCCCTGTCTTGATCATATACCCTTTATTTCTGAAAAATTTCTAAAAATTTAAAAAAAAAACAAAAAATTCTCACAAAAACCACAACAAACAAAAAAACCCAAGAAAAACTACCTATAGCAAAAGAAACACCTTGTAC
>NW_006291792.1:0-262 GCF_000327345.1 Myotis davidii | reverse complement strand
CAATCACTATAATTAATTTGTAAACTTAGTGTTGTTAGTAAATTGTGATGATGCAAAAGAAGCAGAGCAGGGTAGAAGGGATGGAGAATGCTGGGTAGGAAGGGTGGCAAATGTAACATTAATGAGTAAGGTGGCCAGGGCAGCCTCATTGAGGAGGAAAGATATGAGGAAATAGTTGATGGAGGGAAGACAGTTATCCAAGTGAACACCTGGGATGAAGGCCCTGAGGCCCTGACCTGGTTCAACCAGCCTGCAGAAGCCA
>NW_006291791.1:3958-5936 GCF_000327345.1 Myotis davidii | reverse complement strand
TCCTTACAGGCTTTGCAGAGCAGCGCCACGTCGGCACAGGAGGAGGACGCACCGAGATCCAGTCCAACACAGCCTGCCTTCTCTCCGGGTGATCTCGTTTGGGTGAAGCGTCATGACCCTGGCAGCCTGGAACCTAGATGGGATGGACCCTACCAGGTGGTGCTGAGCGCTCCAACCGCCATCAGAGTCTCAGGAAAGAGGCACTGGATCCATTGTACGCAGGTTAAGAAGGCGAATGACAGTGTCAGGGGATGGCGGGTCCAGAAGACCGGAGACCCGCTAAAGGTCAGACTCACTCGATGTTCTTCCTGACTCTTCTCGTCTGCCTGCAGCCGGGACTGGGGAATCCCATTACTCTTGGGAGGTCACACGTACAATGGATAGGACTGTTATCGGCTCTGTTGTCAGAGCAGGGGAGCCCGCATCCGGACAGATCTCTGCAAGCTGTTTGGGGAAAACTGTTGAAATTCCCATGGCCAAACCATATCGACCAGGTATGGCTGGGGGGTGGAGGTAGGGGGGGCGGGCATCCCTGGGTCACCTTAGCCAGGGGTTATGGGTGCGGAAACTTAGCCCTAGAGCAAGAGTTACGGCACACTGAACATTATGTCTGCCCCCGGGAAGGGAGTAGTGACTGTGGAGGAGAGGGTGACTTCTATTGTGCCTCTTGGGGCTGTGAGACCCCAGCCCCATGGGAAAATCCTCCCACCGACAAACTCCTCCGTCTGACCAGAGGTTCGACCTGGGACCCCGAAGAAGAACTGGGCTGTCGGAGATTGTAACCCCGTTCTCCTCATGCCTCTCGCCTGGTGGACTGACCAATGGGAAGGGGGACAGAAGTGGGGACTGAGACTCTATGTCAGCGGCCGAGCCCCGGGCCAGCTCTTCACCATTCAACGCCAGACTCTTCCCCGGTGGCTCAACCCGATTGGCCCCTTGCGTCCCCTAGACAAGCCAGAGAGGCCGAGCCAGCCACAGCACCCAGCCCCAGCCAAACCTCCTGGTTCCCCTGGGTCACAAAGCTCTGGGAGCCCCAGCCCTACTCCACCTGCAGCCCTGGAGGACCTACAACAGCTTTGGGTACAGGCGCGGGAAAACCAAACCGGCAGCTGCTGGGACCTAGACTTCATGTTTTCTTTCCTGAGTCGCACCTCCCCAAACCTGACCGCGGATTGCTGGCTGTGCCTTACCCTGAACCCCCTTATTATGTTGGGGTAGGGGCAGGGGCCCAGCTCGGGAAGGACGCTTCTGCCATCAGGAACCTTTCGGCAGAAAGTCTGCCAGATGGACTGTGTATGTGGGGACACAAACACCAAGGACTTACTCTTGGGGACATCTTAAACCCCGGGACTTGTGTGTACCCTATGAACTACCCCCTTGGCAGTTCCACCTATGCATATTTATGTAATTCTTCTATCATACTTCAAAAAAATCATACAGGAGGGACCCCCGCCTACTTAGTAGGGCCAGAAGGAACTTGGTGGGCATGTACAACTGGTGTAACCCCTTGCATCTTCTTTCCAGTCCTCCAGAATACGACGGACCCTGGACTATGCATTCTAACTCATATCCTCCCACAGGTGTACTACTATTCGGGAGAAGGAGGCCGAGAACATTTGAACCTTGAAGCCAGAAGGGTTAGAAGGGCCCCCATCCTAGTCCCCCTCCTTATGGGAATAGGACTAGCAGGATCCACGGCCGTTGGAACAGCCGCCCTAGCAACCGAACACCAAAATTATAGAGAGTTAAGCAGGCAGGTAGATCAAGGTTTAAGCTCGCTTGAAAAATCCGTTAGCCAATTGGAGGACTCCCTCAGTTCACTCGCAGAGGTAGTATTACAGAACAGACAAGGCCCAGATCTGCTTTTCCTGAAGCAGGGAGGCCTCTGTCTGGCCCTAGAGGAAACCTGCTGTTTCTACACCAACCACTCGGGGGTGATCAGGGAAAGCCTGAGCCTAGAAGGGCTGAGGGCTATTGG
>NW_006291791.1:0-630 GCF_000327345.1 Myotis davidii | reverse complement strand
CCCTCCGTTTCTGTCATTTGTGTCCTGTTTCTTTGTCTCTGCATTTTTTATGCTTCCTTGTGTTGATAAAGTGGTTTTCTGTGCTAAGTGTCCTCTGGGGTCCAGTGGTTCAGCCGCCCCAATGACCTGAGGAGAACACTCTTGGTGCTCCCCCTTGTGGTCTTTGTGCAGTCTTGTTGTAGTTAAGCCTGCTCTTTGTGCACAGTCTTGTTGTAGTTAAGCCTGAATTGTTGTAAGTAACACTCGGTGGGATTGGCCTCCAGGCCAATTGGCTGTGAGAATCAGCTGTGTCTGCAGTGGGAGAACTTCTGTCCTGGAGCTCTAGGGAGGTGCTAATCTAGCCTCTGCCTGAGGCTATCCAGCAAACACCTCCAGGCAAGGCTTGGGCAGGGTGGGTCCCAAGGGAGCAACAGGGCTGGCGGAGCGAGCAGTTGTGGCTGCTCTCAGTCCTGCCTTCAGAGGCCCCGCTTCTCAGTGTCCCAGCAATTGCTGCAAGTACCTCCGAGAGAAAGCTGTCCTCGAGTTCCGACTGATGCCAGACAGTCCCGCTTCTCCCATATGAGTCTAGGTCCCCTGAGACTCGTCCGGAACTAGAGGTCAGAGCATGAGACTCCCTCCCAATTGAAAAAG
>NW_006291790.1:0-230 GCF_000327345.1 Myotis davidii | reverse complement strand
TACTAATAAAAGTGTAATATGCTAATTACCCTGAGTCGACCGGACATCTTCCGGATGTCTGACTTTCTTCCAGACAAAGCCACGGTAGTGGGGGCCGAGGCAGAGGTGGTTAGGGGTTATCAGGTCAACATGGGACCAAACAGTTAGAAGTGACCAGGCTGGCAGGGGAGAGCAGGTAAGTGGTTATCGGGCCGGCTGGGGAGCAGTTAGGGGGTGATCAGGCTAGCAGG
>NW_006291789.1:0-257 GCF_000327345.1 Myotis davidii | reverse complement strand
CTGTGCTGGCCACCCAGGAGTGTCCGCGCAGGGGGTGGGACTCGGCGCCTAAGACTACCCAGTTTAGCAGCCCCTTAGAAAACCTGCAGAATCTAACTGTCCCTAGCTCATACACACACACCACACACGTCCACACACTCCTCCATCACTTCCTTATGCTCTGACACTCTCTCCCTCCCTACCTTCCTGCTGGTGGCCATTTTCCAAGGTCCTATTTATGATAGCCATTCTGACAGGTGTAAGATTACAGGTCATTG
>NW_006291788.1:0-1005 GCF_000327345.1 Myotis davidii | reverse complement strand
TCAACAATACAACAAGCAAATGAATAATATACTACCACTAATAACAAAAACGAACAATGAGATCCATTCCCCTTGAATGAAACCCACCGTTCAGAACCATATGTAGAACATGTCTCAAAGATGGAGCGATGAAGAGTTCATGCTTTGAAGGAAAAGAAAAGACATATGAGCCATGATCATCTAACCCACTGTTATATCGATTCGCCACACAGATCCCCCACAGGTCGCAAAAAACCAGAAACAAAACATATGTCTGCAATCTGAAAGAGTTGAATCAACCAATTGGCACCTAGTATAAAGTACCACGAAACAAGGGAATCAAGACCAGCAATAACATCAGGCCTCTAGGGATGATTTGACGTAAAAGCGAAATAGGATTACAGAATTCCTCTATGCCTTCTAGTATTATACAAATGACCTCACACGGAAACTAACGTAACAAAAACTGATTCATCAGAGTAGGATGTTCTGGGTTGGATATAGTGAAATATATTCAGAAACCTTCTAATCCATCAGCAGTGAATTGTTGATGTGAGCTAAAACAAACAAACCTACCCCCATCAAAACACCATTCCTGTGCATGAAGACCATTTATTGACAATCCACAAAATTAGACAAACCAACAACCCTCAGCACATGAAAGTGGGGTAGGAACTCAAAAGAGTGTTGATCTAGGGGGATGTTGCAAAAATCTCCAAGTAGCGCTTGGCAATGTAACGATCCACGCTACGCACACCCGACGAAAATCACGACCACCAAAACAATACATCCATTAGGAATATCATATCAACAAAATTAGTATATTATCACCCAATTTAATCTATTAACAACCAAGGATGTCTCACCGCCTGTTCCGAGTGTGGGAGGTAAAGCTAATTGTAATCGAGGTGACATTGAGCCGAGATTCTTCAACGCTTATCAAGGCTCGACAAAAAGGAAAATATTTAACGGAGCACAGAATTGATGAATGAACCCGTTCCAAAAAAGCCACAAATATATTATTTT
>NW_006291787.1:14025-14991 GCF_000327345.1 Myotis davidii | reverse complement strand
CTTAATCCTGAGAAAACTCCAATTTCTCATCTGCGATTAAATCACCTTACACCCTATGCTCTATGCCTAGGCCATACACCAATGGCACAAACACAGGGTCTCACTTCCTCAGATAATTGAACGGGTTGTGGTGATGCTCGGGTTAAGCTTAGGTGGACGTTGACTGAAACACCACAACCACAGGGAAACCCTAGAAGCAGCAGGAGATATTTCTGAAACTGAAGAACCAGGTAGTATTTATGGTCTACAGTGTCCTCAGGGTAGGATGAATGAAGACATGACCAAATAACTTAAAACATTAACCCAATCCACCATAGTTCTTGTGAAGATTACATGCAAATTTCCCCACAGAAACTTGATAAAATGAAAGCCCAGCAAAGGTCAGCTGTTATATTACTTCAGATTTGTGTGGAAGAATGACTCATGTCTGGGCAGAGAGGGAAAGATTTTAAATCTAAATTATGTGTTTATTGAGAAAAGTTGGATGGCATAGCTGCTCAGTAAGGTTCAGCCAGTGAGATGGTTTAAAAACAAAGAGGCGATGCCCAGCCCACGGGGCTAAGTAGTTGAGCATTGACCTATGAACCAGGAGGTCAAGGTTCAAATCCCAGTCATGGCACATGCTCAGGTTGTGGGCTCGATCCCCTGTGTGGGGCATGCAGGAGGCAGCCGATCAAACATGCTCTCTCATCACTGATGTTTCTACCTTCTCTCCCTCTCCCTTCCCCTCTCTGAAATCAGTAAAAATATATTTTTAAAAAGTTGGGGTGAGAACCCCACATTCAACCTTTCACAGTCTGAATATCAATATTCCTTGATACCCAAGGCATGAAAATGAGAGGTGCTTAAAAATCCATATTCTATTAACAACTTGCCCATTTCTCCTTGGACATCTGCGCATCACTCACCGCTCCTCCATGAGTTCCCGGATAGAGGCTACCGTGGGGCCAGATCCCAGGTGCGTGC
>NW_006291787.1:7930-12237 GCF_000327345.1 Myotis davidii | reverse complement strand
AAGCAAAAATAAAAGAACCAAGGGGTGGCAAAACCCAGTGAAACTACCTTCCTTAGGTTCATCACTTTCACCCATAGACAGTCAGTGCTAACAGCGTGGTGGGAACATGCACAGTCGGCAAAGAACTAATAATTATGTCATTGCCTCCTTAAGAAGGCCTGCTCTGGACCACATGCACACACTGTGGGTATAGCTTTGCAGAAACACAGAATTATTGACTCATTTTATACATGAATAGGAGGAAGCTCTGCATTTAGTAGCAGGAACCATGAGCTCACAGTGTATTTCAGAGCCGATCTCAGACTGGGAACTACTTCTGTCCTGTTCTTCATCTGTGATCCCACTTACTGCTCAATTCACACAGAAAGATTAAATGCTCATGAGGAATTGGGGACAGAAAACAGGGACCAGACTGGGCTGATGGAGGTTTAAAGTTCAGATGACTGACATCATGATCAGCTGCCTCTGCAAGGCTTTAGCACAAGACATTGTGAAATGCCTTCACTCTGAGATTGAGAACCAAGGCCCTCCCAACACTTCCTGTTGCTTGGTGAGACTTTCAGAGAAGTCTGTTCCGCATACAGGCAGCATTGCTGAGGCCAACGGGCCAGAGAGGACCCAGAATCATGTCCGTGGTTCTTCCCACTCTGCTCTATCTCGGTGAGTCTGGACAGAAGGTTCGGGGTGCAAGCACAATGTTACTGGGGCAGGTCGGCGGTTCTTTAAGGCTGGGCTGTTCTCCAATATGAATGAGCAAACAAAACAGAAACAGACTCACAGATATGGAGAACAGACTGACAGTTGCCAGAGGAGAGTGTATGGGGACTGGATGTAAAGGAGAAGGGATTGAGAAGTATAGATTGTGAGTTACAGAATACTCATGGGAGCGTAGAGTACAGCATAGAAAATATAGCCAATAGTATTGTAACCAGTATGTATGGTGCCAGGAGGGTACTGGACATTGCAACGGGAAGCACTTTATAATGCATATGAATATCTAACCACTAGGCAGTACACCTGAAACTAATACAAAGTGATCATGAATGTAAACTGTAATTGAAAATTGAAAAAATGTTTTAAAGCCTGAGCCGTTCTTACCCAATGTTTCCTTCCAGGGTTGCATCTAGCCCAGAGCACTCAGGCTCAGAATGGTGAGTATCCTTTTAATGTTCAAGGGTTGAGTTGGGTTTGACCAGATATCAGCTTTCTTGGGGGCTGGGTAGACGGGTCTTGGCAATTAGACTCGTGGCTGTAAAAGGGGAGGAAGTGGAAGGTGGCATGAGAAGTAGATACACCTGTAAATTTGTTACCTGTTTTTCTAGGAAATCTCCCCCCACCTGTTATCACAGCTCAGCCTGGACCCATAGTTCTATATAATGAACCAGTGACCATCCAGTGCCAAGGGCCTTCACACGCTGAAGCCTACGAGATATATAAAGTGGAAGAACCTGAGCCTAGGGATGGAAGGAAATTACTGGTGGCTGGGAAGACCAGAACTTTATATATCCAAGAGATGAAACCAGACCGGACAGGACTGTACCGCTGTTCCTATCAGAGTGGAGGACACTGGTCCCCACTCAGTGAGATCCTGCATGTAGTGATGATGGGTGAGTGGGACCCAGGCAGCAGGGACGGGAGGGACCTTTTTGCAAAGGGAGAGCCAAGCTCTAAGATACAGAGCAGGAAGCAGCAAAGCCTCTACCTCTAGGAAGGCATCAGGGATGATGCAGAGACACATTCCCTCAGGGTGGGACACGGAGGGGATAGAAACCAAAGCCACAGCTGCTCCTGCGAACAGGAAGGAACATGCCCCACCCCTTTATCAACAAACTTCCTTCTTTCTCAGGAACCTTTGACAAACCCTCACTCTCCAGCATGAATGGCAGGGTGGTGGCTTCAGGAGACAATGTGACGTTACAGTGTTTCTCCAGAATCAGATTTCAGGCATTTATTCTCACCAAAGAAGATGCACCTCAGTTCACCCAAATACAAAGCTCCACAGCCCAGGACAATGGACAGCAGACCACCTTCCACATGGACCGTGTCACCTCCACACAGGCAGGGACCTACAGATGCTACGGTGCCTTCAACAAAGACCCCAATGTGTGGTCTCACCCCAGCGACCCATTGCAGCTGGTGGTCACAGGTGAGGAATCGATCCATCCCCTGTCCCCTTCTGGAGATGACACTGTCCACTTAGGGAGTGACTGGAAGAAAGAGAAGAGTGCGATGGGAAGCCCTTGGCAACACCATCGGCTTCCACAAAAGCCATGAGCACCTCACCTGCACACACCATGCCGGCCTCCTAGAAATAGCAATGGGAAACACTTTTTAAAGTATATGATTATCTAACCACTAAGCTATCCACCTGAAAATAATATAAAGTGATAATGAATGTAAACTGTAATTTAAAATTTAAAAATTTTTTAAAAGCCTGAGCGGTTATCACCCAATGTTTCCTTCCAGGGTTGCATCCAGCCCAGAGCACTCAGACTCAGAATGCTAAATATCCTTTTGATTTTTTTAAGATATTTTTATTGATTTCAGAGAGGAAGGGAGATGGAGAGAGAGATAGAAACATCAACGATGAGAGAGTATCATTGATTGGCTGCCCCCTGCACACCCCGCACTGAGGATGGAGCCAACAACCTGGGCATGTGCCTTTCAGTCCATAGGCCAATACTCTCTCCACTGAGCCAAACCAGCTAGGGCCTGAGTATCCTTTTAATGTTTAAGGACTAAGTAGGGTTTGACCAGATACCAACTCTCTTGGGGGCTGGTAAGAGGGGTCTTGGCATTTAGATTTGTGGCTGTAAAAGGGGAAGAAGTGGAGAGTGGCATGAGAAACAGATACACCTGTAAATTTACTACCTGTTTTTATAGGATATCTCCCCCCACCTGTTATCACAGCTCTGAATGAATCCATGGTTCTACCTAAAAATCCTATGACCATCCTGTGCCAAGGGCCTCCAGACACTGAAGCTTATGAAATATATAAAGTGGAAGAACCTGAGCCTAGGAACAGAAAGAAATTGCTGCTGGCTGGGAAGACCAGCACTTTATATATCCAAGAGATGAAACCAGACCAGACAGGACTGTACCACTGTTCCTATCAGAGTGGAGGACACTGGTCCTCACTCAGTGACATCCTGCATGTGGTGATGATGGGTGAGTGGGAACCTGGCAGCAGGGCCGGGAGGAACCTCTTTGCAGAGGGGAGAACCAGATTCTGAGATACGGAGCAGGAAGTAGCAAAGCCTCTGCCTCTAGGAAGGAATCAGGGGTGATGCAGAGACACATTCCCTCAGGGTGGGACATGGGGGGGATAGAAGCCAGAGCCACATCTGCTCCCGGGAAACAAGAAGGGAGAGTACATGGAGGTGGACTCCCATTTATCAGCAAACTTCCTTATGTCCCAGGAACTTATGACAAACCCTCACTCTCCAGCATGAGTGGCACGGTGCTGGCTCCAGGAGACAATGTGAAGTTACAGTGTTTCTCCAGTTTCAAGTTTGATACATTTATTCTCACCAAAGACGATACACCTCAGTTCACCCAGAGACAAAGCTCCACAGCCCAGGACAAAGGAAAGCAGACCACCTTCCACATTGACAATGTCACCTCCACACAGGAAGGGACCTACAGATGCTACGGTGCCTTCAGCAAAGACCCCTACGTGTGGTCTCACCCCAGCGACCCATTGCAGCTTGTGGTCAGAGGTAAGGAAGCTGGTCCATCCCCATGTCCAATTCAGGAGATGACACTGTCCACTTAGAGAAGTGACTGGTGGGAAGCCGTGTCCACACCATCTGCCTCCATAAAAACTATGAGGACCTCACCACGCACCCACCATACAGGCCTCTGACACATGCCCAAGGGCTGGGAGAGTATGTAAGTCGTTGTGAATCTGAGGAGATGGAGTCTGAGCACATATAAAGAAACCACCCCCATTTCATCCCCATTCGTAGAAGCTGCAGACAATCCTGATCCCACAGTACCCAGCCATCCTCATGGTGAATAACTGGTAGTCTTTTCTTTTTTTAACTGTAAGGAGACCATTTATTGGGTAAGTGACAGAGGTAGAAGTAAGTCCTAGAAGAAAGGGGCTTAGGAAACAAGTTATGGGGGTAAAACAAGGGCCTGTGGAGTTTGGCAGTGAGGAACCTAGAGGTATTGTGTCTGGAAGGGGAAGCAGGGAAGGAAAAGTGAGATGGAGAGAGAAGGGAATGTCACAGGCGTGCTCTCTGAGTGGAGAGTGCCAACGGGTAGTCTTTGCAGAAGGAGCAAGAAAAGTGAAGGAAGATTAG
>NW_006291787.1:3941-5073 GCF_000327345.1 Myotis davidii | reverse complement strand
TCGCCCCGTCCCCTGTCACACACAGAGCCGCAGGGCAATCAGGCGGTTTGGGCACTGCCCCCTGTCACGCTGATCCCAGTGCCGGGAGGCCTTGCATCTCTGCTGATCCTGGGGCTGGGAGGCATATTACCCTTTTATTATATAGGATAGAGGCCTGGTGCACGGGTGGGGGCCGGCTGGTTTACCCTGAAGGGTGTCCCCCATCAGGGTGGGGGTCCCCACTGTGGTGCCTGGCCAGCCTGGGTGAGGGGCTGATGGCTGTTTCCAGCTGATCACACCCCCTTCAGGGTGAGGGTCCCCACTGGGGTGCCTGGCCAGCCTGGGTAAGGGGTTGATGGCTGTTTTAAGGCTGGCCAAACCCCCTTTAGGGTGGAGAGTCCCCACTTGGGTGCCTGGCCAGTAGGGGTGAGGGGATGAGGGCCATTTTCAGACTGACCAAGCCCCCCCAGCGATGGAAGCTTCCAGCCTTTCCTTTTTTTCTTTTTCTTTTTTATTCTGGAATTTATTTACCTTTTATAATTGAAACATTGTTGCTTTGAGTGGAGTTAAGAGCCGGCCGTGGCAGGGAAGCTAGGCATCCTGCTTGCTCAAGGTCTGTGGCCATGACCAGCTGAAAGCAGGTATCTGGAGTTTATTTACCTTCTATAATTGAAACTTTGTTGCTTTGAGTGGAGCTCAGAGCCGGCTGCGGGAAGCTTGGCTTCCTCCATCATTGTGAAAACCAAGCCTCCTGCTTGCTCCAGCTCTGTGGCTGCAGGCCGCCATCTTGGTTGGGTTAATTTGCATATAGTTGCTCTGATTGGCTGGTGGCTGTGGCTTTAGGCGTAACAAAGGTATGGTCAATTTGCATGTTTGTCTTTTATTAGTGTGGATTATATAGATACATGGATAGTTACAATAGATACATGACAGAAAGGTAGGTAGATGAGAGAGAGAAAGTTGGTATGGAAGATACAGAGATAGATAGAGAGATAGATAGATAGATAGATAGATAGATAGAAAGACAGATATCACATCTTCTTCATTCATCTGTTAATGGACACCTAAATTGCTTCCATATTTTAGCTGTTGTAAATAATGCTGTAATGAATATAGTGGTACATATTTCTTTCTGAATTACTGTTTTCACTTT
>NW_006291787.1:1417-3121 GCF_000327345.1 Myotis davidii | reverse complement strand
TGAATATAGCTCTGCAGAAAGACAGAATTATTGACCCATTTTGTACATGAACAGGAGGAAGCTCTGCATTTAGTAGCAGGAGCCATGAGCTCACAGTGTATTTCAGAGCTGATCTCAGACTGGGAACTACTTCAGTCATGTTCTTCATCTGTGATCCCGCTTCCTGCTCACTTCATACAGAAAGATTAAATGCTTATGAGGAATTGGGGACAGAAAACAGGGACCAGCCTGGGCTGATGGAGGTTTGAAGTTCAAATGACTAACATCATGATCAGCTGCCTCTTTGAGGCTTTAGCAGAAGACGTTGTGAAATGCCTTCACTCTGGGGTTGAGAACCAAGGCCCTCCCACCACTTCCTGTTCCTTGGTGTGACTTTCAGAGAAGTCTGTTCCGCATAAAGGCAGCATTGCTGAGGCCAACGGGCCAGAGAGGACCCAGAATCATGTCGGTGGTTCTTCCCACTCTGCTCTATCTCGGTGAGTCTGGACAGAAGGATCGGGGTGCAAGCACAATGTTACTGGGGCAGGTTGGCGGTTCCATAAGGCTGGGCTGGCTATTCTCCAATATGAAATGCCTCACAGACATGGAGAACAGACTAAGAGTTGCCAGAGGAGAGTGTTTGGGGACCGAGTGTGTAAAGTTGAAGGAATTGAGAAGTATAGATTAGAAGTTACAGAATACTCATGGGGGTGTAGAGTACAGCATAGAAAATATAGCCAATAATATTGTATGGTGCCAGGAGGGTACTGGACATAGAAAGGGGAAACACTTTGTAACGTATATGATTTTCTAACCACTAAGTGCCCACCTAAAACTAATACAAAATAATAGTGAATGTAAACTGTAATTGAAAATTTTAAAAAAAATTTAAAGCCTGAGCTGTTCTCACCCAATGTTTCCTTCCAGGGTTGCATCTAGCCCAGAGCACCCAGGCTCAGAATGGTGAGTATCCTTTTAATGTTCAAGGGCTGAGTAGGGTTTGACTAGATATCAGCTCTCTTGGGGGCTGGGAAGAGAGGTCTTGGCATTTAGACTTGTGGCTGTAAAAGGGGAGGAAGTGGAGGATGGCATGAGAAACAGATACACCTGTAAATTTGTTACCTGTTTTTCTAGGATATCTCCCCCCACCTGTTATCACAGCTCAGCCTGGACCCATGGTTCTATCTAAGAAACCAGTGACCATCCTGTGCCAGGGGTCTCCAGAGGCTGAAGCCTATGAGATATATAAAGTAGAAGAACCTGAGCCTAAGAATGGAAGGAAATTACCGCTGGTTGGGGAGACCAGAACTTTATATATCCAAGAGATGAAACCAGACCAGACAGGACTGTATCGCTGTTCCTATAAGAGTGGAGGACACTGGTCCCCGCTCAGTGATTCCCTGCGTGTAGTGATGACGGGTGAGTGGGACCCAGGCAGCAGGGCCGGGCGGGACCTCTTTGCAGAGGGAGAACCAGGCTCTGGGATATGGAGCAGGAAGCAGCAAAGCCTCTGCCTCTAGAAAGGCATCAGGGATGATGCAGGGACACATTTCCTCAGGGTGGGACATGGATGGGGGTAGAAGCCAGAGCCACATCTGTTCCTGGGGAACAGGAAGGCACAGGACATGGCTTCCCCATTATCAACAAACTTCCTTCTTTCTCAGGAGCTTATGACAAACCCTCACTCTCCAGCATGAGTGGCACGGGGGTGGCTTCAGGAGACAA
>NW_006291787.1:0-546 GCF_000327345.1 Myotis davidii | reverse complement strand
GGACCCTTCAGTCCGCAGGCCGACGCTCTATCCACTGAGCCAAACTGGTTTTGGCCACAGCTACCTTTAATTATTGATCCATATGCCAATACTTCTGAGAGCATCTAGGATTCCTAGCCCTCATCACAGAGCTCTACTCCCAGAGGGCAGATTGATACTCATCATGCCAGCCCCAAATAACTGAGATAATCAGATAAACTTTTCTCTGGAGGCTTCATCCCTACCCTCACCGAGGACATTAAACTTGTGAGAGCTATTTCTACAATTAATTCAGGGTGTCCCCCTGCTACTCTTTTCCCTCCTCTGAGCCGCATTTTCTCCACATGTAAGGAAATAAAGTCTGTAAAGGATTAAGAAGGACGGTTGAGAGGCATGGATACATGGAACAGACGGACAGTTGTTAGAGGGGAGGGACATTGAGGGGCTGGATGAAGGAAGATGAAGGGATTAAATACAACACACACACACACACACACATAAAACACAGACAACAGTGCGGTGATGTTTTATTGGGTTGTACACTTGAAACCTGTGTGGTTTTGCAAA
>NW_006291786.1:0-281 GCF_000327345.1 Myotis davidii | reverse complement strand
CTTTAGTAAGACACGTGTGGAAATGAGGGACAGTTTCATCACCCTGGTGATTCCAGTGATGGGCCTGGTTCCCAGCACTCCCAGGTCAGGGAGGAAGGTCCCTGCTGAGGACAGACCTCCAGAGGGTGGCTGGTCCAGTCCCCACACGTGTACTTTCCTCAGGTTTCCTGATCCTGCCCTGAGTCTGTAGTCACAGTTCTGGAAACTTCTTTGGGCTCCAAGACTAGGAGTTCCTTCAGGACTTCATTGCCCTGCCTCCTCCCTGTCTTCTCACAGGATGT
>NW_006291785.1:0-385 GCF_000327345.1 Myotis davidii | reverse complement strand
AGACAAATGGACACACTTCCCATCAGCCCGGGCCCAGGCGGTGGCCTCCCTAAAGGGCCTGGCTGGAATGGCGGGTACTTCCTGCTGCTCTTGCTGTGGCTTTCGGGGAATGGCCCTCCAGAGTAGGCCCCTTGGAGTCTCAATTGCAAACTGAAATCCCGGGCACCCCTTCACCAGCTCCCTCCCGGGCCCCGCGCCACTATCCGCTGGGTGGGCTCCCAGCTCCATCACCAAAGCTTCCGGTTTACCCTGTCTGGATCAGGCCCCCGCGTGGACTAGCTGGGCGGCCAGTACAGGCCTTCCCGGATGTTCCTCCCGGATGTTCTCCCCAGCTCTGCTCTGCAGGGCTCGATGAAGTTCTGGCCACTGGATGGCAGTAAGACTC
>NW_006291784.1:0-283 GCF_000327345.1 Myotis davidii | reverse complement strand
CCTCAATATGTAATTTCTATATTGAATGGAAAACACCCAAATGGACATATACAGGAAAAAACAGGGCTATCCAAGCAAGGACAACCTCCAATCTCATGTTAAGCTAGCAAAATAGGCCTGATGAGAGCCAAGAAAAATTGCAGAACATACTTGGGATCTTTTAATTTATAGAATGACCACATATATTTGTCAAAAAGAGCAACATTATTTTCCAGAAAGGCAAGCCCTACCCTAGCCAGTTTTGCTCTGAGGACCAAAGGGTCCAGGGTTCAATTCTGGTCAA
>NW_006291783.1:1546-2460 GCF_000327345.1 Myotis davidii | reverse complement strand
TCCAGGTGCACTTTGTCCCAGAGCTGCCCCAGAGCACCACTGTCAAGATTCAAAGAGTGAACTTCAATAAAAGGAATTTGGTCAGAAGTCATTGGCCATGAACTCAGAGCCCCCTCCTGAGCGTGACCTTTCATAAATCCCTGAGTGCCTCAGTTCCCCACTACGGTCGAGGTGAAGACCCACATGTTGAGAATGTTGATTAGGAAGGGTACAGGATTGCAAGCATTCCAGCATCCATGTTCTTTGAAATTAACATCACTCACTACTCTGTCCCAAGTCCCTTTATCTTTTGCTTTGCTCAGGTGAGGAATCCATCAGGTGGGGCTGAATATAAAAATGCTGACATTAACATCAATGTTGGTCCGAGGTTCCCATTCATTTGTGCCTGAAACTGTGCTAGATGTGGTCCCTCCATAGTTCTCTCCATTCCCATTGGAGAGAGCACTAGATGCAGTTTTCCCTCCTCATCCCATTTTCCTAGGTGTCCAAGTTTACCCAGTAAACGATGAGAGCCCAGAGGACAGGAAGTGATGCTCTAAGCAACCCCTGGCACCTTCCTTATTAGGTGTCACCATAGCTTACACATGGGCAAGGGATTGACCTTCTCTTCAAGGATCAGGAGGACCACCTGAGTATCCCAGCCTTCTCCAAGGGTATCCAGGTCCTCATTCCTATAGGAGGGGGGTGGATTAGGGTCTTAGGATTCTTCACCCTCAGCTTTCCCCTATATTTACCAATCCACTTATTACCTTCCAGGGATGCCAGATCTTCCAGCTCCTCCTCAAACGCTTAGAGTCTCTCAAAACAATGACTCCACACTCTATTCCACCTTTCTGCCATAAGAGTCTTCACCAATTCTCCAACTTTGCTCAGCCTGCAGTTCTATGACCCTTCACTTCATCCATCCATGACCC
>NW_006291783.1:0-332 GCF_000327345.1 Myotis davidii | reverse complement strand
AGAGATAGATACCAGAACCAGCATGACAACAAATAGTGATAGAAGGCTAGACTAGGATTCATGAAGTTTCATCATGTTTTCTTTATATGGATATATTTGTAATAAGCTATTATAAAGGTAGATAATGTCCTTGCAGCAGTAATATCATATGCCAATCAGGAAGCACTGAAAGGGGAAGGATTTGGTTTCAGGGAGACAGGCATGTATGGAAACATAAAAGTATTTGTTAAAAAATGTGTTTTAGCTTGGCCATTATTGCTCAGTGGTTTAGTACAACCTATGAACCAAGAAGTCAAGGATAGATTCTGGTCAGATCATAAGCCAGGATTGCA
>NW_006291782.1:0-765 GCF_000327345.1 Myotis davidii | reverse complement strand
TGACAGGTTGTTTGCCTCCATTGCCTCTATTTCGTTTACTTTCTCCGTTGCCTCCATTTTGTTTACTTCCTTTTCTGGTGATGCCTGTTTCTCTTTCATATGCAGGCTGTTTCTTTGTCTCCCCATGATCTCTCTTCTCCAGGTGTTTGGTTATGTAGTTCTCTCTCTGCTGCATTGATTTAAAGGCACAAAATACAACACAACAAGGCACAGCACACAAGGCACTGAACACAAATGTATTCACTATACTAATAACCCCAAATAAAGATGACCACCATATCAAAGAGAATTAGGGGATAAAGAAGAAAGAAGAGAAAAAGAAAAAAGGAGAAAAAGAAAAAAAAGAAGTGCAAAAATGAAAATGGAAAAAGGAAAAAAAAAAGTAAGAGAGAAAAGAAAGAGAATGAAATAGAAGAGGGGAAGAAATTATTTATATGGGGAGAAAATTAATAGAACAGCCACTAATCCCAACATATTCCAGCAACAGATCCCTGGAGATGAATGCAAACTACAAACAACAACTAATATCAAGCGAGGAGAGGGAAAACAGAAGCAAAAATTAACTAGAAAAAAAAAAACAACAACAGAAAAATAAAAAGAAAAAGCAAAACAATCTCACAAACAAGCATAAAAATCCCCCCGATATACTCAACAATCAAGCAAACAACAACAAAATGACAGAGAGAAATAAAACTTTGGATAGTGAAGAAAGAAAAGAGAAAGGTGTATATAGATTTAGAGCAGGAGATTGGTAATTAGATATAT
>NW_006291781.1:0-409 GCF_000327345.1 Myotis davidii | reverse complement strand
TAATATGCAAATTGTCCCCTCAGGTGGTTGTTCGAGTGGGAGTTCCACCAGGAGTTCAACCACTCGCTATGACACAAACTGACCACCACAGGGCAGCACGGATCATGGCGGGCATTGACAACGTGGTGCTGGCAGTGGGCAGCAGTGGAGGTACTGCCGGCCCTGATGGGCCCCAGTGAGAGCAGGACCGTGGCGGGATGGTGGAGTATGTGAGAGGGCAGCACCAAGCCAAGGCAGGTATGAGCGGGAGCCCAATAGCCTCGCTGATCGCCCTGAAGACAGCGACCAGCAGAGGTGGCAGGGGGTGGGGCAGCTGCCCAGCTCCCATATGCTGAGGGAGCTGGGGGAGGGCCCAATTGTCCCACCGGCCACTTCACAGACAGCGACCAGCAGAGGCTCTGACACTTGC
>NW_006291780.1:0-1095 GCF_000327345.1 Myotis davidii | reverse complement strand
GCTCTGCCTCTGTATCTATTGTTCAAAAGTTTAGAATGGCCTCTATTATCCTTGAATGAGTGAGATCATGTGGTATTTTTCTTTCATTGACTGGCTTATTTCATTTAGCATAATGCTCTCCAGTTCCATCCATGCTGTTGCAAGTGGTAAGAGTTCCATCCTTTTTACAGCAGCATAGTATTCCATCACGTGGATGTACCACAATTTTCTAATCCATTCCACTTCTAGGAATATATCCCAAGAAACCAGAAACACCAATCAGAAAGGATATATGCACCTCTATGTTCATAGCAGCACAATTCACCATAGCTAAGATCTGGAAACAGCCTAAGTGCCCATCAGTAGATGAATGGATTAGAAAACATTTTATTAAAAATATACAATAGAGCTCAGCGGGCGCTGCTCAGTGGTTGGCGCTGACCGCTGAACCCGGAGAGCAGGTTCCATTGCTAGTCAAGCCCGTGCATGGGGCGCAGGTACAGTGTCCAGCGGGCGGCGGCCGCCAACCAGAAATCCGCTCCCATCACCGGTGGTTTCATCTCTCCTCCCCCTGCTTCTCTCTCAAATCAAGGCAAAGATTTTTTTATGGGACGGAAGGGATGGCAGGTGTCCAGACCCTCCGTGGGGTCGAAGCTGGGTGTTCTCCTGGCTGCTGCTGAGGCAGAGCCTGGGGAAGGGTGTGAGGGCGCACGGTGGGGGGGAGGGACTCGACACTTTCCTGGGTCTGCAGGGCAGCCCGGGCCCCAAGTGGCTGAGGCTCCCCATCGCCTGAGGACGCCAAATCCGGGGCCTTCTCCCTGAGTGTTTCCTTCCTCCTACTGCAGCTCAGGCACTGCTCCTGGGGGCGGGGGACCCTGGGGAGGCAGAGTGCCTCCAGGGCCGCAGGTTCCTTCTGATTGCCCTCCACCTGCCCTGCCCTTCAGACTGGGAGGCTGCAGTGTCTTGTGGGGTGGTGGCACCTGGCTCCCCAATGCAGGGCATCTGCACCCCCGGTCCTCCTCATTCCGACCCTGTTGGCCACCCACCTTCTCCTGATCCTGGCACCTGCAGGAGGGGAGCTGACGGCCTCAGTGTACACACCCATAGGACTCAGGA
>NW_006291779.1:0-271 GCF_000327345.1 Myotis davidii | reverse complement strand
GGTGGGGGGTGGGCTGGGAGGAGGGGATCAGCATGGCTGTGGGGTCGGGGTCCCGGGGACGGGGCAAGTCCATTCAAATCTGCCTGGTAACACCCCTGTCACCACAGCCTGGGGCAGCGTGGGGGGGGGGGGGCCCTCAGGGCAGCTTTGTGTTTTCATTCTCTGCCTCCCTCCCTCCCTGTCTGTCTGTCTGTCTGTCCCTCTCTCTCTGTCCCTCTGTCTGTCTCGTCCCTCCCTGTCCAGAGCCTCTCTGTCTGTCTGCCCGTCTGTC
>NW_006291778.1:0-937 GCF_000327345.1 Myotis davidii | reverse complement strand
ATCTTGTCCTGCCAGTGGCAGAGGAGAGGCAGGTCTGAGTGGCTTTGCGACCCTAAGCAGAAAACGGGGTTGGGGTTAATTGGGGGCGCTCCAGTTGTTGCTGGAGCAGTGCCTTTGGCCCTCAGCTGGTCCCTCTGAAGGGAGAAGGACCGGGGTTGCTCATGCTCAGCCTGACAAGATGCCTTGCTCCAGGCTGTCTCCCAGGATCTCTTTTATAGCAGCTTCATGGGGAAGAGCCTCCCAGCTCCACGTAGACTCCTGGAACTGGCATGTCAGAGCCTGCTGAGGGATGAAGACTCAGCCATCGCTTCTCTGGAGTGGCTTCCTATGGAGCTCTTCCCACCTCTGTTCATGGAAGCCTTCACTGGGAAGCATAGCAGAGTCCTGAACACCATGGTGCAGGCTTGGTCCTTCCCCTTCCTCCCTCTGGGGGCCCTCGTGAACCATAGGCAGCCTTACCAGGATACCTTGCAGGCTGTGCTAGAGGGACTCGATGCCCTGCTTGCCCAGGATACTCGACCCAGGTACGGAGACTCAGTAGCCTGGTAGCACCCTGGGGATCTGAGCAGTAACAGCTGGGATCTTGGAGAGTGCAGGGCCAAAGGGAGAGCTGAGGCAGGCCTTGGAGCCACTGCTGAGGTCATTCTGGGAACAGGCTTCGGATATACATATATATGGCTGATGAAAATGCCGAGGGTGACCGAAGGGATACGGGCCCACTCCTTCCTGGTGGCACTTAAAGGTACCAGGAATGGGGACCATGAAGGATCCCAGTAGCACCAGGAGCAGCTGATTCTGGGACATGGAATCAAAAGTCCAGTCAGGTGTCTGGCCCAGCTGCCCAGATTCCTAGACTCATGGCCTTATTCCTTGTTATCTTAATGCACCCCAGCATATCTCCTAATTTCTCCACAGGAGATGGAAACTGCAGGTGCTT
>NW_006291777.1:0-251 GCF_000327345.1 Myotis davidii | reverse complement strand
GAGGGATGTCTGATTGCCAGCTTAGGTCCAATCAACCAAGGAGCAGGCCTAAGCCAGCAGGTGGTCATCCTCCGAGAGGTCCCAGACTGTAAGAGGACACAGGCCAGGCTGAGGGACACCCCACCTGCCCTGAGTGCACAAATTTTTGTGCACCAGGCCTCTAGTGTATAATAATCTGGTACCCTAAGAACTTTCAAAGAACACTACCATCAATCCCCTTTCTAGGAAGGGTCACATAATACCCTCATGTG
>NW_006291776.1:0-447 GCF_000327345.1 Myotis davidii | reverse complement strand
CTTCCTTCCAGATCCTTCTCTCTTGCTTTGTGCAGGCATTCATTGGGAAGCACTTTTTTTTATCTTATGGAGATCTCTATGGGCCTCAGGGCAATGGAGTTGATTCAACCTCCCTGCCCACAGTCAGGAAGCATCTGAGGCAGAACTGGAACTGATCTTATTCCACTGCACAGCCCATCCATGTACATAACTGCTATGGTAATTGGGTTCTGGGGGCCCTGTTGTCAGGAAGCCCCAGGGAAGCCCTTTATTCAGGGGAGCATCTTCATCACATCAGCTGTAGAGATTCCACTGGCTACAGGGCTGAGGATGGCTGTGATGGGGGGGAGCTGAGACCGGGGGGGGGGGGGGGGGGGAGGCTGAGACCGAGGGCAGAGAGAGCTCCTTAGAGAACAGATGGCCTGGAGGTTGAATTGGGTGGGAAAGAAGAGGGAGGGGTGTAAGGAG
>NW_006291775.1:0-225 GCF_000327345.1 Myotis davidii | reverse complement strand
CAATTTTCTTGGTTTCTTTATTTTTTTCTTAAGTCTAGCTGACTTATTAGTTAGCATAATACCCTCAAGGTCCAAACACCATCATGCACTGTTTGTGGGAATGCAGACTGGTGCAGCCACTATGGAAAACAGTATGGAGGGTTCTCAAATAAAAAATGGAACTGCCTTATGACTTCCATTTCTGGGTATGTATCCAAAGAAACCCAATACACTAATTCAAAAGAA
>NW_006291774.1:0-3801 GCF_000327345.1 Myotis davidii | reverse complement strand
GGACGCATCTGCCTATATCGCCGCCATCTTCACTCCTCTGTACCAATTCTTAATCCCACCAGCAATGCATGAGGCTTCCCTTTTCTTCACACCCTTGCCAACACTTTTGTTTGTTGATTTATTGATGTTAGCCATTATGACAGGTGGGAGATGATATTGCATTGCTGTTTCAAACTGCATTTCTCTGATTAGTGATGTTGAGCATCTTTTCATATGTCTATTGGCAATCATCATGTCTTCTTTGAGAAACGTCTGGTCATTTTTTCCCCCTCAGAGGATATGTTTATTGCACCCTTGCCAACACTTTTGTTTGTTGATTTATTGATGTTAGCCATTATGACAGGTGGGAGATGATATTGCATTGCTGTTTCAAACTGCATTTCTCTGATTAGTGATGTTGAGCATCTTTTCATATGTCTATTGGCAATCATCATGTCTTCTTTGAGAAACGTCTGGTCATTTTTTCCCCCTCAGAGGATATGTTTATTGATGAGAGGGAGGGAGAGAGAGAGAGAGAGAGAGAGAGAGAGAGAGAGAGAGAGAGATTGGTTGTCTCCTGTATGCGCTCCGACTGGTGATCAAACCTACAACCTAGGTATGTGCCCTGACTGGGAATCAAGCCCTCAACCTTTTAGTTTATAGGATGACTAACACTCCAATCAACTGAGCCTCCAGGCCAGGGCCCCTCTGTTCATTTTTATATCAAATTGTTTGATATATATAATTTTTTTGGTAATATGTTGCATGAGGTATTTTGTTTTTGTTTTTTGGATGTGTCATTGGCGAATATCTTCTCCCATTCAGTAGATTGTCTTTTTGTTTTGGTGATGCTTTCTTCTACTACGCAAAAACTCTTAGTTTAATGTAGTCCCACTTGTTTACTTTTTCTTTTGTTTCCCTTGCTTGAGGAGACACATCCCCAAAATTATTACTAAGATAAATGTCAAAGAGTTTACTGCCTATGTTTTCTTTTAGTATTTTTATGGTTTTGGGTCCTACTTTTAAGTCTTTTATCTATTTTGAGTTTATTCTTGAATATGGTGTGATAAGGAGGTCTAGTTTCTCTCTTTTTGCATGTATCTGTCAAGTTACCTTTACTCTGATGTATATTCTTGATTTTTTTTTGTTATAGATTAATTGACCATATTTGTGTTGGTTTGTTTCTGGGTTCTGTATTTTATTCCATTGGTCTATGTGTCTGTTTTTATGCCAGTACCATGTTGTTTTGACTACTATAACCCTGTAGTATAGTTTCATATCATGTAGCATCATACCTCCAAGGTTTTTTTCCCTCAAGATTGCTTTGTCAATTAGTTTTTGTGTGTGTGTGTGTGTGTGTGTGTGTGTGTGTGTGTGTGTTTCCATATAACTTTTAGGATTATTTGTTGCTCTAGTTCTGTGGAAAATGCCACTGGTATTTTTATACGCATTGCATTGAGTCTGTAGACTGCTTTAGGTAGTATGAATATTTTAATGATGTTGATTCTTTATGTCCATGAGCATGGTATGTATATGCTTCCTTTTATTGGCATATATATATTTATTTTGATCTTTAAAAAATTCTTCTTAAAGCAACTCCTGTTACAGTTCTTGTAATACTGGTTTGGTGGTGGTGAACTTTTTTAGCTTTTTGTTGTTGATGTTGGCAAACTCATTGTCTCTCCATCAATTCTAAATAATGTACTTTAATCTTGGTTGTAGTTCCTTGTTTTTTCATTACTTTGAATATTTCCATCCAGTTCCTTTTGACTTGTGAAGTTTCTGTTGATAAATCAACTGACATTTTAAAGGAAGTTTCCATGTACATAACTAAGTGCTTTCTCTTGTTGCTTTTAAGATTCTATTTTTATTTAACCTTTGGCATTTTCATTATGATGTGTCTTGCCATGGGCCTCTGTGTGCCCATCTTTTTTGGAACTCTCTGTTCCTCATGGACTTAAATTTTGTTTTTCTTTGCAAGGATAGGAAAGTTTTTATTTTTTTCAAATAGCTTTTATTTTTAAAAATTTATTATTTTAAAAAATCTTTATTTCTGAAATTATTACATATGTCCCTCTTTACCCCCATTGACCTCTTCTAGCCCACCTCCATCCCACACCCCAGGTCTGTGTCCATGGGTTATTCATATATGCATACAAGTTCTTTGGTTGATTTTTTTCCAACCCCACCCACCCACCTCAACCTTCCCTCTGAGATTCCACAGTCTGTTCCATGGTTTTATATCTCTGGATCTATTTTGTTCATCACTTTATTTTGCTCATTAGATTCCACATATGAACGAATTTTTTGAGGAAACTCCATACTGTTTTCCACAGTGGGTGCACCAGTCAGTATTTCCACCAAAAGTTCCTTTTTCTCCACATCCTCACCAATACTTGTCCTTTGTTGATTTGTTGATGATAGCTATTCTGACAGGTATCCCGTGATAACTCATTGCTGTTTTAAATTTGCATCACTCAGATGATTAGTGATTTTGAGCATTTTTTTCATATGCCTTTTGGCTTTCTGTATGTCCACTTTAGAGAAGTGTCTATTTAGGTCCTTTGCCCATTTTTAAATTAGATTGTATATCTTCCTTTTGTGAAGTTGTATGACTTCCCTATATATTTTAGAGATTAACCTTATTGGATATATCATTGGCAAATCCTTGCAGTGGGCACTCTTGATATTTTGTTGATGGTTTCCTTTGCTGTGCAGAAGCTTTTCATTGTGATGTAGTCCCATTACTTTATTTTCTTCTTAGTTTCTATTGTCCTAGGATATGTATCCGTAAACATATTGCTATGAGAAATGTGTGAGATTTTTCTGCCTGTGGTTTCTTCTAGGATTTTTTTAAAAAAATATTTTTATTGATTTTAGAGAGGAAGGGAGAGGGAGAGAGAGACAGAAACATCAATGATGAGAGAGAATCATTGATTGGCTGCCTCCTGCATCCCCCACACTGGGGATTGAGCCTGCAACCTGGGCATGTGCCCTTGACTGGAATCGAACCTGGGATCCTTTGATCTGCAGGTCGGTGCTCTATCCACTGAGCCAAACCAGCTAGAGCTCTTCTAGGACTTTTAGAGTTTCACAAATTTTATCCATTTTGAATTTATTCTTGTGTATGGTGTAAGTTGGTGGTCTACTTTTATTTTTTTACATGTCCAATTTTCCCAACACCATTTATTGAAGAGACTGTCTTGACTCCATTGTATGCTCTTGCCTCCTTTGTTAAATATTAATTGAGCATAAAGGCTCAGGTCGAATTCTGGGTTCTCTGTTCTGTTCCACTCTTCTACATGCCTGTTCGTGTGCCAATACCAAGATGTTTTGGGTACAGTGGTTTTGTAGTATAACTTGATATCTGATACTGTGATCCTTCCAAGTTTGTTCTTCTTTCTCAAGATTACTGTGGCTATTTGTGTTCTTTTCTGAATCCCTATAAATTTTTGAGGGTTTGATCTAGGTCTGTGAAATATGCTGTTGGTATTTTAATAGAGATTGCATTGAATCTGTACATTGCCTTGGGTAGTATAGACATTTTAATGATGTTGATTTTACCTATCCATGAACACAGTTTATTCTTGCACTTGTTTAAATCTTCCTCTACCTCTTTTTTTCAATGTCCTATAGTTTTCCAAATACAGATCTTTTACCACCTTGGTTAACTTTATTCCTAGGTATCTTAATTTTTTTGTTGCAATGGTAAATGGGATTGATTTTTAGTTTTTCTTTCTGAGAGTTCATTATTGATGTATAAAAGGGCCCTAGATTGCCCCGACACGTAGGGCATGCAACGTGGGTACCGTGACGATTCCT
>NW_006291773.1:0-304 GCF_000327345.1 Myotis davidii | reverse complement strand
ATGGCGAGGGAAGGGGCAGCATTTGAATTAGGTGTTCTGACCTGATCCAATTCTTCGTCATCCATTTGAGAAACTGACTTCTAATTCCCTTTAGGACTTACAGTTTCTTCATCCATACTTGTGTTTGGAGACTTATTCCTTATCTTCAGTAGCCTATAATATCTCTTAGTATGTTCGGGTATCCTGAGGCAACAGACACTACTCAAATGGTCCTGGCCTCTTTATATAGTCTCTAGGTCAATGAGGAGCTGCTCACTTCAACTCTGGTTGACCAAAATGTGTGGTTGCCATGGTGTGGCTTGAC
>NW_006291772.1:0-391 GCF_000327345.1 Myotis davidii | reverse complement strand
CACGCACCCCTGGGTCCTCATCAACACCCCAAGGAAGGAAGACTCTCAATCTTGGAAGCTGCCCTGAAAGGAATAGGGTCAGGGTGACCGGGTCTCAAGAAAGGAGGGAGGGAGGGTGGGTCAGACGAGACTCCTTGAGTACAGCATCCTTGAGTCCTTTCTCATCTGGGGTCGCCCCGAGGATGACAAAGTCAGGCATGCAGCCCAGGGTCCCAGCTGCTCCCTTATGTCCAGACTCCATGCAAATGGGGCTCTCCCCCTGCTCTTAAAAGAGGGCACTGCCCCGCATGCTGGGGAGACACCCAGAACCCAAGTTCCTGAGACAGGACCCCAAGCAGCTCCACCATGAACTTGGTGACAAGCTGTGTTTTCCTCCTGATCATTTCTCAAG
>NW_006291771.1:0-246 GCF_000327345.1 Myotis davidii | reverse complement strand
GAATCATTGATCGGCCGCCTCCTGCACGCCCCATACCGGGAATCGAGCCCGCAACCCGGGTATGTGCCCTTGGTGAGAATTAAACCCCAGACCCCTCAGTCTGCAGGCCATGCTCTGTCCACTGAGCCAAACCGGCCAGGACAGGACATTCTTTTTTTTTTTTTTTAATGTGTGATATATATACGCCCCCCAAACGGGGCTTGTGCCCTGACAGGGATTTGAACCTTGACCTCCTGGTTCATAGGT
>NW_006291770.1:0-324 GCF_000327345.1 Myotis davidii | reverse complement strand
ACATCATGGCGAGTGATTGAACTCCCGGTCTCCCGGGCGAACTCCCGCGGGGACACTTTGCAGACCATATTAGGCTTTTATAGATATAGACTAGAGGCCCGGTGCATGAAACTCAGGCACGGAGGGTGGGGGATCCCTCAGGGCGGCCAGCACCCTCTCCAATCCGGGACCCCTTGGGGGGGGTGTCCGATGGGGCCTAAACCGGCAGTCGGACGTCCCTCTCGCAATCCGGGACCACTGGCTCCTAATTGCTTGCCTGCCGGCCTGATCGCCCCTAACCACTCATCTGCTGCCTGGTTGCTCCCTAACTGCCCCCCTGCTGGC
>NW_006291769.1:0-204 GCF_000327345.1 Myotis davidii | reverse complement strand
TTTAAATAATGAACAAAATGTTGTGTAGCAAATTTAATCTCTTCCAGCCCAAGCCAGTTTGGCTCAGTGGATAGAGCGTCAGCCTGTGGACTGAAGGGTCCCAGGTTCGACTCCTGTCAAGGGTACATGCCTGTGTTGCGGGCGATCCCTAGTAAGGGGCGTGCAGAAGGCAAGCCAATCAATGATTTTCATCATTGATGTTTC
>NW_006291768.1:0-493 GCF_000327345.1 Myotis davidii | reverse complement strand
GATCCCTCCTGCTTTGTTTTTCTTTCTCAGGATGGCTGCAGCTGATCAGGATCTTTTTTTATTCCAGATGAATTTTTGGAGTTCGTTCTAGGTCCGTGAAATATTCCATTGGCATTTTAATGGGGATTGCATTGAATCTATAGATTGCTTTGGGTAGTATGGACATTTTAATAATGTTGATTCTACCAATCCATGAGCACCGGTATGTTCTTCCATCTGTTTCTGTCTTCCTCTATCTCTCTTTTCAGTGTCCTGCAGTTTTCCGAGTATAGGTCTTTTACGTCCTTACAGTTGTTTATGTCTTCCTCTATCTCTTTTTTAAATGTCCTGTAGTTTTCTGAGTAGAGGTCTTTTACCTCCTTAGTTAAGTTTATTCCTAGGTATCTTAATTTTTTGGTGCAATAGTAAATGGGATTGTTTTGTTAATTTCTCTTTCTTTAAGTTCACTGTTGGCATATACAAATGCCATAGATTTCTTGGTGTTAATTTTGTA
>NW_006291767.1:0-1058 GCF_000327345.1 Myotis davidii | reverse complement strand
GTTCCTGATCTCGTGATCTTGCGAGATTTCGCCCAAAAAGGAACCAGAGCTCAGCCCCAGGAAGCTTGCCTGGCAGCGCCCTGCCACGGCCAGCATCCCTGCTGAGCTGGAGACCACGTGGTGAGGAGCACAGCCTCTGGAAAAGGTACAGGCACACTCTAGGTTCTTTCTGTCCCCGGGGCTGAACTTGCTTTCTCTCGGGTGGACTTGCTGACTCAGGGGGTGAACTTGCTCTAGTCACTGGTAACCCACAGCCCCTCCCCCGCTGGCGTTTTCCATCTGAAAATGAGCTCCTGCCTGGTTTGAGTGAAGGCCTGAGGTCCAAACCTGGCTCGCTGGGGTGAGGCCAGCCGCCTGCTGCGTCAGATTGGAGCTCGCTGAGGGGACTTACACGCAACAATTCATGGAACTCCGGCGTTGGCCTTTATTGTGTGACCTCAGCTGGCCGAGTTTGCACTTGACCAAGGGGTCCCCACAGCCCCCGGCGCCAATTCCCCCGGCATCTGGCCCGGCAAATCTGTGGGCTCTCAGGCCAGCCCAGCCCTGCTCAGGGAGTGGGGGCCAGAGAAGGGGCAGAAAAGTGGCTGCTGGACGGTGGGCAGTGTCCAGGAGGGAGAGGTCGCATTCCTCAGAGCACCAGGCCCGTCACTCATCATTGTCCTCTGGTTCAGCTGCTGAGAAAGCGGTGGTCAGGCCAGGAGATAAGAGGTGATTCCCACTGAGAGTGGCAGAGCCCTCTCCTGATGTGAGTGTGCTTGCACTGTGTGTGAGTGTGGGTGTGTGAATTCTCACCTGATGGTATGTTGCTGGGTTCCTTTTCTTTCTTTCTTATTACTGATTAAGGTACAACATATGTGTTCTTATCCCCCACCTCCCACACACCCACCCCTACCCCCCAAGCATGCCCTCACGCTCACCTCCTGGTGTCTGCGTCCATTGGCTGGGCTTATAGGCATGTATACAAGTCCATTGGTTGATCTCTCCCCCGTAGCCCTACCCTCGTGTACCTTCCCTTTAAGGGTGAATGTCTGATCCATGCTTCTCTGTCTCTGGATCTG
>NW_006291766.1:0-310 GCF_000327345.1 Myotis davidii | reverse complement strand
TGTTACTGATTGAGTAAATGCATTTTACTTAGTGTTAAAACTAAGTAAAACACATCAAAGTTAGCTCTTGATACAAAAAGGAAAACTGACAATTCCATCAATATAAACCTTTTCTATAAAAAAAAGGGGGGCGGGGAGAATAATGTTATATGTTAGACTTTTTGGAAATACAATGCAGAGGGTTGTACAGCAGCCAAAAGGCATCGGGCCTCCTGTACAATAGCCTCTGCCGACTCAGCTTGGTAGAAGGATACACAAACCAGACAAAAGTTTTACTAGATCTAGTAATGATGTGGGGAAGAGGTTGTGT
>NW_006291765.1:0-759 GCF_000327345.1 Myotis davidii | reverse complement strand
TTGCACTTTTAGATATATTTTTAATATTATCTACAGATTAGTATTTCACAGGTAGCTTCAATAATAGATCCATTACAAATAATTTCATAGGGGATTCAATAATATCCATTCCTAAATAAAAACTGCTATCAAGTTTGCTGTCTCTAAGTTTTACTAACCATCCACTATAAGCAGAATCCTCTGATCTCATATTTTTTGTAAGAGACAACTTCCTGAAAAATCACCAAACATTACAGTACTTTAAACTCGTTTGTACTATGGCCGATCACATAGCATGCGGTATAATACTGAGACATTGTCGAAAATCCCCTCCAAGAAGGAGAACTTTCCCCCCAAATACAACATTCAAATTCATGATTTCTCTTAGTAATCTGTCTATGACATTTATAGCAGGACTGTATGCCATCGTGCATTCATCAATAATGAGAAGTTGGACCTTTTTAATAGTTTTAGCAACTTCACTGTTTATATTGAGTCTAGAAATTGAAGTTTCATTTAATGGATTCAGTAATTTATATTGGAAATGAAAGGTGCTTCCACCAAGAAATAAATTTGCAGCAATTCCCGTAGACGCTGTGGGTAAAAGAGTACCACCACGACCTCTAATATAATGTATTAACACTTTATACAGATATGCAGGTGAATAGGATTCCTAGCTGGCAAGCCCCTGACAGCAAGCTGGCCACCTTTTGATTCTGTGAGGAATGAGGCTTCCTCCTCCCTCAAATCAAGGTCTGGGGTGCAGGTGAATGGGGTTCC
>NW_006291764.1:0-754 GCF_000327345.1 Myotis davidii | reverse complement strand
TGGGCAAAGAACCTAAATAGACACTTTTCAAATAAGGACATTCAGATAGCCAAGAGACATAAGAAAACATGCTCAAAGTCACTAATCATCTGAGAGAAACAAATCAAAACAATGAGGTACCATCTCACACCTGTCAGAATGTCTATCATCATGAAATTAACAAACAACAAGAGCTGGAGAGTATGTGGAGAAAATGGAACACTCGCACACTGCTGGTGGGAATGCAGACTGATGCTGCCACTATGGAAGACAGTATAGCGTTTCCTCAAAAAGTTAAAAATGGAACTCCCTTTGACCCAGTGATCCCACTTATAGGACTATATCCCAAGAAACCAGAAACACCAATCAGAAAGGATATGTGCATCCCTACGTTCATAGCTATGCAATTTACCTTAGCGAAGATTTGAAAACAGCCTAAGTGCCCATCACCAGATGAGTGGATTAGAAAACTGTGGTATATCTACACAATGAAATAGTATGCTGCTGTAAAAAAGAAGGAATTCTTACCATTTGCAACAGCATGGGTGGAACTGGAGAGCATTTTGCTAAGTGAAATAAGCCAGTCAGAGAAAGATAAATACCACGTGATCTCAGTTATTTATGGATAATGAAGACCATTATAAACTGACGAACAAAAATAGAAACAGAGGCAGAACAGCATCAAACAGACGGTCAAACTACAGCGGAAGGCCGGGGAGGGTTAGGAGATCAACCAAAGGATATGTATGCATACATATAAGCATAACCAATGGAC
>NW_006291763.1:0-251 GCF_000327345.1 Myotis davidii | reverse complement strand
ACCAACTGAGACACATCAGCCAGGACTGTGGATAACTTTCATACAGGGTCTCATGATCAGGTTGGTAATGGTAGTAATAGCTCAGAAGCGACAGTGTGAGCCTGAGGACTGTCTTTCTATTTTTTTTTTAAATTTCTTTATTGATTAAGGTATTACATATGTGTCCTTATCCCACCATTTTCCCCCCACCCACCCCCACTCATGCCTTAACCCCCGATTGTCTGTGTCATTGGTTATGCTTATATGCATGC
>NW_006291762.1:1248-11317 GCF_000327345.1 Myotis davidii | reverse complement strand
TATGTGAAGAATAGTTTATTCTGGTATTATTATTATCACTTATAATTCTTGTATTATTTTCCGTACAAACAAATGGGAGCCTACTTTTGCCCCAATATTTAGGTTACATATTATATAAAATGGGGGTGAAAGGAACTCCTTCCTTCAAGTAGAAAGTCAACTGAAATGCATAAAGAATGATGGAATTAGAAAATGACCACTTGGCAACCATCATATTAATATCAAAGTCAGGCAAAAATCATGAGTAGATGATAAAAACTGTATGATGCTAAACCGCCAATGCTGTAGCCATTAGCTATGTGCAGCTACGTAAAATTTACATTTCTGCTGGTCAAAAGGAAATATGCACTTTGCAGGGGAGTCAATTGGGGGAAAAGGAGACGTATGTAAAACTTTAGACAATAAAACAATTTTTTTAAAAAGTGAACATGCACTGGCTGGTGTGGCTCATTTGGTTGGGCGCTGTCCCATGAACTGAAAGGTTGTGGGGTTTGAGTACTGGTCAGGACACATGCCCAGGTGGCAGGCTTGATCCCCGGTAGGGGTTGTACAGGAGGCAGCTGATCAATGTTTCATCTCACATTGATGCTCCTCTCTCCCTCTCTCTCCCTCCTTTCCTCTCTCTCTAAATATTAATATTTAAAAAAGTAAAAAAAAATGTTTTTAAACAAAAATGAAAACCCAGTTCCTCATTTGTACTACCCACATCTCAAGTGTTTGATAGCCACATGAGGCTAGTGGCTACCACACAGGGGAGTGGTGACTGAGCCATGGGGTATGCACAGGAGGCAACCAATCGATGTGTCTCTCTCGCATCAATGTTTCTCTCTGTCTTTCCCTCTCTCTTCTCCTCTCCCTAAAGATCAGTGGAAATTATCCTCAGGTGAGGATTAACAACAACAACAACAAAAACACAAAAATTAGCCTTTCTTCGTGCCACCTAGTTTTATAATTACATTAACAAATATTGATTCCTTTTGGTGCTGAATCAATCTTTTACATTAAAATTTAGATGAAGTTATAAAAGGGAAGTTCATACAAATTACAAATGTCCACCACTTTGTAGGAATAATTAGTTTAATAGTAAATTCTATGCGATCAAATCCATATTTTTAAAAGATATGAATGCTCTAGGCTAAAACTAGCAAGCTAAACTCTAACAGCTATAAATGTAGCCTGCAATTACATTTTAAAAATAAAATGCGCAAAATAAAAAAATTCTAGAGATCTGTTGCTCAATGTGAACATACTCAACATGACTGAACTGTACACTTAGTAGTTCTTACAGATGGGCCCTGGCCAGTGTGGTTTGGTGTTTAGAGCATCGCTACCACTCAGGGCACATACCCAGGTTGCAGGTTCAATCCCTGATCAAAGTGTGTATGGGAGGCAACCAATACATATTTCTCTCTCTCCCCCCCTCCTCCCTTCCTCTCTGAAATCAATTAAAAAATATATATATATAATAAACACAGCCCCACCAGTGTTGTTCAGTGGTTGAGCATTGACCTATTAACCAAAAGGTCAAAGGTTTGATTCCTGTTCAGGGCACATGCCCAGATTTCGGGCTCGATCCCCAGTGTGAGACTTGTAGGAAGCAGCTGATCAATGATTCTCTCTCATCATTGTTGTTTCTATCCCTCTCTCCCTCTCCCTTCCTTTCTGAAATCAATAAAAATATATTTTAAAAAATGAACACACTCTTTTCATATGAGCTAGCAATTGTGCTCCTTAGTATTTACTCAAAAGAGTTGAAAACTTATGTCCACCCAAAACCTGCACATGAATGTCTATAGCAGCTTTACTCATAATTGCCAAAACTTGGAAGCAACTAAGATGTCCTTCAGTAGGTCAGTGGACAAATAAACTTGGTACATCTAGACAATGAAATACTACTCAGTGCTAAAAGGAAATGAGTTATGAAGCTATGAAAAGACATAGAGGAAAAAGATAAAAAGTAAATAAAAAAAGAGAAAAGACATAGAGGAAACTTACATGTGTACGACTAAATGGGAAAAATGAGTCTGAAAAGGCCCAACTATATGACATTCTGGAAAAGGCAGAACTATGGTGACAAGTATAAAGACCAACAGGGGTTAGGAGGAAGGAGGATGAATAGGTGGAGCACGGAGGATTTTTAGGGCAGTGAAACTATTCCGGATGACATTCATAATGGTGAATGCATTTGTTAATACCAACAGAATGTACAACACTCAGAGTGAACTCTAGTATAAACTATGTTCTCTATAGTTTGGCTTCTTTCATCATCTTTTTCAGTTCATCCATGTTGTTGAATGAAGGAGACGTTTATTCCTTTTTATTGCTGAGTAACATTCCACTGTATGGCTGGCTATACCACAATTTGTTTATCCACTCACCTGGTGGTGGACATTTGGGTTGCTGCTGTCAGTTTTCAGCTATCTCCATATATAAAAGCTGAAGTGACCGTTATGACGGAATGACCAGACGACTGGCCAACTGGCCGGTAGCTATGACGTGCACTGACCACCAGGGGGAAGCTCCTGTATTGAGCATCTGCCCCCTGGTGGTTAGTGCCCTCCCAAAGCCAACCTCCTGCGTCTGTCCAACCTCCCATGGTGCCTCCCCCGGGCCGGCCAACCTCCTGCAGTCCCTCCCCTGATCAGCCCCGATTGCTGTCCAGGACAAGGGACCCCGCCTGTGCACGAAATCGTGCACCAGGTCTCTAGTCCTGTATAATAAAAGCCTAATATGCTAAGTGTTTGACCAGTCGCTATGATGCTTACTGACCACTAGGGAACAGACGCTCCAACCAGTAGGTTAGCTTGCTGCTGGGATCCGGCCAAACAGGACTGGGTGAGATGGGCCGGACTGCCCTGGAGCACTCCTGTGGTCCCCCTGCTTGCCCCAATCATGTACTGGTGGGGTATCTCAGCCTGGCCTGTACCCTATCACAATCCAGGACCCCTCGGGGAATGTCGGAGAGCCGGTTTTGGCCCAACCCCCACAGTCCAGGCTGTGGGACCCCACTGGTGCACGAATTCGTGCATGCGGCCTCTAGTTACAAATAAAGCAGATGTGAACATCTGTGGGGACATATGCTTTCAAATACCTAAACTGAAATGACTGGATCATAGTGTAGTCTACTAGTATGCTTAATTTTTTGTTTTGTTTTTTGTTTTTTGTTTTCAAAAGATTTATGTGATCTGAAGAGGAAACCAGAGTATATATGCTTAATTTTTAAAGAAACTGTTACACTTTTCCAAAGTATTGCATCGTAGTTCCACTAACAGTGCATGAAAGTTCCAGTTGCTATAATTTTCAAAATAGTTTATTGATATTTAGAGAGAGAAGAAGGGAGAAAAGAGAAACATCAATGTGAGAGCCCTTGATCAGCTGCCGCCTGCATGCCCCACATCAGGAATCGGAATCAAACCAGCAGCCCTTCATTGTATGGATGACCTCCAACTAACTGAGCCACATGGCCAGGGTCAGTTGCTATAATTTTTGTCAGAATTTTTCCATTTTAGGCATTCTAATTAAGATGTATGGTGATATATAATTGTACCTCAGTTTACTTTTTTTTTTTTTTTAAATATATTTTATTGATTTTTTACAGAGAGGAAAGGAGAGAGACAGAGAGCTAGAAACATCGATGAGAGAGAAACATCGATCAGCTGCCTCCCGCACATCCCCCACTGGGGAAGTGCGCGCAACCCAGGTACATGCCCTTGACCGGAATTGAACCTGGGACCTTTCAGTCCGCAGGCCGACGCTCTATCCACTGAGCCAAACCGGTTTCGGCTGTGTGTGTGTTTTAAATCAATTCTTCTGTCACCAACATGGCAGGCGTTGGTGACACCGTGCTGGCAGCAGGTGGCAGTGGAGGCTCTTCCAGCCCCAATGGGCCCAGACGAGAGTGGGACTGCGGCAGGATGGTGGAGCAGGTGAACAAGCGGTGCCAGGCCAACGCGGGTGCAAAGGGAGGTCCCAGCTGGCAGCCGGCAGCCGGCAGACTCTACCCATGCATGAATTTTGTGCACTGGGCCTCTAGTATTATAATAAAACCAGAGGCCCAGTGCACGAAATTCTTGCACCAAGGCAGGGGGGTGGTCCCTCAGCCCGGCCTGCACCCTCTCATAGTCCGGGAGCCCTCAGGGGATGTACGACTGATGTCTGACTGTCAACTCGAGAGCAGGCCTAAGCCGGCAGTCGGACATCCTTAGTGCTGCTCTGGGGGTGAGAGAGGCTTCTGCCACCAACGCTGCACTCACCAGCTGTGAGCCCGGCTTCTGGCTGAGCGGCGCTCCCCCTGTAGGAGCACACTGACACCCAGGTGGCAGCTCCTGCATTGAGCGTCTGCCCCCTGGTAGTCAGTGCGCTTCATAGTGACCGGTTGTTCTGCCATTTGGTTGATTTGCATATTAGTCTTTTATTACATATGATGATAATAAATTAAAAGTCTTCAAAAGTGAACAATTCATTTTATAATGGCCTATCCAATGTAAATCATTTATAAGACTCAATCTGATTAAAAGCTTATACTAGAGTTCACTCTCAGTGTTGTACATTATGTTGTTTTTTTTTAAAATATATTTTATTGATTTTCTACGGAGAGGAAGGGAGAGGGACAGAGAGTTAAAACATCAATGAGAGAGAAACATCAACCAGCCGCCTCCTGCACACCTCCCACTGGGGATGCGCCCGCAACCAAGGTATGTGCCCTTGACTGGAATTGAACCCGGGACCCTTCAGTCTGCAGGCCAACGCTCCATCCACTGAGCCAAACCGGTTTGGCCATTCTGTTGTTTTTAACAAATGTGTGATGACATGTATCCACCGTAAGTATCACCCTGAATGGTTTCACTGCCCTAAAAACACTCTATGCTCCACCTTTCCTTTCTCTCTCTCTCTCAAATCAATAATTTGATATTGCCCAAACCGGTTTGGCTCAGTGGATAGAGCGTCGGTCTGCGGACTGAAAGGTCCCAGGTTCAATTCTGGTCAAGGGCATGTACCTGGGTTGCGGGCACATCCCCAGTGGGAGATGTGCAGGAAGCAGCTGGTCGATGTTTCTCTCTCATCGATGTTTCTGACTCTCTTTCTCTCCCTTCCTCTCTGTAAAAAATCAATAAAAATATATTAAAAAAATAATTTGATATTGATGGTATATTTGCAAGTACCTTCAGTAAGTCCTCAGATTAAAAAAATTTTTTTATGTTGCTATGCAATGGAAGATCTAGGTCATTATTATTGTTATTCATTTTTATTTTTTGCTAATTCTTGCCTGAAAATATTTTTTCATTGATTTTTTTTTTTTTTTTTTAGGGAGAGTGGGAGAGAGATGGAAAGACAGAGAGAAACATTGATGTGAGAGAAACACATTGATTGTGTGAGCCCAACCAGGGACTAGGCCAGGAAGGAGCCTGCAACTGAGATACATGCCCTTGACTGGTCATCGAACCCGGACCCTTTGGTTCGGCAGGCCAACGCTCTATCCACTGAGCCAAACTGGCTAGGGCATCCTCAGATTTAAAAGGGTTATTTATAAATTGATAAGCCTTACAGATCAAATGGGAATTTTCTGTGCAATATCTCAGTTCATAAATTAACATTGATTTTTTAACATCTGAGTCACTAAGTTTTCCATGCTTTTAAGATGTCTTTGTTAAATATTGCTTTGATTAGTAAGAGTTTTAGTCTTGTACCTAGACAGATTTCCAAAAGGAAATTTGAGTTACCTTAAAATAAAACCTATCCTTGTTTTATGGGTCTCTCCCACCTTCAATGGTGGACTTATATAGACCAAATTAGGAATCCTTTAGCTATACAACTGTTATTTGGGGGTTTTACTCTTATTTTTGGAGGTATTTTACCAGAGTAAGTATATCAAGTTCATAAAAAAATTTTAGACTACATTGTACACGAAGTTTACAGAGGAAATTTTTATTTTCCCCTGACTTACAATTACTAAAAGGAGAAAAAACAAATCAGACTTGAAAACATACTTTAGCCCTGGCCGGGTAGGTCAGGTGGTTAGAGTGCTGCCCTGGTAAGCAAGGCAGTGGGTTTGATTCCTGGTCAGGGCACATACAAGAATCAGTCAACAAATGCGTAAATAAGTGGAACAACAAACCCATGTCTCTCTCTCTCTCTCTCATTAATAAAGTAAAGAAACAAAGAAAAATGATAATTTAAAATCAAGAAATAAATCACCATTGACAATCTGAAGTCTAACAACTTTAAAGAGGTGGATTTTTGTTAAATAGTTCATGTAAAAAACAATCAACAATAAAGTTACCTTAGCAGCTTGAGATTCTCTTAAGTAATATGTTAAAAGGTCAGAAAGTTTGATGTTTTGGTCAGCAGACACTTGTGCTTCTATTTTCTGAAAAAGGAGAAGAAAACTGGCATTTATTCGTCACTTATATTCTACACTCAGTGTTTTCTTTCTTAATTACTATAAATAATCTATAATAATAAAAGGGTAATATGCTAATTAGACTGGACATCTTCCGGATGTCATTCCAGACATCCTTCCTGACCAAGCCAGGGCCAGAGGGAAGCCAGCCTGGGTCCTGGGTGCCTGAGGGCAGCCGGAGGAGGGAAGCCCAGGTCCCTGGTGCTGGAGGGAAGCCGGTGCTGGCAGTCGGGGGAAGGAAAGCCTACTTTTTTTTTTTTTAGGAAAGCCTACTCTTGCACGAATTTTTGTGCATCGGGCCTCTAGGTAAAGGTATAAATAACTATAGTATTCATTCCTATGTAATCTGAGTTTCTTTTCTACCAGCCTGTTACTTTTCTTTGTAACTCTGACAAAAAAAATGAACAGAAAAAAAAGATGAGATCAAATGAAATTAGTGAATTTATGGAAGAACTCTATATTGGATTCAATTTCTTGGCTATAAAGAGTTTCAATATTGTCTTTCAGCTTCACTTGTATTTTCTCTCTATTCATTTCAATAGCAATTGATATGCACACATGATTTTAAAGTAATAAAGCTGGCAGTGGTAAGCTAGATAATTGAAACTAATCCTCGTACAGAGGAAACCAGAAAACATAGTCAAAATATTAACAAAATGTGTTTGAAGCCAGCACGAGCAATACATAGATGTGGTTAGTTTAAACTGGGATCAAATGGGAAGTATCCACGTCAGATTAAAAAGGTGAGAACTTGCCCTAGCTGATTTGGCTCAGTGGATGGAGCATCAGTCTGTGGACTAAAGGGTCCTAGGTTCAACTCCGGTCAAGGGCACATGCCTGGGTTGTGAGCTTGATCCCCAGTGTGGGGTGTGCAGGAGGCAGCCAATCGATGATTCTCTCTCATCATTGATGTTTCTAGCTCTCTCTCCCTCTCCCTTCCCTCTCTGAAATCAATAATATATATATTATAAAGGTATAAATAACTATAGTATTAATATATATATATTTTTTAAAAAAGGTGAGAACTCTCCATTCATTCAGGAGAATCAGAGTTTGATAAAGAAAGATGGACTATGTCAACAAAATACAAGATGGGGACCTTGTTTGGATGCTGACTCAAAAAAATTCCACGGTATAAAGCCAGTTTTGAGACAACTGGAAACATCTGTCGTCTGGATATTTGATGACATTAGGGGAATCATTGATAATCATGTTGGTTACACTAGTATATTAAAATTATTTATCTTAAAAAACAGAGATGTAGTCCTGGCTGGGTAGCTCAGTTACTTAGAGCATCGTCCAGATATGCTAAGGTTGCGGGTTTGATCCCTGGTCAGGGAAAATACAAGAATCAACCAATGAGTGCATAAAAAAGTGGAACAACAAATCCATGTTTTTCTCTTTCTCTCCCTTCCTCTCTCTAAAATCAATATATTAAAAAAAAAGCTGTGGTACATTTACACAATAGAATAGTACTTGGCCATAAATATAAGAAAATCTAACCTATAAAAAACACAGAGATGTATACAAAGGGCAGAAAAGACAAAGAACTTAAAGCACTGTAGAGAATGTTAACATTTGGGATATCTGGGTGATGCATGTATATGAATTTTTGGTCTTACTCTTGCAATTTTTCTGTAAGTATGAAATTGTTGTCAACATAAAAAGTTAAGCCTGGCTGGCATGGCTCAGTGGTTGAGTGTCAACCTATGAACCAGGAGGTCACTGCTCCATTCCTGGTCAGGGCACATGTCCAGGTTGTGGGCTCAATCCCCAGTGTGGGGTCTGCAGGAGGCAGCTGATCAATTATTTTCTCTCCTCATTGATGATTTTATCTCTCTCTCCCTCTCCCTTCCTTTCTGAAATCAATAAAAAAATATTTTTTAAATGTTAAAATAAAAACCTTGCACATCCACCAGAACAGCTAAAATAGAAAAAAAAGTACCAAGTATTACAAGCTTGTGCAGCAACCCAATCAATGCTCATTCCTTCTGGTGGGAATGTAAACTGTTACAATCACTTAGAAACAGTTTGGCAGTATCTACAAAATCTTTTCATATGGATACCCTGGGACCCACCAATTCCCCTTCGAGTTATGTACACCCAACAGAAAAGTGCACTATGTTCAACTGAAGATATACAAAAATGGTCTTAGCAGTACCATTTGTAAAGAGCTCCAAACTAGAAACTATCCAAATGGTCTACCAACAGGAGAACAGATAAATTTAAGTAGATCCTTGCAATAGCATACTATACAGTAGTAAGAGTGAAGGAAATACACCTACATGTAACGACATGGACGAATCTTATGTTCATAATATTGACTAAATGAAACTTGACACAAAAGAATGTGTACTGCATTTATAGAAAATATGAAAATGAACTAATCTATGCTGTTAGAAGCTAGGATAGTGGTTAGCCTTATAGGAATTGGTAGCTAGGAAGGGCATCCGGGTTGCTGGTAATGTTCTCTTTCTTGATTTGGGTATTCATTACATACATGTGTTAAATTTGTAAAATTTCACTGAGATGGGGAAGGAACCAGGTGTAGGGGGACAGTGGGTTGGGAGGTAAAGGGCAGACATCTGTAATACTCTCAACAATCAACGTTAAACAGCCCCATCCGGTTTGGCTCAGTAAATAGAGCTGCGGCCTGAGGAGTGAAAGTTTCCAGGTTCAATTTTGGTCACTGGCACAGGCGTGGGTTGCGGGCTCGATCCCATTTGGGGGGAGGGGGGAGCGTGTAGGAGACAGCACATCTATGATTCTCTCTCTTCATTGATGTTTCTATCTCTCTCTCCCTCTCCCTTCCTCTCTGAAATCAATAAAAAAAATATTTTTAAAAAATGTGTGCTGGGTCTGAATTATTGTGTTTGCCCAGCCTGCCAACAAAATTTTTGTTTTATTTGTATTTACTTAAAAAAAATCAGAATTCTTACTTGCATATATCTGTAGAATCCTGAGTTCCTAAAGCATATAATGAAGAACTAATTCTATTGTAATCGTCTGCAGCACCTATGGAAAAAGGTTCAAGAATTTAATATATTTATTCATTAATTAAAAAATATTGAGCATCTACCTGCCAAACAATGTGTATGTAATAGGAGATAGCCAAAGTCCACTGAAGGAAATGAGAAAAACTATAATACAATATGATAAATATTACATTAGAAGGAGGTACAAGCTACTATGGAAGCAACAGAAACAGATGATTTCACTTGAGTAAGTCAGAGAAGCATTTATAGACACTGCGGGATGAGTTTGAGCTTGTAGGATGAGCAAATCTTTACCAGGTAATGTGTAAGGGAGAGCGTTTCAGATAAAGGGAAGAGCATGAATCAGGCCAGGGAGGCATGAAGAGCACATTCAGAGAGTCTGCTGGGACTATGGCACTGAAGGGTACAGAGGGAAAGTAGATGGAGTTGACCATAAGCATCTTTGAGTCTAAGGACAAAACTGACAACCAATACGAAAGTGTCCCACAGTAGGTTTGTTTTTCATAGCGACATGATTGTAACAATTCTGTAATGATGCTGTGTGTATCGTAGGATGCTGGGAGTCAAGTATGGAATGGGAGGACAAGGAGGGAGGCTGTTGTGTTAAGTAGGAAACTGGAATTGAAGATATCAGTAGGGGCTCATTCTTTTTAACAGACCTAGATACGTGTAG
>NW_006291762.1:0-1197 GCF_000327345.1 Myotis davidii | reverse complement strand
AATGCATGTGGTATTTCCTAGCCCGATCCACCGAAGGGGCCTCCACGTGAAGACACCTGGTAACAATAAGCACACCCAGGGGCCTGTTCTTGTTTTCCAAATGCCATTTCCCAATGAAAAGAACCAGGCTTTTTGGAGAAATAGATGATTTTCAAGGAGCCAGGGAAGGGAAGCCCTTCCCTGGATGGGCCCGGAACACGCTGTGCCAGAAAATAAGGAAATGCTCCAAAGAGCATGTGAGCATCTGCACAGGCAGCCGCTCCAAGGGGCTCTCATGGGCCCGACTGGAGAACATCTGAGCATCCGAATAAGCAAAAGCAGTGATGGCCCGGCCGGCTTGGCTCAGTGGTTGAGCTTCGACCTCTGAGTGGGACAGGAGGCCACGGTTTGTTTCCCGGTCAGGGCACGTGCCCGGCCCCAGCTGGCGGCAGCTGTTTGAGTGATTCCACTGGAGACCTGCAGACCTGCCCAGCTGAGCCCAGCCAGGATTGCCGATCCAAAGAGTTGTGAGCGAATAAACGGTCATTATTTTAAATCACTGTCTGAGGGCACTCTGTTCCACAGCCCTGGGTAACTGGTGCACCACCTTACCCAAGTAACCAATGTAACACCACCAACACTTGAACAAATGACCTCAAGTGCCTGCAAATGTGGTGCCCAGAGGAGGACACGGCATTGCATTGTTAGGGCGGTTACAGCAAAGCACAGGCTCACCTCGTTTTGTTGGGCTTCAATTTATTACTTTTCACAGGCATAGCGCTATGGGCATGATAGCGTTTTCTTCGTGTTCTTTTTTTTTTTAATCCTCACTCCAGGATAGTTTCTTATTGATTTTAGAGACAGAAACGGAGAGAGAGAGAAACATCAATGTGAGAGAGAAACATGGACCGGTTGCCTTCCATAGATGCCCCTGCTGAGGGTGGAACCCGCAACCTGGGCCGGTGCACTGACCGGAATAGAGTCTGCACCTTTCGGTGTCCAGGACGATGCTCCAGCCACACCGGCCAGGACAGTCCTTGGGTTTTTTAAAAACAAGAAGGCTAGACTGTCCTGGCCGGTGTGGCTCCGTGTTTACAGCCTCCGCCCTGAGCACTGAAGGGTGGAGAGTTCAGTACCTGGGTGGCCGGCGGATCCCCGTCCCGCTCCAGGCGGGTTTGGGAGGCCACCAATCGTGGTGTGGCTCTCACGGGGATGTTT
>NW_006291761.1:1091-3684 GCF_000327345.1 Myotis davidii | reverse complement strand
ATGTCTGATTGCCAGCTTAGGCCCAACCCCCCCTGAGAAGGAGACCTAAGCCAGCAGGTGGTCATCCCCCGAGGGGTCCCAGACGTAGAGGGCACAGGCCGGACTGAGGAACACCAGCCTCCCTACCCCCCAAGTGCACAAATTTTTGTGCACTGGGCCTCTTGTATACATATATATATATATATTTAAGTGAACATTGTGACAGAATGACTGGTTGTAATGACGCGTACTGATCAGGCAGGCAGGTGAGCAGGAGGGTCGAGCAGGCAGGCAGGCAGGCGAGCAGTTAGAGGCAAACAGGAAGGCAGGCCGGTGGTTAGGGGTGAGCAGTCCCAGATTGTGAGAGGCACAGGCTGGGCTGAGGAGCCCCCTTACCCTCCATGCAAGAATTTAACGCACTGAACCTCTAGTATCCTAGGAATCCCAAAACACCAATCAAATAGAATGTATTCACCCCTGTGTTCATAGAAGCATAATTTATGCTAAGATCTGGAAACAGCCCAAATGCCCATCTGTAGATGAGTGGATAAAAAAGCAGTGGTACATGTATACCATCAAAAACTATGCAGTTGTGAAAAAGAAGAATCTCTTACCCTTTGAGACAGCACCGAGGGACATAACTATGCTAAGTGAGATAAGTCATTTTGGAAAAGACAAGTATTACATGATTGCACGCATATGTGGAATCTATGATAACAAAATAAATTGATGAATGATGTTGATCCAGAAACATGGAAGCATGGAATCGTTCAGAATTTCAGAGGGAGGTTGGGGAAGGGAGGTAGGTGGGCAGTAATGAACCAAAGACCTTGTACACAAATATGTATAACCCATGAACACAAACCCTGGAGTGGGGTTCCGGGGACATGCTGGTGGGGGTCGATGCAGGAAAAAAGGGGACATGTGTAATACTTCCAACAGTAAAATATTTATTTATTTTTATAGCTAGATGTACTAACAATAAATTTCCTCACTTTTGTATGAGAAATTTCACTCTGAATTATAATTTTCAAGTTCAGAGAATTCTGAGAATTATAGATTGGTGGTTATTTTCTCTCACTTCTTTAAATATTGCACTGCATTTCTTCTTTTTAAAAAATTTTTGGCTTTCACTGTTTCTGAAAAAAAGTCCAAAATAACACTTACCTTCAGGTAAGGTGACTTTCCTGTGGCTTCTTTTAATATTTTTATTATCATTTATTTCCTGCAGTTTGAATATAATAGGTTTAGGTCTTATTTTTCTGACACTTATCCAGCTTGGTGTTCTCTGAGGTTCCTGGTTCTATGCTTTGGTATCTGATATTAATTGGGGGAAATTCTGAGTCATTGTTTTAAATCTTCCTTTTCTTTTTTGGAATTTGGTTTATAGTTGTCCAACAATTCTTGGATGCTTCCATTTCTTGTTTTCCAGTCTTTTTTTTTCTCATTATGTTTTAGTGTTGGAAGTTTCTCATAATACGTTTATTAAGTTCAGATATTCTGTCTTCATTTGTCTAGTTTCTAATGAGTCCATTAAAGGCATTGTTCATTATTATTACAGTGGTTTTGATCTCTAGCAATTCCTTTTGTCCTTCCTTAGAATTTCATCTCTCTGCTTACAATACCCACCTTTTCGCATAAGTATGTATTCATTACAACTGTGTTTTATTTCCAGTAAACATTACAGAAACTTTTCTCTAATATTAATCTAGTTAACTCATTCAATACTATGTAGCCATTTATTAACTTAAAATATATTCTTAATTATGACGGGAAATTCTCACATGTTGACCAAAAAAAAAAAAAGATAAGCAGTGTGATTCCAATTTTATTAAGTGTATAAAAATATATATTGATAATTAAAAATTTTTTCACTAATTTTTGTTGATATCTGAATTGCTAAATGTTGTTCATGTATGATATGAATTTAAGTCTGGAATATTTTAATTTTTAAGGCTTTACTACCTGATTCCTCCAATGAGAATTCTCCAGCAATGCCTCCAGATGAACAAGGTCAAGGTGATGCTCTACCACAACAGGAAGATGAGGAACCTGAATTTCCACATAATGACTTGGCAAAGTTGGATGACATGATCAGCAGGTAGATTTTTTTTTTTTTAGTGGTGTTGTTTTTTGTTTTTTTCTTTATGGAGGTAAAAAACGAAAAAGCAAACTACTTTATCAGCATTGCAACTAGTAATGAATGAGTAAACAGTGGATTGCCATGTCATAGCAATCTTACTATGTTTTTTAAAATATAGGCCCAGTGTATGAAATTTGTGCACAGAGGTGTATGTCCCTCAGCCCTGCCTGCACCTTCTCCCATCTGGGACCCCTCGGATGATGTCTAACTGCTGGTTTAGGTCTGAACCCACAGTCGGGCATACCTATCACAATCAGGAAATGGTGGCTCTTAACTGCTCACCTGCCTGATCGCTCCCTAACCGCTCTCCCCTGCCGGCCTGATTGATGCCTAACAGCTCCCCTGCAGGGCTGATTACCTCCAACTGTGCTCCCTGCAAGCCCAGTCGCCCCCAACTGCCCTTCCCTGCTGACCTGATGGCCCCCAACTGCCCTCCCTTCTGGCCTGGTCCCCCGCAACTGCCCTCTGCTT
>NW_006291761.1:0-305 GCF_000327345.1 Myotis davidii | reverse complement strand
ATGATGTGTCTTGGTGTGGTCCTCTTTGGATTCCTTTTGTTTGGGGTTCTCTGCGCTTCTTGGACCTGTAAATCTATTTCTTTCACCAGGTAGGGGAAGTTTTCTGTCATGATTTCTTCAAATAGGTTTTCAATATCTTGCTCTCTCTCATCTTCTGGCACCCCTATAATTCTGATGTTGGTATGCTTGAAGCTGTCCCAGAGGCTCCTTACACCATCTTCGTATTTTCGGATTCGTTTTTCATTGCTTTTTCAGTTGGGTGTTTTTTGGTACTTTGCATTTCAAATCTTTGACTTAATTCTTGC
>NW_006291760.1:8082-9130 GCF_000327345.1 Myotis davidii | reverse complement strand
CATGCCTTTACATTGTGATCCAGCAATTTTTGCACGTACACACAGAACCCCCCGCCCCCCGACCACACACACCTCTCTGACCAAAGAGAACCATATACCTTCACTATGTATGATGCTCTGTAACATTTTCTTTTGTACTTTTTGACTCTATTTCACCATTCTGGATCCTTTTTGAGTCTTTAATACCTAAAACAAGTGTCATCCCAGGGATTTGGCACTGCCTCTTTTCCTAAATAACCCTGCCCCAAATAACCCCATGTCCCCCACGTCTTCCTTGAGATCTCTGTTCAATTGCCACCTTGTAATCAGGGCTGCCTGTCTTCCAAGTATAAAATAACACCCCATCCACTCTCTTTTATACCTACTTTTTATATCTTCACATGACACCATCTAACTTGGTATATGACATATTTCTTGTATATATTCTTTCACTATCATTATATTCTAGGAATTTTGTTTCTGAGCATCCTGTACATTTTCACTTGAGGTGGGAAAAGTCCATAAATATTCCATAAGTGCATGAAAGCATTTCTCATAAAGAATAGAGTACTCCACGACCACCTTGGAAGCAAAGTTTGAGGAAGACAGGAATTCCTAATCAGATATGTCATGGGGGATGATACGTACATAAAATAAATATTGTTGCTTTTTTACAAAATATAGTTGTAGCATTTCAACTATGCATGTAATGGCCATTTGTGTAAAACGTAATCATGCTATTTTTTCTTTCCTACTAGTCACCTCTACCCCATGGGATGTGGGAATGATACTCTGATTTCAGAATTTCTTCTTCTGGGATTGTCAGAGGAACCAGCACTGCAGCCCCTCATATTTGGGCTTTTCCTCTCCATGTACCTGATCACTGTGTTGGGAAACCTGCTCATCATCCTGGCCGTCAGCTCTGACTCCCACCTCCACACACCCATGTACTTCTTCCTCTCCAACCTGTCCTTGGTAGACATCTGTGTCACCTCCACCACCGTCCCAAAGATGCTGTGGAACATCCAGACACATAGCTGAGCCATCACCTATGAAGCCTGCATCACAC
>NW_006291760.1:5445-6672 GCF_000327345.1 Myotis davidii | reverse complement strand
CCCATTCTTCCCCTCACCATTCCTCTCCTCAGGTCTTCACCCCACTATTATCTATGTCTGTGGGTTATTCATATACACCTATGAGTTCTTTGGTTAATTTTTCCCTCTCACTCATTCCCTCTGAAGATCCACAGTCTGTTGCATGCTTCCATGTCTCTGGATCTATTTTGACACTTTAATTTGTTCATGGATTTCACACATAACTGAGATCATGTGATACTTGTCTTTCTCTGACTGACTTATTTCACTTAGCATAATACTTCCCAGGCCCCTCCATGCTATTTCAAAGGGTAAGAGATCCTTCTTTTTCACAACTGCATAGTATTCCATTGTGTAAATATACCACCGTTTTTTTTGTTTGTTTGTTTGTTGTGTTGTGTGTGTGTGTGTGTGTGTGTGTGTGTGTGTGTGTTTTAATCTCTTCTTCAATGGATGGGCATCTGTGCTGTCTCTGCATCTTAGCTATTGTAAATAACACTGCTATGAGCATAAAGGCACATGTATTCTTTGTGATTAGTGTTTCAGAATTCTTAGATTATATTCCTAGAAGTGGGATGACTGGGTCAAATGGCAGCTCAAATTTTTTTTTTTTTTGAGGAAACTCCACACTGTTTTCCACCATGGCTGTGCCAGTCTGCATTCCCACCAGCAGTGCACGAGATTTCCCTTTTCTCCACATCCTTCCAAGCACTTGTTGTTAGTTGATGTATTGATAGCAGCCATTATGGCAGGTGTGACGAGGCATCTCACTGTGCTTTAATCTGCATCTCTTTGATGATTAGTGACATTGAGGGTTTATTCCTATGACTGTTGGACATTTGTGTGTCATTTTTGGAGAAGTGTCTATTTAGGTGTTCTGCCCATTTTCTGATGGGGCTGTTTGTCTTCCTTTTGTTGAGTTGTATAAGTACTTTATATATTTTAGGTTTGCTTTTTATTTAAAACCTAAGAAGAGGAATTAAGGTAGTGTGGAGGTGGGAGTCTGAGCTGACGGCCAGGATGATGCACAGGTTTCCCAACACGATGATCAGATACATGGAGAAGAAAAGCCCAAATATGAGGGGCTGCAGTGCTGGTTCCTCTGATAATCCCAGGAGAAGAAATTCTGTAATTCGTGTATCATACCCTTGTACCATGTGGCAGTGTTCAGAACTAGGAAGAAAAAATAATGTGATTAATTTTACACATGTGGGTAATAACACAGTGAAATGCTAGAATTTTTGTTTT
>NW_006291760.1:1704-4260 GCF_000327345.1 Myotis davidii | reverse complement strand
CATATAAGCATAACCAATGGACACAAGACACTGGGGGGTAGGGGAGGTCAGGGGATTGTCAAGGGCGGGAGGAAAAAAAGGAGACATACGTAATACTCTTTGTAATACTTTAAGCAATAAAATAAGAAACTCATAAAAATAAATAAATAAATAAAATAAAAAATACCTTATGTACAGTTTCTTAGAAGTGCTTTCATACATTATCATTTGCATATCTCAAGATGATTCTAGTATATTTCGATGATTTTTTCTATTAACTTATTCTAAGATAATACAATTAATAAATTCTCAATATTAGAGGCTCATGGATTTCATGGTAAACTGCTTCTGCTCCTAATGTAAATCAGGTAGTCTGCACTCCATACACTATTCTATAGATTCGAAGGGTGCCTTGGAAAGATAATTGCTTGTCAGGTTATTGGAACCATCAGCAGAAACCAAAGACAGCTCATGGCTGGACCTGCACTCAGCTAAGTTCTCATAGAGCTAAGTTTTGAAGTACTTTGGATTGACTTTAATGGACACTCGCATAGGGAGAGTTATATTGGGAGGAGAGTCAGGATGGTGGATGGGCCTGACAGTACATCAGCCAGGATCTGGGGAGACTGAGCAAAGCCTGTGTGCTATAGATTTCCTGGACCTTCCCACTAGCAGAAAAGAAGCCAGATTAGACTCTTCTTTTAATTTTACAATTTTGTATCTGATTTACTTACTGCCCATGTCTGAATTTACACACTTAATCAGGGACCAGCAAAGTACTCCCCAAAGAGCAAATCCCACCCCCAGCCTGTTTTTGTAAAGAGGCTTTATCCGTAGGGTGATGGTAGCCTGTAAAAGATATTTCTACATTCTAACACCCAGTACCTGTAAATGTGACCTTATTTGGAAAAAAAAAAAAAGGATCTTTATAGATGTAACTAGAGGCCCGGTGCACAAAAATCTGTGCACTTGGTGGGTCCCTCAGCCTGGTGTGTGCCCTCTTGCAGTCTGGGACCCTTTGGGAGATGTCCACCTGCTGGCTTAGGCCCGCTCCCCAGAGGATAGGGAGTAAGCTGGCAATCAGACATCCCGCTGGCAGCCTGGGAGCCCTTGGGGGATGTCCAGTTGCCAGCGGGGAACAGATCTAAGCTGTAGTCAGACATCCTTGGCACTGCTGAGGAGGCAGGAGATGTTCCCACCACCACCGCTGTGCTGGCAGCCATCAGCTGGCTTGTGGCTGAGCAGAGCTCCCCCTGGGGGAACACACGATCACCAGGGGGCATCTCCTGCATTGATTGTCTGCTCCCTGTGATCAGTGTGTGTCATAGTCACCAGCCATTCCCAGTTGTTCTGCTGATAGGGTCAATTGGCATATTACCCTTTTATTATATAGGATAGATCCCTAGTGCATGGGTGGGGGCCACTAGTTTGCCTTGAGGGGTGTCCCGGATCAGGGTGTGGGTCCCACTAAGGTGCTTGTCAAGCCTGAGTGAGGCCCTGAGGGCCATTTTCAGTTTGCCCACAGCCCCTTCAGGGTGGGGGTTCCCGCTTGGGTCCCTGGATAGCCTGGGTGAGGGGTTGATGGCCTTTTTCAGGCTGGCCATGCCCACAGGCTGGAAGCAGGTATCTGGGATTTATGTATTTTCTATAATTGTAGCTTTGAGCGGAGCTCAGGGCCAGCTAGGGCTGGCAGGAAGCTTGGCTTCCTCCATTGCTGGGGGAAACTAAAGGCTCCTGCTCGCTCCAGCTCCATGGACACTGCCATCTTCATGACAGAGTAAGGGAGTTAGGGAGTGACAGTTAATTAGCATATTACTCTTTTATTGGATAGAATTAAGGATCTGTAGATGCAATCATCCTCAATTATCCAGTTGGACCCTAAAACCAATGACCAGGCTCCTTATAAGGGATACAGTGGAGAGGCACAGAGAAAAGAAGACCATATGTCTCCTAAGATTAGGATGATGCAACCACAAAGCCTAGGGAATCTTGGAGACACTAATAGCAGGATAAGGAAAGGAGCACAGCCTCCCTTAGAGCCTCTGGAGAGTGCAGCCTCTCTGACATCCTGAGAAAAGACTTCTGGCATCAAGAACTTGATGAAATAAATTCCTGTTGTATAAAGCCACCCCAGTTTGGGTTTAGTTGTTACAGAATCCACAGAAAATAAATACCGACAGCCAAGCCCATCTGTGTGGATATTGCCTACAAGAGCTTCCACACTACAATGGCAGAGTTAGCTCCAACAGAGTACTGATGGTCCAATAATAATCTTTCTAGTTCTTTACACATATGTTTGGCAGTGACTGCTCTAAGTCACTAACAGGTACTGGTTTTATATTCAAAGTACTCTTTTCCATCGTAAAGAAATTCTCTGAATAGCCTCGCTGACCAGGGAAAAAAATATGTACCTATGTGAGTTTGAAGATGTGAACGCATTTACCCCAGATGAAAAAAATTGAATAATTGGATCTGGGGAACCTGTACAAAAGAAACTCTATCTTTGCAGCCAAAATAATTTACTCTCCATCAAGTGCATCTCCAGAATTGATCTCTGGTTTTCACAGTTGAGGTCAA
>NW_006291760.1:0-977 GCF_000327345.1 Myotis davidii | reverse complement strand
ATGCTCATGGCTTTCCCAGTGTGTAGGCTAAGATCCAACTCTACAGGTTCCTCACAGGCCTGCTGGGTCTGGCCCTCCCTGCTGTTTCTCCACCCTCCTCTTGGGCCTATTTTTTCCTAACCCACTGTGTTTTCATTCACAATTGATTTGTTTTCCTTATTCTGTTGAAACTGTAGCATACCTCCCTCCCCCATTACAGGGCCTTTGCACATGCTGTTTCTCCCCTCCTGGACTAGCTTTCCTGTGATTGATACTCAATAAACATTAGTTTTAAAAATGAAATAAATAAATAAATAAATAAGACATGCCTTCACATTGTGATCCAGCAATTTTTGCACACCACACACACACACACACACACACACACACACACACACACACACCTGAACAAAAAGAACCATATACCATCACTATGTATGATGCACTGTAATATTTTACTTTGTGACTTTTTGACTCTATTTCACCATTCTGGATCCTTTTTGTGCCTTTAATACCTAAAACAAGCATCATCCCAGGGATTTGGCACTGCCTCTTTTCCTGAATAACCCTCACCCCAAATAACCCCATGTCACCCTCTCTGTCTTCCTGGAGGTCTGTTCAATTGCCACCTTGTTTTCAGGGCTTCCTGTCTTCCCAGTATAAAATAACACCCCATCCACTCTCTTTTATACCTACTTTATTTTCTTCACATGACACCATCTAACTTGGTATATGACATATTTGTTGTATATATTCTTTCACTATCATTATATTCTAGGAATTTTGTTTCTGAGCATCCTGTACACTTTCACTCGAGGTGGGAAATATCAATAAATATTCCTTAAGTGCATGAAAGCATTTCTCATAAAAAATACTGTACTCCACGACCGCCTTGGAAACAAAGTTTGAGGAAGACAGGAATTCCTAATCAGATATGTCATGGGGGATGATTCGTACAAAGAAATAAATATTGTTGCTTTGTTACAAAATATAATTGT
>NW_006291759.1:0-273 GCF_000327345.1 Myotis davidii | reverse complement strand
TTACCACTTGGCTCACTGCTCCTTAGTGCTGCTCCGGAGGTGGGAGAGGCTTCCACCACCAATGCTGTGCTTGCCAGCCATGAGTCCAGCTTCTGGCTGAGTGGAACTCCCCATGAGGGAATGCACTGACCACTGGGGGCAGCTCCCACATTGAGCATTTGCCCCCTGGTGGTCAGTGCGCATCATAGCCACCAGTCGTTCTGATCATTCTGCTGTTATGGTTGCTTAAGCTTTTATCAAATAGACTAGGGGCCTGGTGCATGAAATTCGTGC
>NW_006291758.1:993053-1000567 GCF_000327345.1 Myotis davidii | reverse complement strand
ATTGTCCTCATCTTCATGAGATGAAGGCCATGTTGTTGAACTTGTATTTAAATTATTTCCCCGACATCATACCCATTCTGTTCATGAGCCCTTCAAGCAAATACTGGAATGAATGGGGAAAGGGACCAACTAACTATAATACTATTATCACATTTTTGTAAAGTGTCCTGAAGAGGAGTTATTTTTGGTGAGTATTCACATTAGATACAAATATTCTGATGTTTAGCTCATATCTCTTTTCCAAAATATTTGTTTATAATTTTACAATTTCATTTATTCCACATGCCTACCTAATGGTGCAAACCATTAGCCATGGCCAGTGAATCAGTAGATGTGTACCTTTGAACATGTTATTAAGAATATACCACAGTTGCCCTAGCTGGTTTAGTTCAGTGGATAGAGCATCAGCCTGTGGACTGAAGGGTCCTGGGTTCAGTTCCGGCCAAGGGCACATGCCCGAGTTGCGGGCTTGATCCCCAGTAGGGGGCATGCAGGAGGCAGCCGCTCGTTGATGTTTCTATCTCTCTCTCCCTCTCCCTTCCTCTCTGAAATCAATAAAAATATATTTATAAAAAAGAATATACTGCAGTGTGTTTATAGAGCATCAGCCTGTGGACTGAAGGGTCCTGGGTTCAGTTCCGGCCAAGGGCACATGCCCGAGTTGCGGGCTTGATCCCCAGTAGGGGGCATGCAGGAGGCAGCCGCTCGTTGATGTTTCTATCTCTCTCTCCCTCTCCCTTCCTCCCTGAAATCAATAAAAATATATTTTAAAAAAAGAATATACTGCAGTGTGTTTAGTCATCCACTGAAGGAGATCTGTATTGTATCCATTTCTTGTCTATTTTAAATAAAACTGCTATGAACCTGTGAGTCCAGATTTTTGTGTGAACCTATGCTTTCATTTCTCTGGGATAAATGCCCAGTAATGCAATTGTAGGGTTATTTGAAAGTTGTGGGTTGTATATTTAGACTTGTTTGCTATAGAGAAACTGTCAAACTATTTTCTAGAGTGGCTATCCCATTTTATATTCCCACTACCAAAGGATAAGTAATCTAGTTTTTCCTCATCTTCACCAGCATTTAAGTTGTCACTATTTATTATTTTAGCCATTTTGTTTGGTGTGTAGTAATATGCTAAACATTTTTATGAGCTTATTGGATATCTTTCCATGTACTTATGTAGTCTCTTTGATGACATGTCTGGTCATGTCTTTTTCACAATTTCTTATAGGATTTATTATTCTTATTATAAAATGTTCAGTTATACTTTGCTTTATATATTCTATGTACTAGTCTTGTTAGTTCTGTCATTGCTAAATATTTCCCACCCCCCATTCTATAGATTGTCTTTTTATGCTCTTTATAAGTCAACTATATTCCAAAGGGTGAGACTTATAATGTAGGGTTTGAATTGACTTGTCAAAAGTGCTAAGCTCTAGATTTAGGCTTTCATGAGAAACTTTGATTTTCCCAGAGTCTCACATGAGCCTTTGAAGTCACTTTGCTCTGCTCAGTCATCTGATTTCCCAGGGGAGCATACCGGCTTTGTGCTAAGTATTTTGATCCCCAAAGGAGAGCCTTTGGGAAATGCCAAACTAGTAGAAATCATAAGCTTTGACGTAAGTGCCTGCTGCTCCACTGCTACTACTTCATGTCTTACTGAAGTTTCTATACCTTATGTACAGCAAAGGGGTTGAAATGAACTAGAAAGCTGTAGGTGGGGATGGGGGTGAGGAGAAAGAGGAGATTACATTTTGTCAGCCCTTTTATTATTTATCTCTAGTTTCTAGACTTTTGGACAAGTAGAGTGAGATGAAAGAAGGTCCCTGCTGTCTTACCAAAAGACAAAATTGTGGTTCCTGGTGCTCAGGTACAAGCCTTGGGTTGAAATCACCACCTGTAAATCTTGGTGATGGCTTCATTTTCTGCTGACAGATAAAAATGTTACTGTGCATTTTTAGGGTGTGCAAGTGAGACAAGAGAAAAACATTAAGATTACCTGAGCATTATTGTGGCCACAGATAATTCTGAGAGGACAACTGTATTTTTTACGATTTTTATTCGATTATTTCCACTCTTGTTGCCATATGTATTTTGGGGCTGGTTGAGCTATTCTTCAGTGTATTGTTGAGAGAATGTTGAACCAGGATTCATAGAACTGTCCACATTATGGCTTCCACATTCTTTACCTCTGTAACACTGACCAAATTTTAAAAAAATCAACTGTTTAACTGAAGCAAAATTCTATCTATCAAACCTAGATAAACCTAGGTCTTTCTAATAATTTAAATTGAGTATTTATATTGTAATAATTATTTGTTCATCTAAACTGTTATTATAAATATTGTTGTAACTAACATATAACTAGCATATAATGCATTAATCTCTCATATTTAGAATGATTCTGTTTAACCTAATTTCCCAGACAGTAATTCTTGGGCCAAAAAAAATAGAAGATATTTAAAGTTTTTTTTTAATATATTGGCAAATTGCTTCCCTAAAAGATTACATGACTATTGTCATTCACAATGCATAAATGTATCAATCCTCACATAGCACCAGTAGCACTGGATAATGTACTTTTAATAAAACTGATAATTTTATGAGTTTGGGCAACATTTTTGTTTATTTGTGTTTTTTTAATCCTTGCCTGAGGATATGCCTTCACTGATGAGAGAGAGAGAGAGAGAGAGAGAGAGAGAGAGAGAGAGAGAGAGATATCGAGAGAGAGATCAGTTGCTTCCCTTATGTTCCTTATTAGGAACCAAACCTGCAACCTAGGTATGTGCCATGACCAGGAATGGCACCCACAACCTTTTTGGTGTACAGGACAATGCTCCAATCAAATGAGCTACCCAGGCAAGGCTGTTTTCATTTGTTTTTAAAATGACATTTCTTTCAGTAATGATTCTTGTGCCTTTTTTTTTTTTACTATCTAATCATAATCATATTTATGATTTTCCTAGGTGTTCATATTCTATCTTCACAGCTAACTCTCATGAGATTGTTATTAAGTGATAAATAGTACTAAGTCTAATTAAAGACAATAAAACATATTCATTGTCTCTATATTAATCTGGTAATAACCTATTCCCCCAGTTCACTAATTTTATAAACGTGGAAGTCAAATAGCATACGTGAATATTTTTATTCCATTGTGTTAGCATTGAAGCATGCTGATTCGATAATGTTGATTTTTTTTTTACTCCTTAACCTTGTGAAAATGTTAAAATACATAATAGACCCTCTTTTTATTGCTGAGCACCTGGCTTACCCCTTCTACAACTGGAAACTCACATAATCCTAAATGTGTATACTTTTGTGGATTTTTTTTCTTTTTCCTCCTTCATGTATGCCTTCCTACTTTTGATATAGTCCCCAAGTCCTAGAGTTACTTTTAGATGACACATATTTTCAGCTCTGAAATATAGAATAACATTTTCAGAGAAAAGCCCATTCTTGGAATCTTCAGGACAAATTTTCCTTTCCTTGAGCTTAAAAATATTTCAGAATGAGGGTGGGCCAAAATGTTTGTCATCTACTGGGAGATTATCTGCCTTCATCTGGTTCACTCGTGTATTACATTGTTAAAGAAAGTGCTTCTCAACCCAACACCTCTAAACTAAATAAATTCTGTCTTTCTGTTTTTTCATCTTTAATTTTCATTCATAGGCATTTAAATGATAATTTGGTATATAAGGCCAACAACCACGTTTAGTTATAAACCCTCAAAATTTCTAGTCTTAAAGACATGAACAATTATCTTAGACAAAAGTTAATGGTGAAAGTAACTTGAAATATGTGAGTATATGAAAAAGTTAGCTTTGAGAAATAGCAGTAAATTAATTTGCTATAATAATAATAATCTACACTAATAAGGACAATCATGCAAATTGACCATACCTTTGCTATGCCTTAAGCCACAGTGACTATATGCAAATTAACCAAAACAAGATGGCAGCCGGCAGCCACGGAGCTGGAGCAAGCAGGAGGATTGGTTGCCCCAGTGATGGAGGAAGCCAAGCTTCCCACCTGCCATGGCCGGCTCTGAGCTCTACTCAAAGCAACGAAGTTTCAATTATAGAAGGTAAATAAACCCCAGATACCTGCTTTCAGACAGCCGTGGCCACGGAGCTGGAGCGAGCAGGAGGCTTGGTTGCCCCGGCAATGGAGGAAGCTAAGCTTCCCTACTGCCTGCCCTGACCGGCTCTGAGCTCCTATCAAGGCTACAAAGTTTCAATAATAGAAGGTAAATAAATCCAAGAATAAAAAAAAAAGAGGAAACGCTGGGAGCTTCTGTCACTGGGGGGGCTTGGCCAGCCTGAAAACAGCCATCAGCCCCTCACCCAGGCTGGCCAGGCACCCCAGTGGGACCCCACCCTGATTTGGGACACCCTTCAGGGAAAACCAGCCAGCCCCAACCCATGCACCAGGCCTCTATCCTTTATAATAAAAGGGTAATATGCAAATTGACCTTAGCAGCAGAACGACTGGGAATGACTGGTCACTGTGACACACACTGACCACCAGGGGGCAGACGCTCAATGCAGGAGCTGCCCTCTGGTGGTCAGTGTGCTCCCACATGGGGAAGCTCTGCTCAGCCACAAGCCAGGCTGATGGCTGCCAGCACAGTGATGGTGGTGGGAGCCTCTCCCGCCTCCTCAGCAGCACCAAGGATGTCCGACTGCTGCTTAGGCCTGCTCCCCGCTGGCAAATGGACATCCCCCGAGGGCTCCCAGGCTGCCAGAGGGATGTTCTGACTGCCAGCTTAAGCCCAATCCCCCGAGAAGCAGGCCTAAGCCAGCAGGTGGTCATCCCCTGAGGGGTCCCAGACTGAGAGAGGTTACAGGCCAGGCTGAGGGAACACCCCGAGTGCATAAATTTTTGTGCACCAGGCCTCTAGTAATAATAATAGCCCTGACCTAAAAGTTTCATGTGCTAGAGGAAGCATCCTTTTTATGTATCACTGCAAATCTTTTATACTTATGGTCCTGCCTTCTGATATGAAAATTATTTATTTTAATGGGTTGTTAAGGTTTGGAGTAAAGTTATTCTTGGTCCTCTTAAATACATTACTTAAGTTTGCTGCTTAATAAGACTCTTTTCTCATCTGTATTTTGGAGTATCAAATTCAGGACCCATTCCTCTAGATTGCCAAATCTGCGTAAAACTTTGACATCAATTACAATCTATATATATAAAGAGCCAGGGACCATCACAACTGAACGGACGACTGAAAAGGCTGAGTGGGGCGACAAGGCTGGCAGGGGGGCTAGTGAGGGATGACCAAACGACTGAGCAGCAGGCTGTGTGGGGCGACCAGGCCAGCATGAGGGGGCAGTGAGAGATGACCAAACAACTGAGCAGCAGGCTGCGTGGAGTGACCAGGCCAGCAGAGGGGTTAGTGAGTGACAACCAAATGACTGAATAGCAGGCTGCGTGGGATCAGGCCAGCAGAGGGGGGCAGTGAGGGGTGATCAGGTTGGCGAAGTAGTCAGTTGGAAGCGACCAGGTCAGCAGGGAGATGCAGTTAAGGGCCACCAGGCCAGCTGAGGGAGGCAGTGAGGGGTGACCAGGCTGGCCAGGGGGCAGTTAGGGGTGACCAGGCTGGCAGCGGGGCAGTTAGGGGCAACAAGACTGGCAGAGGGAGTCTGTTGGGGTGACCAGGCCAGCAGGGGGGCAGTTGGGGGCAACCAGGTTGGCAGGGGGCTGTTGGGAGTGACCAGGGTGGTAGGCAGAAGTGGTTAGGGGTGATCAGGCTGCCAGGGGGGTCAGTAGGGGTGATCAGGCAGGTAGACAGGTGAGCAGTTAGAAGACAGTGGTACAGGATTGTGAGAGGGATGTCCCGGATTAGAGAGGGTGCTTTCTGGGAAACTTTTATAATTTGGTTATTGTCTTTTTCCATTTTTAAATTTCAGTTTGGTCCTTTATATCTTCTATTTATTTGCTGATACATTATATTTTAATTTTTGTTTCCAGAGCATTTGCAAATTGCTCAAACATTTTTTAGCAGTTTTTTTTTTAAGTCTTTTTTGGAAAGTCCAAAATCTGTGTCATCTCTCTGTTGGTGTCTATTGACTGTATTTTCCCATTCCAGTTAAGGCTTTTGTGGTTTTTTATATGCTGAGCACTATTTTTATTATTATATGCTGGATTTTCTGAATATTAAGTTATGACTCTGATTATTGTAAATATTAGGGAGAATGTCCATACTTTGCTTTAGCAGGCAAATGACCTGGTTCATTCCACATCACATGTTCTAACCTGCTTTCTGGTATCTGTGGTTCTGATGTCAGTTCAGCTTTCAAAGCTTTTGCAATGCTGTTCAGATCTGTCCTGTGTGTTCACCTCTCAGAAGCAGTCTGGGTAGCTAGGCTCAGTTCTCTAAGTCTCTGGTATATTGATTAGGATTAGATTCACACATGTACAGGTCAAGAGTACACCCAGGAGTTCGTAAACAACTTTGTTAGGTTGCTTACCAAAGGTGACCCCCGTATGCAAAATCCCCAGTATTTTCCAATTTGTGGGTATTCAGAGAAGAGATAAGATGGCTGTCTTGCTATCTTTCAACAGAACTTCTTTAAAAGTTGGTCCTCAGCTGACATCTAAAAACTTGGATTTCAAGAGGGTTCCTACTATTCATTGACACCAATGGCTCACTGTTCTTAAACTCATTATGTAAATGATGGTTTATACTAAACACCTGCTTTCCTTCTGGGAGTCTGGAATTTTGGCACATGCTATGTGACCAACATCCAACAAAAACCATGAAGACTGACTTTTTAATGAGCTTTCCTGACAGACATTTGATATACATTGCCACAACTCATTGCTGGGGAACGCAGCATATCCTGTATCATTACACTGGGAGAGGACTTTTGGAAGCTTACTTCTGGTTTCCTCCTGATTTTATTCATGCATTTTTACTTAGCTGATCTAGCTTGTACCTTTCTGCAAAAATAAGTCATAGCTATGAATACACCTGTGTGGTGAGTCTGGTGTGGTTGTTTTTCTTCTTTGGTGGGTTTTATAGAAAGCTATAATTTTGTCACTTACCTGGCTTGTTCTTATTATTAGGTGGGAGAAATTGTCTCTTGCAACTTTGTACTTTATAATCATAGGAGGAATCATCAATTTTGTCTATTCTTGAACTTTAAGTTAAATAATACAGAATATATATAGTGTTTTATATTCAGCTTAATTTTCCTAGTATTAGCCAGTGAGATGAATCTATTTGTTGCAGTAGCCTATTCCTTTTTTATTGGATAGTGTCACATTGTATTACTATATCCAATATTTATTTTTAGAAGGATGTATAGATTCCTTTCACTTGGGGAGAGTTATGAATAAAACTTTCAGCAATATTTCTCTCTCTCTCTCTCTCTCTCTCTCTCTCTCTCTCTCTCTCTCTCAAAATCAATGGGAAAGATAGTCTCAGGATTAGCCAAAGAGAGAGAGAGAGAGAGAGAGAGAGAGAGAGAGAGAGAGAGAGAGAGAGAGAGAGTAATCCCAGA
>NW_006291758.1:985758-993004 GCF_000327345.1 Myotis davidii | reverse complement strand
CCACTCAAAAAAGCTTACCAAAATACCCATGAGAATAATAATCACATATTCTTTACTCTTGCTCTCACCCTTCTGCTAGCCAGATATGTTTCATTGGGTACCATCCTCAGGGTCTCAAACAATGTGAAATAATAAAAAAAAAATAAAAAAAATTTAAAAAGTAGTTGTGCCATGGCCTAGAACAGTAATGGTGAACCTTTTGTACTCGGCGTGTCAGCATTTTGAAAAACCTAACTTAACTCTGGTGCCGTGTCACATATAGAAATCTTTTGATATTTGCAACCATAGTAAAACAAAAATTTATATTTTTGATATTTATTTTATATATTTCAATGACATTTAACAAAGAAAAAGCAACCAAAAAAATGAGTTCACATGTCACCTCTGACATGCGTGTCATAGGTCCGCCATCACTGTTCTATTGAGTTTGTATTGGTATCTCATTGTGATTTAAATTTGCAATTCCCTAATGAATAATAATGTCAAGTAGTTTTAGATATACTTATTGACTACTTGAATACCCTCTTTGTGATATAGTTATTCAGATCTTTTGTCAATTTTATAAATTGAAGTGTTGCTTTATACTTTATGATTTGGAGAATCTATCTATATATATAAAAGCCAAGCACACTGCAGTATCCAACTGGCCCAAGTGGGGCCCCAATTGGTCTCCCTGAACTTCCCGTAGCCCCTCCCCCTGCTGGCCCCACCCCCTATTGGCCCTACCTGTTATTAGCCCCCACTGGAGCAGTAGGCCGAACCCCACCCATACACAAATTCACACACCGGGCCTCTAGTTTATATATAATTGGAATAAGTACTTTTCAGAAATTCATATTGCAAATCTTTCCCAGTGTGTCATTTGCCTTTTCACTCTCCTAATGATGTCATTGATAAGATAACATTACACTTAGCTTTTAATAATTAATGTTTGTGTATATGTACAAATGTGTGGGGTGTGCAATATGTGTATGTGCTTAATTTCTCCTTTTTATTGTTCCTGTTTCTATTCTTTAGACAAAAAATCCACAGCCTGTCTTGTTTGACATCATATCCTTTTAATACTTTATATCTATTAGTGATTTAACAATTTAATTTTTATGTTCATATTTGACCATTTTTAAGGTTACATTTTGCAGAAATTGAAGTGCTTACCTGGGAAGTAACTTCTTCAAAATAGCACAGCAGTTGATATTGGTGCAGATTTCAATTCAAAATCCTTTGTTTCTGCTGATATTTCTAAGTGCTTCCCATCAACAAAAAACCTCTAAATAATAAATTAAGCACATCCACTAAAAGGTTTTTCTTTTTCTTTTTTCCTCATAGTTTTCTGCAATTTACTTCCTTAAAATGTAGGCTATTTAATTTTTTTGGACAGTTCTAATTATTTTCCCATAAGTGACCTAATAGTTCCAAAAGCTTCCACAGACTGAGGAATTTTATCCTGACAGGATAGAACTGTAGAACATACTCCTTTGGGTAACTTTGCTTTTATGAGAATTGACAATTTATACATCCCTTCCCCCCCAAACTCCGTATTTCTCCTTTGCTCTCAAGTTCTATATTTTAAGCTACTCAGATGCAAAGAAAAAGATAAAAGCAGATGAAAGCACCACAAAAAAATCACTGTACCAAAGAGGAAAACAGAATCTTGTGATTGTAGTCTTCAATAAACACTTGGTTTTAGAAAATAAAAACTTAGAAATATGAAATTTCAAATAAGCTGGAAGATGCTATTTTAAGCAAGGCTCTGAAATCTTTCACATTTCATGTTAACATTGAGAAGCAATGTATAAATATTAACAGTGGGTATAAATATTTCTCATAATGAATTTTCACAACCAAAACTACACTATATTGGTTGACTAGGAAATCACAGAACTTTCTACTACAATGAATAGAGGTACTTCACATATTATTTTACACCCTGAATTAATAGTTAATAGAGATTGACAGGCCCAAACAAATTTGCATCATAATGAATGCATGTAAAATGCCTTGGGAATAATCAGTATGATCTTACCACAGAGATGTCATTTACCTTTTAGCTCTTTAGAAATCACATGTTTCATATCAATCATAAGGTTTTTAATGGGAGTAGTTGTAATGGCAATAGAATTACCATTTCCTGTCACCCGTCTTGCATTATTGATGTAATCTTTGACTTTCATCTCCCTTAAAGTTTAATATCTGATCAGTTATCAAATCCTGTTCATTTGGCAGCAGTAGTGGAAAAGTACTAAAAGGGAATTTATCATTGGTTCTCCATTTCCTCAGCTGTTATTTTCACACACATGGATTCTAAACAGCAGTATCAAGCTCTTCTGATGTTGTTTAATCACTTTTTAAATTTTCTTGCCACATTCTTATTCTTACCAGAAAATATCAGGCATGATATTAAAATGTAAAATACACAAATTTCTAAAACCAAAACTAATCATATTTGTTCTTCAATGGGGCAACTCATCAGTATGAAGAGAATTTAATTTAGTAGACCTATAAATTACCATCCATCGCTTTGATTTTCCTAATTTTTATTTAAATAGCAAGTAATTCATATCTGTCTCCAAAGAATATATCCCCTACATAATTTCTAAGCCAAAAAGTGAGAATAATTCATCACCACTTTAAATAAAGGGAACTGGAGGCAGAAATAACAGGTCTTCTCATGAACCTTATAATACAAAATTAGAAATAATTAATTAGGGTTGTGGATGTTTTTAAACATTTCATAAAGAGGAAAAACAAAGAGAAGAGGTTTTAACTGATTAGAAGGCATTTGACAATAGGATTCAAATGAATGTAGTTGGTATAGGATTTTCCTTTTTTCTAGTGGTATCTTTCCATGCTGCTTCAATAACACTGGAGGTAATTGTACTAGTATTTCCTCAGGAATGTCTTATGCAGAAGAAGTTGCTCAGTATGGATGCCTGTTAATAGGCTATAGCTCATAAAGCAATAACTTACTAGATATATCAACAAAGGAAATATAAAATTGTATAATAAAACATTCTGGTTGGACGCTAACAACATAGTTTATGACTTTGAAAATGAAACAGGAATTTATAGTTTGAAGTGTCCCCCTTCCCCCCGTCCCTAAAATGCTTGTACCTGATTATTTTATTCTCAGTGAACTGATAGCATGTTTCCTATTTTGGTTAAAAGTCTAGAAAGCTTAATATATGTATAAGAGGCTGTCTCACATATGCCCAAAATAACCAAATTATTATAGAGATCTTATTTCTGACAAATTTATTAAACATGTTCATCCGTTGAAATTCAGGTGATCAAATGTATTCTGTGCATGCATTATGTACCATCCAAACATGGTGACTTGTCATCTCTGGGGAAAAGGCATGAAACTGTGATAGAAGGCTGGCAACGGTCTGTTGACATAAAGGTGCAAATGTTACTATCAAAGGACGAGAAAGATTAATCTCATCCGGGTAATTTGGAAAGGCTTTGAAGAGAGCGATGGTTTGAAAAGCTGACTCTGAGGCAGGAGGTAGCAGAGCATTCCGGGGAGGAAAGTAAATTATGTCCAGAAACAGCAAAATTCAGAGTAAACTTGGATTCAGAGAAAGTAATTGGATGAGGCTGCAGAACAAACAGAAATAAAGAAATGTAGAAAGAAGGGGGGCTCCTAGGTTGTACTTCATTTTCTGTTGCTGTCAACCCAATGAATTAATTGTGTAGCAGTTAGTTGTAGGAGATGGTACACATCAAAGCTCCAGAGAGAGCTCACAGAAGGGGCCTGAGCCTATAGACTGGGCAATCCTCTCCTTTAGTCTTGCAGCTAATTAGTAGCAGAGACTTCTCTATGTTGCTGGTGCCTTCATTTCTCTTCCTCTATCTACCTTTAGGCAGCAGTTACCTAAACTCAATCTATCCTAGTTTCTAGTTATGTCCAATTTATCTCCTCCATTCCTTATATTTACCAGGTAGCTCATTTGTTGATGTCTTAGGTTCACGCTGCTCGAGTCATTTCTCACTAAAGCATTCTTCATCCCTTGTGTGGCGTAGGTAGCTATTACTCATTCTTCAAGATTTGTTTCAAAGGATACTCTTTTGTGAGGACTTTCCTGACAGCACATAGATAGAATAATTTTCTCAGGCCACACAGCACTCCTAAAAGCTTCTGTATCACATACCTCTATAACAGTGTACTTGTGCTAGCTCAAAGAAGATATATCTGAGTGAAGTCCTTATGGTCAAATGATTCATTGAAATGATAATAAAAGATAAGCTTGTACCTAAATATTTTGTCATGAATTAACTGATAGAATGTTTTCTATTTTGAATAAAACTATAGTAAAGCTTAATATATATTATAAAAGAGTGTCTTATATGTACAGAAATAAAATTAATATAGAGGCCATTTATAAGAATATGTTAACATCAGCAAAACACTTTAAATAAATCATAGAACATGTCAGCTTCATCGACGCCTGGTGAGACCCAGGAGAACAGGGCATTTCACACCCCTCTGCTTCTGGAGCCTCGCCTGGCTCAGCCTGGCTGCATATTGGCCAAATAAATGATTGAAAAGGGGAATTTGAGGATTTATTCTTATTTGGTTCCATATGATATTTTCTCCTCACAAAAAGTCTACTGAACTGAAAACTCATATTTTAAAAACTTCTGAGGATATAATATCCAAAGATGATCCTGTCATTAGGAAAAGTACAGAGAATATTTCTTTAATCATGTGCACCTCTGCACAGGCAATCACATACAATGATATGTATGTGAAAGCCTTCCACTTTAATTAATCATCTCAGTGAAGGGTGTTGTTCATTTTTATTGCTGCATTAATCATTTCTTGTCACAAGACTGTACCCCTCCACACATATACACACAGACTTAGGGTAGGATGATATTCTACCGACCAGCTTGGGGAGAAAAGCAGAGGAGACATCTTTTGTTAGTGAAGAATAGTCGGTCGGTATTTATTTATTATATAAATGTATGGAGTGAGGAATAAGCTACTAAGATATCTTAACATATTTACTTTCCTTTACCAAGTTCCTTATTCCTTCAGAAATGGCTCAGAAACAAAGCAAGGTGCATTTAAGCTTTGCATGTTGCATTGGCATTTTTTTGGTCTAGTATGTGGAATATTTCATTAACGTCTGATAACTTTTGCATGGGAAAGGTGACAGATAATAGGTTGAGGAAAGAAAGGTGGGCAAGGGGAAAATAGCCTCTCAATCTACTATAATTCTAAGGCCTTTGGTAGGCAATTAAAAGTTCCAGGGTATAGGACATGAATATGACTGACTCTGAGTTAATAATAGAATGTAGCTGAAGCTGCAGATACCCTTCAGATGACTTCACTGCCACTTTTCTTTTCTTTATTTTTCCAGCCAGAATATGTTTCTGAAGCCAGAGTCATCTCTTCTCTCTGTGTCTACTTTGTGAAACACAGTGTTGGGGAGAGAGCTTTTCCTTCACAAATCCTTCCTTTGCTTTTTTTCTTTTTACAAATATTCCATTAAAAAAGTCTTAGACTATTTAGGAAATGGAATCAACGTGCTCCTAGGGAACATATATTCTACCACCTACTCTATAATAAAGTATGGGGCTGGTGTTTGTTTCCAGTTCCTGGGAGGTAACCTCTAAATCCTTGAAATTTCCCAAAGTCTTTCTGATTCATGGTAACCCTTCAGGCCACATCTAGCAGTTTACACTACAAGGTGACTCAAAGTGGGCCCCTAGTTAATTTAAGCAAAGAAGATGACTGAGGAGAGAGTTGGGTATGCCAGAAAGACAAATCACGTGATTAGAAAGTTGGAGCTTTGAGACATGTGATATCGGCCCAACCTTTTGGGAGAGAAGGGGGAGCTGGAGATAGAGTTCAACTATGTGATCAATGATTTGATCAATCATACTTAAATAGCAAAACCTCAATGAAAACTTTGGATACCAAAGCTCAGATAGGGATCCCTGGTTATTATTACCCTGAGAAATATCAATGTTCTGAGAGAAAGTTATGTGACCTGGAAACAGGAAGCTCTGCATTTAAGATCACCTGAGCCCTTGTTGGTGTGGCTCAGTTGTTTGATCATCGTCCTGTGCACCAAAAGGTTGCTGGTTCAACTCCCAGGCAGATCAATGTTTCTCTCTCATAACGATGTTTCTCTTTCTCCCTCTCCCTTCCTCTCTTTCTAAAAAATCAATTAAAACAAACAAAATAACCATCCTGGACCTTGCATTTTTTCCTTTGACTGGTTTTGATTGTATCCTTTATGCTATAATAAAACTGTACTCCTAAGTTTAGTGCTTTCCTGAATTCTGTGAGTCTTTTGATCATATTATTAAACCTGATAGAGTAGTGGGAGCTTCTAAATGTGTAGCCAGCTGATTGGAAGTGAGGCCAATACGAACTTGTGGCTAATGTTTGAAGTGGGGCAGTCTTATGGAGCACTATGACTTTACCTGCAAAGTTTGGTTATGTAGTTGGTTGGTGTCAGAAGTCATTGTACTTACTTAATTTTTTTTGTAAGGGTTATTTTGAGCTGTGAGAGGCTTAGTAATGTCTCCAGTGTCATACTGTGTTACCAACTTGGGATGAGAGTCAGGACTCATTTCCCTCAACCCAGTGTTCCTTGTTATATCATGCTGGATGTCAATTCAGATTTTCATCTTCATCTTCCAAGTAGAATTGTGATAAAGAAATCAAAGCAAACTCAGGAATGGGCTGCCAGTGTGGGCAAAATCCTATGTTATTACACTCTCTCATAGCAGCTGATAATTACTATTTATGGAAGGCTTAGAAAGTGCTGGACACTTTGCTAAACACTTTCCAGACATACCTTTTTCAATCTCCATAACCTTTCAATATCTCCATTTAACAGATAAAGAAACCAAGGTTCATGGAATCTAAGTAGTTTGACTCAGGAAGCAGAGATAATAAATCACAGAACTAAAGTTTTGGAGAGAGAATATAAAGTCTTAAGAAAACAGGTTCTGGAGGCAGCTAAGCGTGGTTCCTATTCTGGTTTGATCTGAATTGTGATATGCTTTACAATTTATATTTTGATCCTTCCTATAAATAAATATCAGATTTGAAATTTAGAAGTTTTCTTTAAAAATAACTAGTACATGAATGCAATGCAATACCTTCCTCCCATACCTTTATCCACTTTATATTTTAATACGTTGATTTAAGGAATAAAGATTATGAAATACAATGAACTTAAGACTTTTGCCCTGTCAGTTGGAAAAACTTTAAAAGAATTATTCA
>NW_006291758.1:982553-985107 GCF_000327345.1 Myotis davidii | reverse complement strand
GGCTGTGTGCAGAGGGGAAAACAGATAAAAGAAAAAACAGACTACTCACAAGTTGTGAAATGTAACTTTTCCCAGTTGTTAGAAAGAGCTGAGAGAAGACCTATACATTGCTTTTAAATCACCTAATGCCTCTCTCCTTTTAAGGATATGGGTGACTGCTGGGTTCTCATTTATTTATAAAAGCCACAAAGCTATTAGCAGCCTAATGTGGGAATTAAACTTTTTTTTTTTTTAATAAGAAGGCATCCCACTAATTAGAACATTAATTTATTAGCTGGTGTTTTAGTGAATCAGTTTATGGCTAATTCAAGGAAAATAATACTGTTGTCTAAAATATGGACACATTTGAGAGCAAACTTTTAAAAAAATACAAACAAAATTATCTGGCTAATGGGATTCATTAATCACTGGAATTGTGTATGTGTTTGTGGCTGTGAAAAGAAGAGTCAAAATCATCAGCCTGAGAAACACATTATTCACCCTGAATTGAGTCTGTCAGAACTGGTGTTATAATAAAACATACATGTGTTAAAATAAAATTTAATCAAGTACATTTGAAGATCTAATTGGCTTTATGAAGTGAGCATGATTCTGGCAGCATCCCATCTAGCAACTTGAAGGGCACTCCAGTGGTTATAAAAGGTGGAAGGTTTTTATAGAAAGAAGGGCAGAGCAAGGGAGCTATTAGCAGAGAACATGAAGAATTGTTTTGAGGCCAGGAGAATTTTCCTTTGGAGGAAGAGAAAGGGAAGGGTTTTAGTCATGCAGATTTTCTCTTCTTCTTTTGGGTGATAGAGAGGGCCTACCTGACAAATGACCTTACTGCTACCAGTATTTGACCAGAAAATTTCAAACTGGTTGATTAAGGTTACATTTCTTGGTGAGCTTGAAACTGTAATTAGATCAGGTATTAAACCTAGGTTTGGCATCATGGGCTTTCCCACTAGTGATGCTTTTGGGGCCTGTGGGCTTTTCTTTAATATCTGTAAGGAATAGCATGGCTTCTGCTGGTATAAGATACCAGTGAGGAGACAGAGGGAAGCTAGATTGACAGGGACTGGGGCAATGGGGCTGGGGGAGTAAAACCCGGAACCCAACTAGGTGAAGTTACTAAGGCACCCCAACTGGGCAGGGAAGAAAGGGCACATGGGAAATATAAACTTTAAAATGTATGAATGTTGTTAAGACAGGCAGCTTGCAGCTAACCAATCACAAGACAGTGAGGTGTATAACCAATCCAAAGAATGTTATTAAGGTAGAATTCTTTGGTAAGTCCAATTAGGAGCTAGCAAGGCTCTATCGAACCCAGGAGTGGGCAAACTTTTTGACTCGAGGGCCACAATGGGTTCTTAAACTGGACCGGAGGGCCGCAACAAAAGCATGGATAGAGTGTTTGTGTGAACTAATATAAATTCAAAGTAAACATCATTGCATAAAAGGGTACGGTCTCTTTTTTTTTTAAGTTTTCTTCATTTCAAACGGGCCGGATCCGGCCATGGGCCACAGTTTGCCCATGGCTGATCTAACCCCTAAACTAAAAGGTGTGTTCTTCCTATCACTTCCCTCCCTTCTCCCTGGCATGCAATGGATTCCTGACCTTTGTTCCTATGGCAGGGGAGCACATCCCTGTGCCCACGAGGTTTATGGCCATGTGGGACTCTACACATGGACTAATAGCCTTTAATTCCCATGGATGCTCTCAATAAACTTTGGTTCCACTAACTGTTTTTGTCCATGACTTCATTCTTCCATTTTGCAAGACAACAAACTCAGACTCAACCCCACATTTTGGTTTCACCAGCACTAGGCAACCTCTTACAACAAGACCAAAAAATTGAAAACTGAAATTGATTTTTAGAAAAATCTAATGATATAATTATGAGGCAGATGCTAATGAATAGTCTATCCTATCTAATAATAGAGAAACATGGTAATTAACCATAACTTCACTACCCTTGCCATTGGCTAATCAGGGCAATATGCAAATTAACTGCCAGCCAAGATGGCGGTTAATTTGCATATGTAGCCGCAACGGCACCCGTGATCGCCATGGTGATCAAGGGCAGAGAGAGCCCCGGCACGGGCCAGCCGGCACCCCTGGACACCCAGAGGGTCCGCGAGTGCCAGCTGTCCTGCTTCCCCATGATCGCCATGGCACCCCTAGCACCTCAGCACCTGAGATGCAAAGGTTGGAGATGAAATGACTTTTTCCAACCACATCTGCAAATATCCTGGTGAAGGCATGATGAAGAGTTCACAACAACTGTCTTACTTGGCAAGAAAGAAAACTGTTGGCAATGGAAACAATCCCTTACATCAAAGTTAAGGCCCTCTGAGTAAAAAAGAATATTTCCAAACTAAAGGAGGGAGCAGGCAAAAATAATAGGTTCTCATGACTTCCACTGAAGTTTGAGCATATGATAGAGTCAAAACGAACATACAAATTAAAACAGACAGTGGACATTGAAATGACCCGAATCAACTGTCACTGTTTTGTTCCAATAGCAGCAATGCTTATGTGATAATATAGTTTAACAAACATATAAAACAAGTC
>NW_006291758.1:979056-982186 GCF_000327345.1 Myotis davidii | reverse complement strand
TCTCATTCTTTTTTTTTTTTTAATATATTTTATTGAGTTTTTACAGAGAGGAAAGGAGAGAGATAGAGAGTTAGAAACGTCGATGAAAGAGAAACATCGACCAGATGCCTCCTGTACACTCCCCACTGGGGATGTGCCCGCAACCAAGGTACATGCCCTTGACCGGAATCGAACCCGGGACCTCTCAGTCTGCAGGCCGACACTCTATCCACTGAGCCAAACCGTTTTCGGCTTCAAGAATCTATTTAAAGATCTTCATTAGAATCAAAGTAGAGAGGACGATCTTGAGATTCTCTTCTCCAGCAATGGTGGAGTTGTCAAAGGGCTCAAGTTCTTCCAGAAGGACCTCAAGGTGGCCCTGATACAGATGGTTTCAGTGGATGAGGCCATCCAGGTGCTCATCGACTTGTACAACCATGACCTGAGAACCACCACCTGTTTATGTCCTTCTCTAAGTCCACCATCTAGGCTCCAACACCAGGGACACCTTCCAGCATCCCAGAAAATAGCCACCAAGTGACACCTTCCAGCATTCCAGAAAATAGCCACTTTAAAACCAGCTGAAATGACCTTAAAAGATCAGTGATTTTATTTTTTTTAAGAGAAGTCAGTTGATCTTCTTTTAAAAAAATTAAATCTAACTCACTCTGCTCACCTTGGGGAAATGGGGGTACCAGCCTCAGACTCTTAGTAACACATGGACAGTACGCCTGCTCCTTCTTGGCCCTTCTGCAGCCTTCAGGGTGGGCATTCCCAAACCTCCACTTGGCTTTTCTTGGGCCTTAAAAACCCACTGCTCTGGCAGGGCCCTCTTGCGGTATTAAATGCTCAGGGGTTTGGGGACTAAGGGGACAGCCTCCCACAGGGATCCTGGCATGGTGGGAGGCTGCCAGCTGTAGGGTCTGCAGCATCCCAACCCTCCCTTTAATCAAATGTGTGATTCTCCCACCCCTGGCTTGAGCTGCCCCTCCTGAGCTGAGACCCCCGAGTGTGCATCCCTGGTGCTTCTTCAGCTTAGAGCTTTGTTTTATCATAAATCTCTGTATTGTGCTTTCATGCAATTGCAGACAGCTGTGCCTAGCAATATTTCCAGTTGACCAGATACTCTAATCTTCATTTATATGCAAAAGAAAGAGTTTTAATTAACATTTTATATGGCAAGATGATAAAAATGGTATGAGTGTAATCTACATATCCTCTTTACATGACCTTGTATACTGGACTTTCGATGGTATTCCTTGTAATTAAGTGGCAGGACAGGATCTAGTTTCCAGGGCAGACCCAGTGGGGGCTGCTGAGGGGTCCAAGTTCTTCTTAGAAGGCTCCTGGCCTGAGCCCCCAGATGCCTGACACATAACCTGACCTCTGTCTCGGGGGACAAGGGCTCTTAAACTTTCATATTTTCTTTTTTCTGCAAATTTTAGATCAAAGTGTTCTGCTTTTATCTGCCTCTAATGCTGGGGCCACTTAAGGTAGAAAACAGCCCTGGAGTCTCAGTTGTCTCCTTTACCTCCTGTGCAGTCTCGGGTTTAAGGGCTTCTCAGTGCACAGACCTCATGCTGATCGGGGGCCCCTCTTCCCAGGGCCTGGGCCCCGAGTGTGCAGGTCAAGGTGAGGACAGGGTTGAAATATTTATAATATTTTTTACTTGATGGAAGACATGAGGGGCAGCACATGCCTTTTTTTATTTTTTTATGGTGATGCAGATGTATGTTAGATACCAGCAATTACAGGCTCAGTATTGTAACGTGGATCATGGCACCTTCCACTGCCCACCCGAGGGCTTGTAATGCTGAGAGAACAGAAATAAAACGATTTTATGACAACTCTGCCTTTTCTGCAGGCTTTCCGCTCACATTGTAGAAGGCCATTTGGCTAGTCTAGTGGTCGGTAAACTGCAGCTCGGAAAACTGCTGCTTGTGAGCCACATGCAGCTCTTTGGCCCCTTGAGTGTGGTTCCTGGGCTGAGAGGACTGCGCATCTTGTGACTGTGGGTGCTGCCATCTTTGAGGGCAGCAAGTCAATTAGCATATTCCCTCCTTATTGGCTATGGGCACCGCCATCTTTAAGGGCAGGGAAGTCAATTAGCATATTCTTTCCTTATTAGCTTTGGGCGCGGCCATCTTTACAACAGTGTGAAGGTCAGTTAGCATATTCCCTCTTTATTAGATAGGATGTACAACTGAATGACGGGTTGCTATGATGTTCACTGACCACGAGGGGGCAAATGCTCAACACAGGAGCTGCCCCCTCGTGGTCGGTACACTCCCACAGCCAACCTCCCATGGCACTTCCCACTGGCTCATTGGCCCCGATCACCAGCCAGGCCGAGGGATCCCACCCATGCACAAATTTGTGCACCAGGCCTCCAGTTAAGTAATAAAAATATGATTGATATGGCCAGTGACTAAGCCAACAGGCTGCAGATAAATGATAGACCTGGGGAGAGAAAGAAACAAGAAAAGAAGAATACTATCTACACTAATAAAAGAGAAACATGGTAATTGGCGTACGACCGCTACCCTTCCCATTGGCTAATCAGGGGCATTATGCAAATTAACTGTCAGCCAAGATGGCGGCTGGCAGCCAGGCAGCTTGAAACTAACATGAGGCTTGCTTCCTTCAGTGACAGAGGACTCCAACGTTCCCGCCTACGGCTGCAGGCTCTGAGCCTTCAGTTTAAGAAACTATGTAACAAATACCACCTGACTTCAGCCAGCAGATTCACAATATTGTAAGCAAAGGCCAGAAACCTACTTTCAGCCACGGAGGCATAAGAGCTGAAGCCAAGCCTCAAAGCTAAAGCTGGCCCAGAATAAAAAAGAAAAAGAAAGAAAAAAAGGAGCAGTTGGGAGCTTCAGTCACCCCAGCCTGAAAGCTTCAGTCACCCTCAGACCCTCACCCAGACTGGCCAGGCACCCCAATGGGGACCCCTACCCTGAATGGTGTATGACCAGCTGCAAACAGCCATCATCCCCTCACCGAGGCTGGCCAGGCACCCCAGTGGGGACCCCCACGCTGATCCAGGACACCCTTCAGGGCAAACCAGCCAGCCCCACCCATGCACCAGGCCTCTATCCTATATAGTAAAAGGGTAATATGCCTCCCAGCACCAGGATCAACGGAGACG
>NW_006291758.1:975790-978863 GCF_000327345.1 Myotis davidii | reverse complement strand
ATCAGGTAGTAGGACATCCCCGAGGGCTCCCAGTATGTGATAGAGGGCAAGCTGGGCTGAGGGACCCCCCCCACCCCGGCCAGTGCACAAATTTTTGTGCACCGGGCCTCTAGTAAAATAATAATGATAATATGAAATAATTACTGCTAACATGTATTAAGTGACCAATATGCCTCAAGCTATGTGCTCTGTATTTTATTTGGATTATTAACTTTAATACACACAATGGACCTGTAAGTAGTTTTATATTAACCCAATTTCACAAATGAAAAAAATTGAGTTTAAAAGGCCAACGCTTTATCCATTGAGACAAACCAGATAGGGTTAGGAAGCTCATTTTTAAAATATTTGCATAGCTCATTCCAACTGTAACTAAGTCTCTGTTCAAGTATCATTCCTTTAGACTATTTTTCTGCTCTAGATTTAAGCTTTATGAAGTCAACAATACTGTCTTTTGTTTGTTGGTATACTGGCTATAAGTTAGTATATGCAAATGAATTTTTCTTTTCTTTCTCTCTCCCTTCCTTCCTTCCTTCCTTCCTTTCTCTCTCTCTCTCTCTCTCTCTCTCTCTCTCTCTCTCTCTCTCTCTCTCGACTGAACTTCAAACTCAACATTCCACCTCAGTCCACCATGACCTTTTGTCCAGATTTTAAACCTCTCAGTCTCTACCCTATCACAGGTGAACCTTTCTTTTCTAAGAACGCTTTACATGTGAAAGTTAGGTTCAGCTGGGATCTCAGGGAAGTGGGAGTGGTAGCAATTCGGGGTGGAATACAATGCCTTAGGAAAGTAGTTTTTAGTATTTAGTCCATCCGAATTACCCAAGGGCTTTTTCAACTTAGATTTCTGGGCAGGGATCTCTGAATCTTCTGACACTATAAATCTGGGTGAGTGCAGGAATGTGCATTTCTAACAAGTTCTTAGTAATACTGATGATGTTGGTTCAGAGACCACATTTTGAGATTTACTCTTTAGGAAGGCAACATGGGAAAAAAGCTTAGAGTTGTTGAGAGGATATAGAATCTAGAAGAAAAGTGAGACACACACCAAAGGCAAAGCTCTGCTAGATATATCTATTCATTTATTCTTACTGATTTTTAGAGAGAAAGGGAGAGAGAGAGAGAGAGAGAGAGAGAGAGAGAGAGAGAGAGAGAAAGAGAGAGAGAAAATGATTGGGAAAGAAGATAGGAAGTCTAAACCAAACTTCAAAAAGTAAATAAATAAAATAATTGTGTGACCTTAAACAAGTCTTTACAACTCCTTGAGCCTCAGATTGTTGGTGTGTTGGGCCCTAAACATGATGCCTCACTCACAGGAATGGTAAGACTTAATGTTTCTCTGTGAAAAACACTGGCACAAATTAAACTCTCTAAACACATGTGCCCTACTTCCATTTTATGAATCCCCCAAACCTTGCACTTTTCCATATCCACTCTTCATTATAATTTATACTCTGATCTTATATCTTCAGCCAGAATCTAAAATAAAAATATTCTTGTGTGCTTATGTCCAAGTATCCATTTTATCTCTTCCAAACTTGTCATCACTGTGATAATTTCCTTTGTCTTTATTTATAACTTCTTCAGCATGATGCTGTATTTCCCAAGATTTTGTTAAAAAATAATATTGCAATGCATGTGCATGGTCTTCTGAACTGATGGTCTGTTTTCCTGACTATAGGACTGACTCTGCAAGCAGATAGCTGCATGAGCTTAGACAATCATTTTACCTGTGTCTGTTCTACTACCTGAAAATTTGAGTAAATCCTAGTATTCCAGACATCCAAAATGTTGTAGGGAGATATATTAATTAAGAATGCTTTCATCTGTGAGTGCCCTGGTGATCTGGCTTGAATGAATAGGGCTTAAGGTTTCTCCTACTTAAAAAAAAAATCTTAAAAAGGCAATCAACAGTAATATGCTAATAGATGATCAAGAATGTCATCAAGGTCAAAGTTTGCTTTATTTTCCTGCTCTGAAATTCTTATTACAGGGATTGACAAACTTTTTTTTCTGGAAAGGAGCAGAGAATAAATATTTTAGACTTTGTAAGCCACAAATTTTCTGTAACATCTAGTTAGTTTTTCACTAGTAGTGAGAATCCCCAAGAGAGGACCATGGAACAGAGCTCACAATAACTTTCCTTATACATAAAACTTGAGTTGAGAGATATGTTTTTGTTTTTTTTAAGCCACTCAATATTTGGCAATTGTTTGTTATTTCAGCATTCACTAGGCCCTGGTCAGAGATACAAGATCACATAGGCACCAAGGAAAGTCAGTGCAATTTTTCAGTCTCTGTTGTAAAGCCTGGGTTATCAATTTGTGGAAGCTGGACCAGCAGCAGAAACATTGCTTAATATCTTGTTAGAAATGAAAATCCTCATCTCCATTTCAGAGCCACTGAATCAGGAGTCTGTGACTTAGTAAGCTTTGTAGGTGATTCTAATGCATACTTTACTATCTCAGTGGTAAAGGGAGGAAAAGGAGAAAGGGATTGTAAATAATATTTGGTTCCATACACAGTATGTGCAAAAATAATGAAAAAAATACTACATTACTATGTCATTTACTACTATATTATATTATTATACCCAAGGGAAAATTTATATAGATGCATGGAGATGTTAGATATGTTGTGTAACCTTCTTTAAATCCCATCATTGCAAAGTTTCACTTTTCTTAAGTGAACATTTCATTTAAAATTATGGGCATATATTTCAGTAAAAAAGATTTTGCTTACAGAAGCAGAAGACATCAGATGTATAGTTTCAAAATAATTCAATTTTATTTTTACATTTGACGTGCAAAAAGCTACTTCTGCAATGCAGGTGTTCATGTCACTGAATAACTTAAGAAAGCCTTCAGTTGATTCTAGTGATCTTTAGTCCAAAAGAAAATACTTAGTGAAATATCTTGATTCTTGAGCCAAAAATAAACTGGATGGAAGATTGAATCTACTTTCATTCTGTTTTACATTTTTAATTATGTGAAAATGACAAAAATCATGCTTTGAAAAGTAAACACATGATAATCTTATCCTTAAAGTTATCTTAATGAGCATGGGAAGAAAT
>NW_006291758.1:961634-975506 GCF_000327345.1 Myotis davidii | reverse complement strand
TTAATTATTATGTGACAAAGTTTGTGAAGTTATACGTACCCCTTGTAACAAAGATATTTTATCAGTTGGTACTTTATATCCATGCAAATATCCAATTCTCTGTCAATATTGTGCTTAATAATTTTAGCAACTTTTTATTATCCTTGTCTGAACGAATTTTTTATTAGGCTTTTAAAACACTCAATCTCTTTTGAATATATATTCAATCTCAAACATTTCCACACACACAAACACACACACACACACACACACACACACACACACACACACACACCATATTTTTGGAGTGCATATTTAGGCAGATGAAAGCGCTGACCATGTACTTGAAATAAAAACGAATCGAGAGCCTCAAACCTACATGGAATCTGCTAGATCTCTTAACTATAGGTATTTATCATTGTGCTTACTATTTGGACTGCTGGCATTGACAGCTCAAGGCGGTAATGGTACAACTTCTTATTTATGATCTTGATTCTTAGACAAGGCCTGGTCTTGCTACCTATATGATTTTGTCTCATCTGAGCTCTGGTAGATACAACATACCTTCTGCCTGTCTGCTACATGCCCCATGTTGCCCCTGTCTACACTGTTCATGCCAAAATATTGCCATGAGATTTTCTTACTCTGTGTTACCATGGGAAGACTAGGGCAATTAAATCAGCTGAACTATGTGTACCATATCTCCATGGGACACAGGGATCTTGGGTCCTTTGTACATAGAGAAACTTAGTATGTCTTGGGAAGTAAGATGACCACTTGTTTTGCTCTGTCTGGACCTGAATTTTTCTCAGGAAGAGGGGATTTCAGCGTTAAACTAGAATAGTTCTGCAGAAACTAGGACAGATGATTACCCTACTTGGAAAGCCTCTCTCCAACGGTGCCATGCTGTAGTGGATGCTTGGCTGGGGTTGCCCCAGGTTGGCTTCAGACTGACATACACAGTGGGCCCCTCTGCCTTTAGTATCTTCCCCAGTATTTCCAGCACATCTCACTCCTCTGGCACTTTGGCCTAGAGATGGGCAGACCTCCTTTACCCTCAACTTTGCTGGCAAAATGAAGTCATTTCTTCTCCCACAAGGTATACAGTTCTCTCTCTCTCTCTCTCTCTCTCTCTCTCTCTCTCTCTCCTCTCCCTCTCTCATATTTTTCTTTGCTGATGAGACAGGCTAGGTATTTCCTTCTTCCTGGTTACAACTTTTCTGATTCTAGCCTCCTAGCTAAACCTTGGTAGAGATTAGGGTACAAGAGTTAATAGTAGCCTTCTTGATAAGGGAACCTGGATTGTGAGGTGTTTCAACATCATTTCTTCTCAGCTAGCTTTATTCCTCATAGAAACTAATAACTCTTTGGTGCTTTAAAATATAATGTTAAATGTATCGTGGCCTTGAAAGTCATGTTACATTAGATGAGAAAAGGTTCCTGAAAAGATGACATAGAAAATTCTTCTCTTGCTACTTTTATTACATGAGTTGGTTTGTGATAGATTAAATCAAATTCAAAACACTTAGAGGATATTCTGATATTGGTACTACTAAAATAATTGTGAATATTTTTCTTTCTCAGACTTATATCGGCACCATGTCTGACATTCATTTATATAGTAGGCGTCATGTGGCCAATAAAATTTTCTAATATTCTTTAAGCCATATGGCATCAATCTCTTTTAAATTAATGCAAGTGCTGTAACTACTGGGGGTATTGATATCTTAAGAGATTTGCACAGGAAGCAGATTGATTTATAATACGCAGAAGTGGAATGTATACTCTGTTTTTAACGTTTCTGTAACATTGTTATCTGTTACAACAAACTGTTGACTAATCCCTAGTGGATTGAGAGCTTCTGGAAGATAATGTGCCTCCTGGAAGAGAAAGCACATGGGAAGATAGAAAGATCTTTTTCTATCTTTTTCTCTAAGAACATTGTAGACAAAGAGGTAGGGCTTAGAGTTAGGTTTGAAGAATCTAACCAGGTGCCAAAAACCTTGGTAACCAAGTTAATATTTTATTAAAGAAAATAAAAAAATTCATGCAAAAAGGCATGATATACCAAATATTGACACTTAAGTAAGCCTGGGATAAGTATTATGAAGCTTTGTTTCTGTCTCAGGTCTAACATGGCTCTGCAAGGCGCAGTGCAGAGTTCTTTAAGGAAGGACTTGCTGCCAAGCCACAGGGGGCCAGTTGTCAACTCTTGCAGTGTCTGCCTCAACTTCAGATCCATGTCTTACCTGAGCTCTTATCCCTCCCAGGCTGTCTTCATGCATAAATGAGCGAGGCAGAAGTAGGAAGACCCAGCCGTTGTGGCTCTATCAACAGAGAATTGTGAGGCATGCTTATCTTCAGAACCCCCTGCTAGATGGGCCAGGCTTTCTCTCCTATGCATCTCATTTTGTCTTCTTCCTCGGTGCAACCCTGCTTCTTTCACTTTTCTTCACAGGGTTTGAGCCTTAAATCACCTGCCACCTCAATCTCTGACTTAGCATCTGCTTCCAGAGACCCTAATCCATGAGTGTGATGCATCCCACAGCCTGCCTCAATGAGGCACCATGGTTCTGATTAAATTTTGAGTTTGCTTGTTATAGTTATTCTTCTTAAAAAGCTAAAGTGGTTGTTATACATTAAGCTGCCAGGAGAATGCCAGAGGACTATAGACAAGCTTCAGGCAGATGACTGCACACATCTGTAGTCCTAGCAAATTAAATAAATACTACTCAAATACTCAGCCATGATTACATTGTGGTTTCATTATTGAAGAGTCAATCCAACCTCAGGGTATAATTAAAGCCCTATACTTAGATGTGTTAGACTACTGATTTCTCATGGTTATAGGTCACATTATTTTTATTTTTGTTTATATTTATCTTTTTCTCCCTCTATTTATTACAAGATCCCATATCAGGCTGGTTACCTACTTATAAGATTAACTCTTGTGATTAGTTCCCAAGGCTTTAGCCAAAATGTACTCAGAACTCTTTAATTTAAAAAAAAAAGTATTTTTGTTACAAGTACAACATTTCATTAGCTGTGTTTCTATGTGTCCATTATTCCTCCTCCTCTTCTCCCCCCTCCTCCTCCTACTCCTTCTTCGTCTTCATCTTCATCTTCGTCTTCGTCTTCGTCTTCTTCTTCTCCACTATTGCACAGACCTGTACAAATGCTGTCAATGCATGAGATATTTTCCCTTCAAATGAAAATACATTTAACTGGCCAAGAAACTTCAGCAACCCTCTTTTTAGAATGGCTTAGAAAAGGGTTACAAAGACTTCCAAATTTTTTTTAAAAAAAATTCTGATCTTCAGGCAGGGAACAGTATGATTTATGATGTTACCAGAAGTTTGTCTCTATGAAATAAAATCTTTTTCATATATGATATTATTTCCTTCCTCCCTCCCTTCTTTCTTCCCCAACTGCAGAACCTTGCCTTACCGAAGATATTGCCCACATTTGAGAAATGCTGAATTTTACTTTATACTTTTCAGCCTTAATGGAATTCTACTATTAGTTGTTTTGTGCTCACTCACTACATACATGTTCTATTTGATTCTAAGTAAAAAAAGAAAATCTATTTTTTTTTCTACCAGAATACCAAAATCTCTGGCATGAAATTTAGAATATCTTAGTTCTAGTTTGTGCCCACTGCAATGTTGGTGTTTGATATTGACTAATCACTTTCCTTTTCTGTATTTCAACTCTTCCTTCTGGTATATGGAGACATTTTCTGAAATATTGTTGAAACTTTCATTATCAAATTACAAAACGAGATAACATTATCCATTGTACTAGTTCAATTGTACTATCTAATATACAAGAATGGTACATTCTAGGGATAGCTCTGGAGAATTGCATGTGCAATTTTACAGATTTAGCAGGACTATAGAATGCATGAGGGCTACTGAGTGAACTATAGATATGAATTCTAGGATTACTATTTAGTAGCCAGAAGGCCTTGAACATACTAAGCAACCACCCAGAATCTTAGTTCATTCATCTATGAATAGAGATAAAGGAAATGATAATAATGAACTTGCATGGATTTGGGGAATATTTGGAGACCCCCCCTCCTCCCAAAAAAGTAATTCATGGCTTGTAGTAAATTGTTAGCTATCATTATCACTGACAGAATTATAATATTTTTGTTAGCCCACTTTCTTGTTTAAGTTAACATTTGTGCTTAATTGTATTTCGTTTCTGACTTTATACATAGGTATTAATTTATACAACTTTGTAATATGTAAAGTACTTTCAACTAGCAGAGAAAAAATATGCAAATAAGGACATTATTATTCATTGAACTGTGTGTGAATGCTCAAGGGTTCCAGATACATTCATCTTAAAGAAAGTATTAACTTCAAAATCTACATGAACCTTAAAAATGCACACTTAATAAACACTGACAATTTATAATTTTAACCTTTCTGTTAAAAAGTAAAAGCAAAGACAAGAAGTTAATGTAACAGAATTTATGAAATGATTATAAAATGCTAGAATTCAATCTTTAACTTTGTGTTAACCTCTTGCAAATTAAATGTAGGAAATTATAACAAGAGCTCTTTTCAATCATTGATAATTACAGTCAGCCCTGTCTATGCATATTTAAGCTAAGTACATTTTCATATTATTATATTAGCATCTTACATTAACACACATTCTTGTATATTTTTAATTTTCATAATTATCTTGTGAGAAAGAAAGCATTGGATAATTAGTCCTTTATTATAAAATACAGGCCCAGAGCACAAAATTCATGCACTCATGGGCGGGGCGGGGGGGTGTCCTTCAGCCTGGGCTGTGCCCTCTCACAGTCCCAGAACCCTCGGGGGATGTCCAACTGACAGCTTAGGCAGTTGGACATCCTGAGCACTTCTGTGGAGGCGGGAGAGGCTCCCACCACTGCCATTGCACTCACCAGCTGTGAACCCAGCTTCTCATTGAGCGGTGCTCCCCCTGTGACAGTGTACAGTCCACCAGGGGCAGACCCTGCATTGAGCGTCTGCCCCCTGGTGGTCAGTGCACAACATAGTGACCGGTCATTCTGCCATTCGATCAACTTGCATATTAGCCTTTTATTATATAGGATGAGAAAATAGAGGCAGAGAGAGCTAAAGTCACTGGTGTACAATCACATTAAAGATCTAAGTTCACACTATATTTACTCTACTGATGGGCATGCATAGAATATATAAAGAGAATCATAATTTTTCCAATTTAATCAGAGTGTTGATTTGAGATGGAGGTTGGAACAGGTTGAACAGACTCTTTTAATAAATGCTAAGAAATTTGAGTATTTTAAAAGAATTGGAGGAAAAATTGAAGGCACTTCAAAGACTCTCGACATTAAAAACTGTGCTCTGAGAAGATCAATATCATAGACCATGAGGATAGACTGGAGATAACCAGAAATAGAGGCAGGTATTAACTGAGTGATTGGAATAGTTCAGAAAATAAGACAATGATAAACAAAACCATTAAGGAAGTAGTGTAAATGCAGAGAAGGCTAAATTATTAAAAGACAGGGAAATAGGGATTGTAAAGATTAGACAGAAAATGATTAAACACCTTTCCTTTACTTGAGTTCAGAAGCACTTGTGAAATAAGACACAAAAGTTTAAAAGATGACAATATATAAGTCTACTTAATGGCTGAAGTTTGTAGTTTTGCCAGATTATAGCCAATCAACTTGATGTATTTTAATTAAACAATCTTACACATTGAGTCATTGGCATGCCTGGATAATTTAGGCATCCCTAGTGTGGGCTGCCTTGGTAACCAGGCATGGGGAAACAGTGAATGCCTAGAATGCATGCATTTGTGAGCATTCTGTTTCTGAAAAACGAGGGAGGGTGGATCTAAAGTAAACATGTTCAGTTCCTTCTTCAAAACTTGCTAATCTGAAATCACCTCTTTTCCTATAATGAATGGAGACTAAGAAAAGAGACCAAAGTTTGACCAAAGATGATTCCAGGGAAGTTCCTCCACAGGGAAACATGCCGACTTAGCAGGAAGTGAGTAAAAGCACCTTGAATGGCTTCTATTTAACTTATCCTATAGGAAATAATCAGCACTAATGATATATTTGACCAGATAATTCTTTGTTGTTGGGGCTATCTTGTACATTATAGGATATTGAACAACACTCTTGGCCTCCACCAATATCATCTTCCAGTTTTGACATCCAAAAATGTCTCCACATGTAGCCAGATTTCTTCTGGGAAATTTCATCATTCCCCTCCCTTCCACTGAGAATCATTGGCCTAAATGGAGATGGCTATGAACCATGGCATTTTGGTCATCTTGGGGATCTAAGTGTTAATCTTTCTAAATTGTGCATGAGTCTCTGCAAATGTATTACCTTACCATTTTTAAAAAAAATGACCATGTCTGTCACTCTGAAGAAAATATAATTTATATTAGACCTGAAATTTTAGAAGAGACATTGATCCCTGTGGTGCTGAGAGAGTGCTAGTAGGGATTTATTATACATAATTCTTTCCTAATTTGGAAGGATATTCTTTGGTTGGTAAAATGTCTGTAAAATCCTCTTTGTCAGAGATAAAAGACTATACTTATTATACAAGGATGTGGGTAGGAAAAAAGCATCCAGGTGCCACTATGATTAATAACACCCTTGTCATTATTGCCATGCTTCCACAGACATCCAATTGTGTTTTCTCTGAAGATGCTATTTCAGTTTTGAGCTATACTTATATCCATCTGGAGCAGGAGGGAATGCCATTGTAGGAGATATGATATAAAAAAAATATATATAAAAAGCCATAAAATACAAGTTTCATCAATTCAGGTTAGTGCAAACAGCATTAGGATTGGAATAGCAAGACTTGGTTAAGACCCACTTTTACTTCTGACTTGCTGCTTCACCTTGAAGATTTCTCTTTCTAGGACTAAGGTCATCCTAGGAGCCAAAGCAGCCCTACACAATGGTGTGCAATAGAGTTGGAAATATTTTTTTTTTCCTTTTTCATATTTGCTCTAAAGACATAATTCTATCTTATTTAGGGGATATCCTATGAGATTCCTCAATTTGGGTATATCTTGGGCTTTGGCCTCTGTTATTCTCATTATAAAAGTCAGTTTTCTATCTAGTTAAGTTAATTCTTCAGTGCAAAAGCAGATTCCAGCCCCATAGGGATCTTTCTTGTGAATATTTAGTGGACTGATATAACTTGAATAAATATGCTGTATGCAAAAGATTTAATACAATACCTGCCTGATAAATCAGTAACAGTATGAGTGTACTATGCTAATAGTACACCCCTATGAACATTAATTTATGTTTTATAAAATGTTTGCTAATATCCTAAGTAAAAGTATATTCTTATTTTATTATTTGAGCACTATTTATTTTCATATATGTTTTATTTATATATGGCAGAAATCCATGCTTTTCTCATTGAAATAGCAGGATGTTTTTATTCCTATGAATTTATATTAACTCCCTAATTAGCAAGAAATGTAACTGTTTATACAATAAGTTTTGTAATTGTTTCTCCCATTTTATAATTTGTCCCATTTTTGTTTTAGACACAGATTTAAAAATTCTTAATGTACTAAAAGAGTTGAATCTGTTCTTTGTAGACTTCTCCCACTGATTTTATGTTTAGAATGTGTTTCCTCATCTTGGAGACAGTCTAGATTTTTTAAAATTAAGTGGGGTTTTTTTGTATACAATAAGTTTTGTAATTGTTTCTCCCATTTTATAATTTGTCCCATTTTTGTTTTAGACACAGATTTAAAAATTCTTAATGTACTAAAAGAGTTGAATCTGTTCTTTGTAGACTTCTCCCACTGATTTTATGTTTAGAATGTGTTTCCTCATCTTGGAGACAGTCTAGATTTTTTAAAATTAAGTGGGGTTTTTTTGTGTTTTTTTTTGTTTCCTCATCTTGGAGACAGTCTAGATTTTTTTAAATTAAGTGGTTTTTTTTGTGTTTTTTTTTCCTTTCCTTTTTTTTTTATTATTATTAAGGTATTACAAATGTGTCCTCAGCCCCAAATTAAGTGTTTTATTTTCAAAATTAAATATACCAGGAATTTATTATGGCCTAAGTTAGTATATCATTCATGGCCCTCATTAATTCCAGAATCTTCTCAGAAGAAATTCTAGGATCTTGAAGGAAAGAAACTGCATATTAGAAAATGATAGTGGCATCTTCAAAACGAGAGCTCTTATTTATGTGCCTTACTGCCATTTATTCCAGAATTAATGATGTGGCCCCAGTGTTACTCTGTTAAGGGTAGTGTTGGCTACTGGGTTTCAGATGGCAGACATTCTATATTACATGAATACATACAGCATTTTAATGAGGAATTATTAAATATTATTAACTTTCTGTATGGACTGTTAGCTATATCTTTTTGGAGGAGATAATCTGGAACTATGTGCTATGTTGAGTTTCTGAGGAAAATGTGCGAAACAAACATTTCAGGTAATTGCTAATTATATCTTATTAGCTAAGGCTTTGAAGTTAATGTCCTGTGTTTTGGTTTATATCATGTTCTTTCACATACCAGGCTAAATTATTGCTATTAATTTTTCCATACAATAATATTAGGTGGATAATGATGATGATAACAATGATGACAATAATGATGATGACAATGGTAATGACTGTAATTAAACTGAATGTTTACTATATTCAATCTTCTGTGCTAGCTAAACTTTAACATGCTTGATTTCACTTAATATACTCATTAAGCGAAGAAAGAGTGACATAGAGGAGATAAAAAATATCAAAAATTGTAGCTTGTAAATGGAAGGGAATGTAAGAGCACACATTTGGAACTTGGACTCAAGATCCTCAGCTTTATTTTTCTGGTGTGCCTTACTTCTGTAATTCTTTCTATCAAAGACCCAGCTTATAAGATTTTGTTTCTTCTGAGTTCTGTGCTTGGAGATCCAGTGTACCACCTTTCATATATTTCTATGTTCATCATTGTTTAGATAGCTGCAATCTCTACCGAGATTTTGAAAGAGAAGGATGATGGGGTACAAAGAGAAGGAGATAGGAAACTGAGAGTTCCAGCTGACTATTAGCTCATTTGAGAGTTCCTGAGCAATTAGAGGACTGCAGTATATTTCTCAGATTAGTGAAGCCTTTCTATCCAAAAATTTTGAGGACAGTGAAATTAATGAATTTTTTTCCTAACTTCTTTGATGTCCATATATTTTCTATCAGAAGAGGGAATATAAGAGTGTTTCTAAATTTTTCCTCAAAATTAATGTAATTAGGAAAAAGTCCCTCTGGATTTTGGCATATGTTTTTCTTCTATATTTAGTTCATAGTTCTATTGCTACTCACTTCCTTTTGTTTCCTTTGATGTGCTTTTTGATAGGATCAAGGGCAGAGCTCTACCAAATCCCTAGTCACATAACCCAGAAATATGAATCTAGTTTACTATTTAATTATAATGTAATAATGGATTTATTGAGTCTTACATCTGGAATTATTTGGACAGATAAAATAAGTGTGAGATTATATTAAAAAGTAAGTTGAGGCAAATATTCTTTCAGTACAAAGTCCAGAAATAAGGGACAATTGAAGATTAACTTCCCCTGTTATCCCCAGAATAACTTTAGTGCTACTGTAGTACGTGAGTCTTAAGACACTTCAAACTTCAAAGGCTTTATAATTTTAGTTGTACATTGAAATAAGAATTAAGTAATTGATTTCTGGTCATAGAAATGTTGACACCTCACAGTCTATCATTATAAGGGTATAGTGGAAAGAATATTTGGTCATTTCATTATATATTTGAACTTTTACTCTGTGTATTATACTTTTTGTCTGTTCAGTTGTTTCAGAGAGGAAAATAAAAACTATTTTTACGATGCTTTTTTAAAAAAATATATTTTATTGATTTTTTTACAGAGAAGAAGGGAGAGGGACAGAAAGTCAGAAACATCGATGAGAGAGAAACATCGATCGGCTGCCTTCTGCACGCCCCGCAGTGGGGATGTGCCCACAACCAAGGTACATGCCCTTGACCGGAATCGAACCTGGGACCCTTGAGTTCACAGGCTGACGCTCTCTCCACTGAGCCAAACCGGTTCGGCTATTTTTACGATGCTTTTTTATTTCAAGTCTCTGTGAGGATATTTTCATAATCTTGGAGTTGAAAAAATCCTAAACAAGATTTAAAAAAAACCTCTGAAAATATAAAGCTAAATTTTGACAGATTTCTCTATGGGGAATAAAACAAAAGTCACATAGAGTAAAAGACAATAATCACATAGATATAGACATTTATGTGTGAGATTGTAGCTAATATGCATATAATATTTTGGAGGGTGTCTTAATCATTTTGAGCTGCTATACAGAATTACCATAGGTTGGATGACTTAAACAACAGACATTCATTTCTCACAGTTCTGGAGATGGAGGGATCCACAATCAAGGTGTCGGCAAATCCTGTTTCTGGTGACAACCTGTTTCCTGGTTTACAGATGACATCTTCTCTTTGTATCCTCAGATGGTGGAGAGAGAGATCAAACTCTTATGTCTTTTCTCTTAATGGTACTAATCTCATTCATAATGCTCTACCCTAAAAACCAAATTACCTCCCAAATGTCCCACCTTCTAATACCATTACATTGGGGATAGAATTTCAATATATAAATTTGGGAGGCCCACAGTCATTCAGTGCATGACAGAGGACATTTTGCAATTATTTGTTAAAGCCAATACCTTTAACCCAACAAACGTTGACACTCAAATTCTACATCTAGAAACCCCTATTATAATAATACTGACACAAGTGCAAGGAGGATAGATATATACATATAAATTAATATTGAAGCACTTTAGTAACAATGAAAAATTATAAATATCCTAAAATGTACACAGATATGAAATAATTGTATAAATAATAATAATACACACATAATACAAAATAATATGGAAAACGTTGGAAGGGAGGAGTTTTTTTTTGTTTTGTTTCGTTTTACAGTTTTTTGGGCTAAGATGGATGGATCTCTTTGAAACTTTGACAAAAGTAAGTTGAAAAAAATACTTATAGAATATGGTCATAAAAACTTTAACAAACTATCCAAGAGAGGAAATAAACTTTTTATAGGTATACTATATATGTGCATGTACTTAGAAAAAAAATCTGGTTTTACACACATTAAATTGGGAATAGTGGTTACTTCTGAAGAGTGTGTGTGTGTGAGAGATAGGAGCTGAATTTTTATTTTTTATATTTTTGTGTTTAAATTTTGATCGAGTGTCTTTTATATTTTTAATTAAAAATAATAAAGGGAAATGTGCATTATACACTTACAATATCCTCAAACAAACAGACAGACACACGTGAAGCCCATTCCTCTTCCATAAGCTGCTGCCTGACTCTAGGCACATCCTCCTGTCCCTCTGAATTGTAGAATTGTAGAATTGTAGTCTAACCTAGAGGTCCAAACTTGTGGCAATCTTCTAAATGCCCTTATTCTGTTTCCACATTAACTTGTTAAAAGTTATTTTTTGTCCTTGCATGCTGGGCCCCCACCCTACCTTCTACCCTTGTCTGAAACCCACCCCACCTCCCACCCCCATCCTGTTAACTCCTAATCATCTTGTACAACTGAGAAGTAACTCAATGTAAAGCTTTCTCTGACTCAGACCAGATTTTTAAAAATTCCATTTCTCTGATTCCAAAATTGTGTTGGTCTATTATGGTATCATCTTATTTTCTAATCTTTTCTTTGGCTTTGCCTCGACTAACAAGCTATATGCACTCTGATTGAAGGAAACTGAAAAAAGAAAGGATGAAAAAATGTTACATTTAATGACCAAAAGTTTTAAATTGAACATTTCAATAAATCCTAACAATATGAGATTGTTATTGTTCCCAAATCCTATCACAAGGGTCACAGTGATATCCTGAATACAAATAGTAAGTAGCAGAATCAGGGTCTGAGACCATAACTGATTTCAGAGCCTATGGATTCTTATCACATAGGCTACTTGCCCTTATTCTGTGTTGTCAATACTTTTAGTCCTATGACCTTGCGCAGTAGTTGATTCAAGAGGTTCTCAACACACCTCTAACAGATGAATAAAATGCACACTAAGCTTCATGGTATTGTGAAGCTTAGCATTCTTTCATATGAAGGCAAGACAGAGTTCTGCCCTCCAGAGTTTCATCATCTATAACCGCAATAATCACAACACAAGACATTCCACATAGCCTAAGAACAAGGGGTGGAGAGATAAGAGAGAGGTAAACAATAAGCAATTCTAATTAGAAAAGACACTCAAGTAAAAGAGATGTTTATAAAATTGTGAGTAGTTAAGTCAGTTTGCAAGAAAACAGACTTTAAAATCAGGTCAGGGAGACGGAGCCTTGCTCTATTGGCAAATGGAAGAATTTGAAGAGTCGTTTGTACCTGGGGAAATATGAGCACAGGCTGTGCTTTAGGATGATTACCCTAGCAGGAGTGCCTTGTGTGGGCTGAAGGGGAGGAGAATGTGGAGACAGAGGAAAAATAAGCTGCTTAGTAAGTGGTCTCAATTACTGATTGGCATGCAAAGCAATTGAAACTGAAACCAGAGTATAGGTAGTAAAACTATAGGAAGAGAGACTCAGATTAATTAGAAAGAGATGTTGAGAAATTTTACCTTAATATCTTCATTTCAAATATCTTTTAATCTTGTTGTTCAGTAGTAGCTGTTATATAAACTATGGTTTCTGACCAAGAATATAAGAATTTAGGTATTGAGGTAAAAGGGTCAATATTTCTCATCTAATCATACCAAAATATGAGCTTACTTTCTGAAATATTTTACTCAAGAGTACAGGTTTTGTACTATTTAACAAAAAAAAAATCCTAAAAGACAAATTAAGATGTGCATGTTTCCATAATTGAGGCATTAAGTCATTTTTAATTAACTATAAAGACAATTGAAGTTGTTACTTTTTATATTATGTGTTATTTACATCAAATGTGCTCCTTTCAGATAGACAGTCAGACTTCTTATAAATCTGATAGGAAATCTTGGCCAATAACAACTGAACAGAAACAGATGGGCTGGAGGTTTTCCAAAGGCCTTGCATAAAATATTTTTTATAAGAGCGTGAAGAGGATTTGCCCAGAACACTGATTTAAAGTTTACTACTTTCATGATGCTTAAGAAATAGCAGATTTTAGAAACAAAATTTCTTTGCATTTTCTCCTGTTTCCCGTACTTACCAGATTTAAAATGAAACCATTCTAAATACAGATCAGACTACGGCACTAACGCATTAATTTTAGCACATGTATTTTGTTAAAAGGGCAGGGTAAAGAAGAAGAGGAACTATTCTTTCAGTGCTAAAACATCAGAGGACATGCATTTCATTCTTTTTGTTCAGCTATTAAATCCATTAGATACATATACTAACAAGTCATTGCAGACATTAGAAAGAATGAGTAATATGATTTGTACCCTTGCTGAGAAACATAACTTAGTTTTGAGAACACTAACCTATATCCAGTAATTAGTTCTGGTAATGCGACGGGAATTTAGTGAAAGCTTTATGTGGACTGGCCAGAAAAAATGAATCTTTTCTTGCATTTTTAGTGTGGATGAATCATCAGCATCGTAGAGCAGCTCAGAAATGCTGATTTCAGGGAAATTTTGCTTCAGTGAATACTGGCTGTTAAATGTGGGAAAAAATTTACAGTGAACCTTAACAAATTAAAAGTTAATTAAATCCCTGAGTATTAATGACCCATTGGCTGGCCCCCTCACCTGGAGTTAAAATATGACCTTGTAGCCACTGATATCAATTGGGTCACCTTTGGGAGACGAAAAAGAAAAGCACAGATGCCTAGAAGAGTACTAAATGAGAAGAAGAGGTGAAAGGAATGGGGGATCT
>NW_006291758.1:928398-961594 GCF_000327345.1 Myotis davidii | reverse complement strand
AAGAGGGAAAGTTAAGCTGAAGATGTTGCACAGAAAGAATGGAGGCTAATCCCATACTTTCTGCTTGTCTTTCCTCTCAACGCTTCTATTACAGGGGAAGGTTCTCTCTTCTACACCCTGCTGAAAACACACAGACATGTATGTATGTATGTATGTATTTAACAGATACTTAAATGGAGCTTATTATGTATCTAGTACTATTGAAAGCACTGCACAATTTCTAATCAATATCATTTCCATAACAGTCCTAGAGGTAGATAATATCATTCCCCTTTTATAGTTGAGGAAACTGAGAACAATACTTAGAAAATCGCCCACAACACAATCACAAAAGTCAGGTCTATTTTAAAAAGGCCTTCAAATTGACATCAAAGTCTCCGTTGAAATAGCTGCAACATAATTGCTTATTCTAGCAGGTGAAAAATTTCAAACCACTCTACACCTGCTATTTTCTTTGACCTTCACAATACCCTGTGAGATAAATAGGCCAGGAATTATTATCCCTATTTGAAAGATGCAGAAATTGAAGCCCAGAAGATTCACAGGGTTTGCTCAAGGTCACACAGCTAGTGATGGATCTGTCATTCAAACTTGAGCTGCAGTTGTCATTCAGATCTTCTCATATTTTTTATTCCACCTCTAACGTTCTTTCCAGTATACTTTCAATAACAAGTGAAGTTTATTGCTGACTATTGCCTATCTGTGAGCACCCCATTAGCTCCCTGTGCTTTGCAGTGCAAATCCACCCCACATAATGTTACCCGTTCACCTAGAGGAAACAATTGATTCTGATTCTTCAGGTTGTCTCAGCCAAAGGCAGGCCATCTTTGACATTTTCATGTCTCACATAGAGGATTTTCCTGAAGAATCTGCCTTGTGCAAGTCATTTCCAAATCCTCACCTCTTTGATGCCACGGCCTAACCTTAGCCTTACATCAGACACTTATGGGCTTCACTTCTCAATGATCTTCTAATGGGAGATCATTTTTATTTAATGTTTTGTGTGCAACTAACACATCTCTTCCCTACTTTCACTGGACAAAACCTTGAAAACTTAGACATAAAAAATAATGAATTGCATTGTTCATTAAAACTATCCTTAGGAGAGAAAAAATGGAAAAACCTATTATGATTTTCTTCTTACCTTTTTATTTGTAATATAGTTTTTATTGGTGTAGGTATTATAGATGTGCCTCATGTGTCCCAGTTTCGTCCCCCTCCACCCAGCCCCTGCCCCATGCCAGGCCTTCAGGACACTATTGTCTCACCAATCAGAAAGAATATATGCACCCCTCTGTTCATTGCAGCATTATTTGCAATAGCTAAGATCTGGGTACAGCCCATCAACAGATGAGTGGATTCAAAAACTATGGTATATTTACACAATGGAATACTATGCAGCTGAAAAAAAAAAGAAAAAAAAAAGAATGATCTCTTATTTTGACACAACATAGTGAGAGCTGTAGAGTATTATGCTAAGAGAAATAAGCCAGTCAGAGAAAGACAAGTATCATATGATCTCACTCAGATATGGAATCTAATGAACATAATAAACTGGTGAACAAAATAGGTCTGAACCTTTTAAAGATTCAGAGTCCAGGGGCTTTGTTTCTTAAAAAATTGAGAACCAAAATTTTAAGTGCAGGAGAAAAATAATATTTCTCAACTTATCAGAGTCACATAGAGACCATCTCCCTTCTGGCCCAATTTTCCAAGGATTTTCTTGACACCACTCTCTACTCAAAACCTAAGGATGTGTGTTGCCTTTACAAATTGCATTTTATAGTTCTGTGGATTTTCCATGCTACTTAATCCATCTACAAATCACTCTCTATTCTATTTCCCATTTTAAATATTTGAAACTACATTTAAGGCACCCTAAGAGCAAGCCATTATCTCTGACCTCTCAAAAAGTTTACAGAACTGTTTTGTGGTCATTATCACTTTAATAAGTGTGTCATTGTTATTACACAAAGGTTCTCTCTCTACTAGGTTCCAGCTCTTCAAAGACAGGGTTTGTCTAGGTTCTTCCCAGGATTTGTGCAAGGCCACAGCTAATCTATTGACTCCAAGTGTGAAGTGAAGTCAGACATTTAGCTGACTCAAGTTTTGGATTTTTTTATTGCTCTGGATTAAAAATAAAAAAAATGGAAGAAAGAAGGGGAAAAAAACCCACCAACACACACATTAAAAAAACACCCAGATTCTAAATTTTTATTCAGAATATTGCTTCATGAATATTTTCATTAATCCATTATCTGAAGACCAACTGGTTGTAGATTTTAAGACTGATATTATCATTATTGCTTTGCTGGACCCAGAAAATAAAACATTTACCTAAAAAGTAACAGCACATAAATTTATTTAAGTCTAATAAAAGTGTACTCTAAGTTGGTTTAACTGACTTTTTTTTTACCTTTTCACAAAATAGAGACTAAATTTATGAGTAACTTTCAGTTGTCAAGATATAAGACAAGATAATTCATCCTCTGACTACAAAGCATTAAGAATCACCAGTACTCGTGGAGGATTAAAAGTCTCTAATGCGATAAGGACAGATATGTAATACCTTAATCAATAAAGAAAAAAGAAACCGAGGGGGAAAAAGTCTCTAATGCAAGGTAAAGAAGTTTGAAACACATTTTTTGAGAATTCAGATTAGTGCAATCATTTGGGGGCTGGACATTATGGTGTCTTTCTCTCAAAAATGGTGTTTTCCTCTCAGAAATAGATTGCCTTTGGGAAAGAAAGAAACTGCAGTGGAGTTTGGTATTGATTTTAGCTGAACTCCATGGAGCCTCTTCTAAACATTCCATTAGGACAAGTTCTTCAAAGGTCAGACTTTCCTCCTAACTTCTGAAAGTCAGTAAAACTCACACTGGCAATTTCCACAGATGTTCTTGACTTCTAGACTCTTCTTCTCAAGTGGGCCATGTATCCAGTGGAAATTTTTATCATATTGTATTTGGTTAGGAGGCAAAAAGTATAACGTGGCAAAAAAAATTAAGGGAATATTCTTAAATGTATATTAAGTATTCTCTTTAGATGATTTGTATATTTCAGCCTTTATATAATGCTTTGCAAACATAAATTACTGTCTAATTTTTATTCATTATTCCTAAAACACTGCATGATATTCCATTTCCCTGCTTATCAAGGCAAATTAGTCATTTATCTTAGGGACATAAATAACTTTCATAAATTTCAAGTCTCTAAACTCCAGTCTGGTTACCTATGCTGTCTCTCATTTACATTTTCACATTCAAGAAATTTTTCTTTTCTCGCAAATAACAAATTTGACCCAGATAGGATTTTTTTCTTTTGATTTTAATCAGAATAGTCCGTGTGTGTGTGTGCGCGCGCGCACGTGTGTGTGTGTGTGTGTGTGTGTGTGTGTATGTGTGTGTGTTATACTGCAGCATGTAAGGGGGTACATATGAAAGGGGCACATAAATGATAGCATAGATTGTACCTACAAGATGGAAATATAGAAATATTTTAATAAGCTCAATTCAAGTGTCAGAGAAAATGCAGACCCAATTTTAAAAGTGTGTCATTTTCTCTGATGAAAGTAAATGCCAAAATCCCTTTGCATTTCTGTTATTAAAGCAAACTTCTTAAAAGCTAACTGTGACATATTCAGACTTTTGAAATATACTCTGATATGAAAAAGATATCTTTAGGAAAGATATATGTCACAAAGTATGAGTTTCCTATCTTTAGGAAACTCAAAATATCAAATTCAAATAAATTAAAATTTGTACATGCTATGTACCTAGCACCATGCTGATGAGAACAGAGATGAAAGAGAGAATTCCTCTACATTTGAGGCACTTTATGACATTTGTGAAAGTTAAAACATGCATGCAAAAAAATAAAATAAACATATAAATATAAAAACGTTTTTATACAAAAGAACTCTAAATTTCCCTTCAACTGTTAGAGTCCAGGCTTCCATAACTTTGAAAGGCAGAGGTTCACAGTACAGCTTATGGTTACTTATAGAATTATAGGTATTTTTTAAATGGGAAAGTACTCCAAGTTAGTATAGGAATTATTAGAGACAAATGTAAGTGAATATAAAGCTAGAGATAGACAGGGTATTCAATGAACATTTGAATTTAGAAATTTTGCTTAATCCTTTAGGAGGCCAGCCAATGATGGGGAGCCCCTAAGTACACTGTTACATAAAGCTGGGAATCCAAAAGCTACAACATCAGTGAACTACTGTTCACCACTGTTCCCCATAATAATAATAATAAATACTTATTTTATCAGAAATATATAAGTTCATATTTGTAAGTTTTTGATAAAATATCTTCAAAATATATAAGCCAATATGGATAAGATTACAAGAGAATATATACAACTAGTAGTGGAGTTTTTAACAAATCTTTCCATTCTGCTCATAACACAATGCAAATAAAATTGCCTTGGTACCCAATTAAGCAAGCGGAAAGAACAAAACCAAATAATACCTAAAGGAAAGTTGATAGATCGTGTTAATATTGCATAAAATGGCTTCAAGGAAAAGAGTATTTTTAAATATAAATAAAAGTGTAATATGCTAATTAGACTGGACAGATGAATGACCTTCGGGACATCGTTCCAGACATCCTTCTGGATGACACCGCGGCGGTGTGGGCTGTGGCAGAGGTGGTTAGGGATGATGAGGCAGGCATGCAGAGTGGTCAGGGATGGTGAGGCAGGCAGGGAGAATGGTTAGGGGCAATCAGGCATTGGGTTAGGGGCAATCAGATGAGTGGTTAGGGGCAATGAGGTGGCAGGAGGAGTGGTTAGGGGCAATGAGGCAGGCAGGCATGCAGGATGGTTAGGGGTGATGAGGCAGGTAGGCGAGCAGTTAGGGGCAATGAGGCAGGCAGGCGAGTGGTTAGGGGTGATGAGGCAGACAGGAAGGCAGGCAAGCAGTTAGGAGCCAGCAGTCCTGGGTTGTGGAAGGGATGTGCAACTGCCAGTTTAGGGTTGATCCCTCAGGGATCCCTGCAGAATTGGAATTGGGCCTTAACCAGCAGTCAGACCTCCCCCATGGAGTCCCAGATTGTGAGAGGGTGCAGGCTGAAGAACCCCCCTCCCTGTTTACAAATTTTGTTCACTGGACCTCTAGTCCTATATAATAAAAGGCTAATATACAAACAGTCCCCTTTGGCAATCATTCAACCTGGAGTTCGACCAGGAGACCAGTAGTTCGACTGCTCGCTATGATGTGTGCTGACCACCACGTGGCAGCACAGAACATGGTGGGCGTTGGTGATTCTGTGCTGGATCAGGTGGCAATGGAGGCGCTGAGAGCCTTGATGGGCCCTGGTGAGAGTGGGACTGTGGCAGGATGGTGGAACAGGTGAATGAGTGGTGCCAAGCCTAGGTGGTTGCAAGCAGGGGCCTGATCGCCCCACCAATCACCCTGCACATGGCAACCAGCTGGGTCGGGGGCTGGGCCACCACCCAGCTCCCAGGCACTGATGGAGCGCTAGGGGGCCTGACCCAGATCAATCGTTCCACAGGTGGGATGATGGAGCAGGTGAGGGGGCAGCACCAGGCCACAGCGGGGTGCCAGGTGGGGCTGTGGGGCTGTGGGGCTGTGAGCCTGAGGGTGCAATCTGGGGCCCAACCTCCTCAGGCCACCCCGAGGCACCCACTCGTGCAGGAATTCGTGCACCAGGCCTCTAGTAGATAAAATAAGCAAACAAAAATTTTAGCAAGGATACTACAATTGTTAAGAGTATGACCAACAGAATGAACTTGATGGGTATATATCAGACATTGCGCATACTAGCTGCCAAATACAGGGATTGTCACTTATAATTGTGTAGATAAAAGAGGCCACATTCATAGTAAAATTATGAATGGTGCTCCCTGCCATTTCACAATTAAAAAATGCATGACTACACTGTTTTTAAGCACACACTGAAAATATATAACTAGACCATATCCTTAATCATTTACTTGCTATTCCATTGATTTCAAAGAATAGTTATGTCTAAGCTCCTGGGCTATAGGATTGCTGTCTTAAATTACTTCAGAATGAGTATCGTTTCTAATCTGTAAGGCATTATCATTTCCTGAAGCTTATTAGTTTTATTTATATGCAAATAGTAAATGAAGAGCTCTGTAGTCTGTAGTCTACCCTCTTGAGTTAAACATGTCGGAATGCATAATAATGACCAGGTTTCACATTTGTTATTTCTGTCTTCTAAAAATTTAAACAAGAATGGGGCAAGATAGAGGAAACCATACACACTACAGGAACCTGCCAAGCCTTGCTTATAATCTTGGGCTTGATTTTATATATACTGAGCATCACATAAAGTTTCCATTGCAGGGTATTAACATGGGCAAAGTTATATTTTAGAAAATCTAGAATATATTAGCTACAGAAGAAATGGGAAGGAAAGGAAATCAGTAAGGAGTCCATTACAATATCTGCATGTGTTTAGCTGGCTTGCACTTTTCAATGGAAATAAGACATAGTCTATCTTGAATAAATAAAAGTTGTCCCCATGTAACCTTGAGGAAAATTTTAATGTTACCATTCCATAGCCGATAAAAGAGAAAACTCACAGTAATTGGCAGTAAAGAGAAACATTTGGTTTGTAGGATAGACACCATCAAGATAAGACACTTCTCTATCAACTGAGAAAGAATGCATGGAGTTAACTTGAATGCACTGAGACAGTACATGATCCTGGTGAGCCAGTCCACTTTGTGTTGAACAGAGAACAGGATCATAAAATGACCTACCTCTCTGGAACATTCTAGCCTGGCCAATGTTGCTTAGTGGTTGAGCATCAGCCTATGAACCAGGAGGTCATTGTTCGAGTCCAGGTCAGGGCATATGCCTGAATTGTGGGCTTGATCCCCAGTGTGGGACATGCAGGAGGCATCCGACCAATGATTCTCTCTCATCATTGATTTTCTCTCTTTCTCCCTCCCTCCTTCTCCCTACCTCTCTGAAATAAATAAAAATAGAAAAAAAATATTACAGGGCCCAAAGTGGATAATTTTTGGGGGGGTAGAAAAATTAATATCAATAACTGACATCTCTATTTGTTTATACTACCCTAGCAAGTAAAAACAAAGTGCAGTAAAAATACAGGATGTCCCCCAAAATGTATATATACTTTAACAACTGATAGCTCACTTGATGTTTCCTTCTTTTCAGATTTAACTCAATGGGATTAATAATGGCAGCCAAAGTGTATATATACATTTATTTTGGGGACACCCTATATATACTTTCAGGATGACTTTGAGGACAAAGGGAGTTATTAGACCAATGATTTCCTATCATTCAACCCAAGACAGATAAAAGGAGAGGGAATGCAGCTTTCAAGGTACAGCATCAAATGCAAGCAGTGAAGTCAAATAATTAGCATGTCATGTATGTGCTGCCTTCATGTTTGTTTACATGGTCAGAATTAATAATTAAAGCTACCTATACCTCTCAATATAATGAAATATAACGGATAGAATAATGCACCTTTGTATATTACATTGAACTTTAGATAGTGGGGTATTTAGGATCAAAGACTATTTTATGTATACTGTAAAAAATAAGCTGTATTATTTATTTGGAACTAATTTGGGGAAACATCTCTATAATGTTCTTATTAAATTGCATCTACTTTTTTAGCCATTGCAATATCAGTGTTCCATGGTTTGAGGAAATAAGAATACCATCTAGAGGAGAAGAAGCATGGACTTCAATTTAAGAAAACAAGGTTCTAATCCTGACTAATAGGGAGTCAGCAATCCACTTTTCACCCCTTCACTTATCCATAAAAGGGACTCATAATGTGAAATCAGTGCACACATGCTATATCATTTTACACATTTGTATTAAACTGTACTAAGTATGCTTATTTCAGCATGGGTGTAGCTCTACTCAATGTGAACTATGTTATATTTGCTGCGGGATCTCCTGTTCTCCCATAGTTTTAATCTACATGTATACTGTATATTAAACTGGTTGGTTGTATTTGAAAAGGAAAACTTGGATTTTCTAGTAAGAAAATAGGCATAACATTTGTGGAACTGGTTGGCTGTGTTATTCAGGGTTTAAATAGTGTCTGAAAATGGGCCAGATGAAGTTCACTGTTCATTTTCCCAAAAGGGAAAATTGCTAAAAGCATGTTAGCAGGTGTCTGTCCAACCAGCCCATTTCCCTCGGGAGAGTCTGTATATGATCCTGCCTCTTTAGTAGTTTCCCAATAATGAGCACTGTGGTACCAACTTTATATGGATGAATGGACATTTTGCTTTATTTTTGTTTTGTTTTTTATTGATTTCAAAGAGAGTAAAGGAGGAGAGAGTGAGATAGAAACATTAATGATGAGAGAATCATCTACCTGCCGTCTCCTGCATGCCCAAACCTGTAACCCAGACAATGTGTTCTGTCTGGGAATCGAACTATAACCTCCTGGTTCATGGGTCAGTGCTCAACTACTGAGCAGCACTGGCCAGGCAACATTTGGCATATTTTAATCTCAGTGTTTTATTGTTATTTAATTTTATCTTTTAGAAAAAAAAATCTCTTCCTCTGAGAAAGTTAGAAAAGATTTTTGATATGCTATATATTAAATCATTTTATTATGCCCTGTCTTGCATTTAGTCAATGTATACAGTGAACACCCTAATATGAGCAAGGCAATGTACTTTGTGTGAAGATCAATAAGACAATTTTTGTCCTTGAAGAGCTTACAGCCTAATTAAAAATCACTAACAGCTAAACAATAGGGCTATGTTCAAGAAGTAACAGCATGCCCTGGAAACAATTAAGAAGAAATTACTAACTCTGCCTGGAGATATAAGGTAGGCATGACACAGGGTTACATTTATGCTTAATTTACTTTAATTTAATTTTTTAAATATATTTTATTGATTTTTTACAGAGAGGAAGGGAGAGAGATAGAGAGTTAGAAACATCGATGAGAGAGAAACTTCGATCAGCTGCCTCCTGCACACTCTCTACTGGAGATGTGCCCGCAACCAAGGTACATGCCCTTGACCGGACTCAAACCTAGGACCTTTCAGTCCACAGGCCAACGCTCTATCCATTTAGCTAAACCGGTTACGGCACATTTATGCTTAATTTTAAAGAATGGGTGAGAGGCTGACAGGAACAGAAAGAGGAGGGAAGAAATATTCATGCAGAGGGAACATCATGCTTAAAGATACCAGTTAGAGAAAGTTGTTTTATTAGAAAAAGAGTGGGATAATGCTAATAGCATCCATGTGCAGAATATATTGAAGAGAGAGACTATAGGTTAAGAGAACAGATCAGAGATAAAAGCAGGTGAGATACAATGAGGGTTTAGAGTTTTAAAAATGAGTATAATTGACAAAATTTTGTAATGGTCTTAAAATGATTCTGGTATAGACAGAGGTTGTTTTAAGAGCTGAATTGTTTTTAAGCTGGCTCTGGTGTTGGTATTGGGACTATGGGAGAAGAAAGTTTTCCTTTTATTCACATTCTCCAAAAGTAAACTTTCTAAACATAGGGGATGGGAGGCGCCCATAATACTCTCAACAATAAAGATTTAAAAAAAGACATTATGTTGATTTGTAAGGATAAAGTCTGATGAAAACATAATAGTGAAAGCAATATGAAAGAGAGCTTTTCTGTTTAGTGTGTGATTGAAACATGAGTGGTTGGACCATATATACAGACCACATGAGAATTGTTGGTGCCATGTTATGGGCCTCCTCCATCAGTTTCCTCCTACCCCATTAACAGGATCAGTTTCTGAGCCGGTCCCTGCCCCCGACTTCCTCCCACTGATATCAGAATCTCGAAAAATATTCTGACTGACTAGTGCTTAATAAATGCCTGTTAAATTAATGGGTTTAAACATTAATGCATGATGGCAAAAGGCCAAGTAACTACATTGAATATTATGTAGAGATCTAAAAGAAGTAGTTAAAATACCAGGGAATTCATCTCAGCAGGTGACGATAAAAGTATTTCTGTCATTTGTGTGTAACACGGTGCTGATCATTACAACAACTTAGGGGGTGATTGCATAGTCTACCTGGGAAAAAAAATAGGATTCTATGAAATATCGTTCCTGCAATAAGAAATGTATGAGTTCTCTTTGCAGGGTGGCTGGGAGAGGGACAAAACTAGTATAGGCCAAGGCTGAAAAGGTAGGCAAGGGGCAGACCACATTAAGATTTGTCCTTTATCCTGAACACAATAGAAAGATACTTAATTCTTTTAAGAATATGGGTAAGCTGATAAGATTTGTGAATCAAAACTGTCTATATAGAAGAGACCTTGATAGACAAGGTCCAGAGTGGTTGACAGAGAAACCAGTCAGAAGTTTTTGCAGAGACTTGGGTAGCCTACTAAGGCTAGCTAAATTGGTGGCCTTGAAGATAGAGAATAAAGGATGGACCTAAGAGATTTATAAATTAGAATAGACAAGAGTTAACAATGAATCTGTGACAGGGTGCAATGGTTAGGGAAAAATAAATGTAAAGATATTCAGCTTGCATGAATAGATAGATGGTAGGTTCTTCTATTCAGGCAAGGCAAAATAGGATATAGGATGGAGGCAAGAATATAATTTTGGTTATGGAGACATTCAAGTGAAGATGGCAAGTATATGAAGAGGTCTAGGATGAAGATATCAATTTGCACATAAGAAGTAGCCAAACAAAATTCCCTAGGCAAAATGTTTAGTAGAAGAAAAATAATCTATGAATAAGCCTCTAAGAACTCCAGATATTAATGGAGTGGTTGAGTGCAGAATCAAAAAGGCAGGGGCTAAATTAGGAGTGTTCTGGGTTATGGAATCCAAAGAAAACAAGAATTTCTAGAATGAGGAAGTGGTAAATTGTAGCTAAGGCTGTCAAATTCATATAACACATGGACTGGACAGTGTCCATTCTGTCAGGTGACTTAGATCTCTTTGGTGACTTTAGGGAACATTGTTTCAAGAGAGTAATGAAAGTCAGGCTGGAATGCTTGTAACAGCAAGTAGTAGGAGGTGAGAAAATGATTAGTGTAATATAACTAGGTTTTTAAAATATGACATTGAAGAGGTAGAGAAGGAAGAGGAGGGAGAGAGATGACTTAGATTTAAGGGAAGATCTTTCTGTTCTTGTTTCTAGGACTTTATTTGTTATTTTATTAGGAGAGATACAACCATGTGTCAATACCTGTGAGAAGAGCCCTATTGAGAGGCTAAAGAGATAAAAGAGAAAGTTTTTTTGAGGAAGCACAAGGAGGTGATTTTCTACATTAAAGAGAGGTAAAGAGAAAATATGGCAGTTGACATGCACACAAGAAACATATTCCATGATTATACACACAGCTTGATGAAACAAGCATAAGGTTTTGAAGAAAAATAAAGTAGAAATAAAGTACATGGCCTGAAGTCACTCACTGCTGGCTATAATATAGGTTGTGGACGTACTCAATTCTAGAAAATTCCATTCATTGTGGGAACTGATTAGTACTTCACCTCTTTGTCTCACACAAGTAAAGCTGACTGAAATGCAAGTAGAATAGCATTATGATAGAGATAATTTGAACCTTTGAAAATTATTTTAAAAATATGGACTTTCTCCTTAGCAACAAATTACTTGAAATGCACTTCAAAACCATTGAAGATAAGAATGATATCAAAACACTGAATGCAAGAATTGCCTCCCTAGGTTATAGTAACTCCCATATGCAAGTGTATTTTACACCAAATCATCTTTAATGAAGGAATAACTTTTGCTGTAGAATAGGAAGATGGTAAGACTAGAGTAAAAAGATATGTAACACACCCTTAAATACCCACTTTATGACAAATTGCCAGTTATAAAAGCAATCACATGAATGTAAAGCATGGGGAATATAGTGAATAATATCGGGTACCAGGCTGATCAGGGTGATTGCTTTCTAAGTTATATAAATATCTAATAGCCCTAGCCAGTTTGACTCAATGGATAGAGCATCAGCCTGCAGACCAAAGCGCCCCGGGTTCAATTTCAGTCAAGGGCACATGCCCAGGTTGCAGTCTCAGTCCCCAGTGCGGGGCATGCAGGAGGCAGCCAAGAAATGATTCTCTTTCATCATTGTTTCTATCTCTCTCTCCCTCTCCTTTTTTTTATATTATATATATGGTATATATGTATATATATATAACTATGTACTATGCCTAAAATTAATATATTATATATCAACTGCAATAAAATTTTTAAAATTCTCTTTATGCTTCTAAAAAGCTGTGTCATTCTGCTTTATAAGATTTATCAATTTAGGCCATCCATTGTTCCTGGGTAGAAATATGCTGCTTGGGTAACTTTTCATATTTCTTTGTTTGAACAGACTTCAACCCTTCAATTTACTAGTTTTATAGAACTATGTGCACTAATCTGTGAGGGTTTTAGTGGGCTTTCTCAAAAGTACCAAGGAAGAGCAGAGTTCCACACAAGGAGGCCTGGTCAGATTTGGTCCAGAAACTCATTATGTCAATTGGAACATAAATAGTTTGTTGAGTTGGAAGGAACTTCTGTAAACACAAGGTCTCCCAGCCTGAATCAATAGTGTTTTTAGAAACACTGAGTGTGACCAAAAGAACCTGAGGGCTAAGTTTTCCTTTATCTCTTTATTTTCCCAACATTGAAACAACTCTTTTAGCTCAGTCATGCAAAAAAGCTACATTTTATGGATAGAGCTCTAACATTCAGTGATTATCTGTTAACAAAGAAGCAGGATTATGTCTCTGCTTATTCCATGTCTGAAAGAGATACGGAGACTAATTATTTATTTTTTTTATTTTACACGTATGTTTAGATAATGTAAAGAAAAATAGTTGGTTGTTTCCCCAAAATTTATAGTGGCATAATATTGTGGTGCCTCTAATATTGAGGAGTTGACATTTGTGGGGAGTCTTGGATAATAAAGTTGGAAGGTATCTGAGAATATGTTTCTAAGACCAAATTACACTGGGGGACCTACAGGGAATGGGGTGGACTTATATAACCAGTTGGAGGTACAAACATTCCCACAGGTCTATGCCGTAACTTTGAGGATTTAAGGATACTAGACAGATACTAGAATTTAGGCTCCATTAACTTCTAACCTATCCTACAGGAGTGAATATGAAACGTTTTACAAATTCCAGACCCAGTGGCAACATAATAAAAGTGGATTATTTTTTCAGACACACTATTGCAATCCCCCATTTGGTTAAGTGATTATATGTAAGGTTGTCAAAACCCAGAGGAAATGGACCAAAGATGATAGATGAAAATGTCAAGTGGAATTGTCAGTCTATAGCTGAAGCATTGATCAAATGGCTGCATAGCTAACAGAGCGTACTTAAGGAGACGTTGAAAGAGAGATAACCTAGCTTTGAGGTTTTCCATACAATATTCTAATCTATGAATTAAAAATTTTAACTTATTATCAAACTTGCGTGAGTCTGGCCTTTTTAATAAGACAACTACCTTGACTACTTTCCAGTGGTACCAATGGGGTGTATAAATGCCACCTTGGACTCTCTTTGACCATTTTTTGGGAGAATGGTGAAAACTTCACTCTACTGTTGAAGGAGACCATGAGAATATCTAGAAGTTGCACATACCTGCATTTGCATATATAGGACAATCCAAACCTATGCTTTTCAAACAGATATATTTATTTGTATTTTCAGAGTCTCGATGCACTTTCTATTCTAAACAAATACTCATATATCGACTGATTTATGTCAAAGAAAAAGGTACAGAAATTGCAAACCTTCACATGGATGTTTATGGCAACTTTATTCATAACTGCCAATACTTGGAAGCAATCAATATGTCCTTCAGTAGGGGGATGTATAAATCAATTGTGGTACATCCACTTAATTATTCAGCACTCAAGAGCTATCAAGTCATGAACTGGCATGGAGGAAACTTAAATGCATGCTCCTAAGTAAAATAAGGCAATAAAAAAAGGCTATATACTATATGATGCCAACTATGTGGCATTCCAGAAAAGGTGAAATGAAGACAGTGAAGAGATCAGTGCTTGCCCAGAGTTGGGGAGTTGGTGGAGGGATAATAGGTGAAGCAGTAAAATACTTTGTATGATACTTAATGATGGATACATATAGTTATATATTTGTCCAAATCCATAGAATGCACAATATCAAGATTGAACCATAATGTTCAATGGACTTTGGGTGATTATGATCTGTCAGTGTAGGCTCATTGATTGTAACAAATGTATCATTCTGCGGGGAATGTTGATTGTGCCGGGTCAGCTCAACCAAGGCTTTCCGTGAGCCTGAGGCAGGGGGGTGGGGTGGGTGAGGGGGGGCGGCGAAGGATGTAGAAAAGACAGACAAAGAGAATAAACTGGGTCCCGGTGGATCTCCTGTGCCTGGCTGAGGCCACAGAGAGAGAGATCCAGACAGCAAGCTCAGCCTTTATTTTATAGCCAGAGGTAAGCAAGGTAGTGGCCACCATAGTTACAATGTTCCTGTGAGTTTCACTTGTTTTGGCAGCACTTGCTGCATCTCCCTCAGTCCATTCGCTTCCCAGATAAGATCTAGGGAGCGTCATAAGGTCAAGCCTAATTATGCTAAGAGGACTGTGTCCTCTAAGCTCGATCTTATTTGTGGCTTTGCCAACAGGTCAGTCCCAGGCTTAACCCTATAGTCACTCCCTACCATTGATAGTAGGGGCTACTGTCCATGTGTGGAGGTAGGGCATAGATGGGTACTCTATACTTTGTTCTCAATTTTGCTGTGGAACTAAAATTGCTGTAAAAAGTAAATTCTATTTAAAAGGGTAACAAATTACAAGCCTTTATGACTCCTATGGCTCTTTCGTGATAGATTATAGAGGAAAGAAAAAGAAAAAAGGGGAACAGTGAGTACTATTTTTGAAAACTATAAGCATGTCTTGTGTTTCTTATTTTTTATAGCAATTATATTTGAATTAATTCTAAAGTTCTATGTTCAGTTATTCAGGAAAATTTTAACTCTAGAATGAGCAAAAGATAGAGACGCTATAGATGAAAAGTATGGGAGCTTAGAGAAGTACCTTTAATTAGTCAAAATTTTAACACTGGTTCTGATTCATTATCATGAACTGCGTATGCATATTTTTTTTCCTTTTGCCCTAAAATAAAAAATAATTAAGAAAGTAAATGATAATAGTGAGAAAATTAGCAAACAAAATATTTCAATATACCATTTAGCAGACAAAATAAAGATGGAAACATATTGACTGATAAGTAGTGGAGAAAAGTGAAAGATGGATGATGCCCAGGGTGACCTGAAGGCTGAAGGACTCAGTCTGGTCTATCAAATATTAGTGAGGCTCAGGACTCGAAAAGACCAATGAGCCCAATAATGGTGGTAACATGCGGTAATGAAAACAAGTGGTTTAACTGTAAATCTTTAAAAACTAAGCTTTTTTCTTTCTCTCTTCATAATCACTTAGAACACCCTAGAGCTAGCTTGGGGAAAAGATGAGTAAGTTCAAGACATCTCATACAGTGCATCATAGAAGAATCCTATGAAATTTGGTATTAAGGACTGAGAAGTTTAGGAATTGTGACTTTGGATCCAAAGAAGAATAATTCTAGCATAAATATTGACTTTTCAGTGAATAATATTTACATTGCCATAAAATATAAATAATGTGATTTGGTTGCTAAATTTTAGTAAAAATCTATAGTCAAATCTTGAAGGTTGGTTATGGTTTATCAATATTAGCCTCTCTAAATGTGTAAGAATAAATGTATAAGAGAGTTTGGAAAGTGCCACTGGGGATGTTTTCTAAATGGAGAGCCATTTTGGTGTCTCTGGATGGGGAGACAGATGGGAGTCTATGGGTGATGAAATGATTAGTTAGGATTTAAGTATATTATCTAAACTTAAATAATTATGGCAAAAAAATGTAGGCTACTGACATAACTACTGGGTTTAAAGTGATAAGGTGGTAGTATAAGCAAGGTAAATTTTTACCTTAGTACAAAATTAAGAGATGAGGTCTAAATTCATAAATCTGTCTTTATTTTGAAAAATTCTTTAATCGAATTTACATTTTCTTTATAGCTTTGCTACTTTGACAATACTTCTTGCGTTTAAATTCTGAATTGCAATAGAATGTATTTTTAAGGCAATCTGAGATTTCCAAAATTTGAACCTTAAGTTTATCACATAACAAGAAAATGATATTGCCTCATATTGCTTTTATTACAGAATAGACTTAAAATTTACTAATATCCAATGCACACCTTTTATAAAATAGCTCCAACTAGTTTTTTTCTTTACTAGGCATAGTTGTGTATGCCGGCTTTTGGATAAGGCTGTGTTCATTCTAATCTTACCTCCGTCGTATACATGTTGTATGATCTTGGGTGATTTTTATAACCTCTGGGTATGAGCCTTATTATACATTCAGCCTTTAGTTTCTCCTTTTTCAAAATGAGAATCCTTATTGTTATTAAAAGTATTATTTGCTAAATGCTTAGCACTTTATCTGGCATATCAGAAATATTGAGTAAATATTAGATATTATGAATATTATTGAAATGTTTCATCTACAAAATTTTCTTTATTTAGCACATACTATATTCACATTGTTTCACTCACATGTTATAATGCATTCTTTTTTTGTAGCTTTCTGCTAGTACCAGAAGTTATTTAACACTTCACTTTTATTTGTTTGAAGATCTCTCATTTAGAAGTATAAGTTATACCTTTTTGAGAGTATAAAGCATGTTATATTCAATTTTGTATCTTCTAACTCATGACTATTTTGTCTAATGCATGAAATGGGTAACAAAATAAAGTCACTTAAAAAGAAAATAATATAAAAAATGAGACATTATATGAAAATCTTAATTCAAATCTCAAAATATTGGTTTTAGAAATATACATGTATTTATAATACCCAGCTGTTTAAAATTCATGAACTCTCTTAATATTCAAATATTTGGTAAGGATATTTTTAAAGAAGTCAACAGAGGACAATGAGGGTCCCTCCTATTTACTGATCAAAAATTAGAATAATAACTGATAATAATAATAATAAAATTCCTCTCAAGTTATTGTTTTTAATAATGCACTCTATTTGGAAACTGTTTGAAAGTGGCTACCCTAGGATGGAAACACATAATTCCTAAACTAGTTATACTATCACCAAATCTCTCTGTTCTTTACCTCTACTATAAGAGAGATTAAGGAAAACATTGCTTTACTTGCTTATGATGCCAAAAATAAATAAATAAAAGCACTTGCTTTTTGAAATTCAGAATGACATAGAGCATAGAATGCTGAGATGTTTAAAAACTGCTAAGGATAGGGGATTAGGTGTATACTGTAGAAAAAATATGCATAACATTGATGAAATCAAATGGCTTGAGGATGTTTGGGTAGCTCTTAGTCACAAAATAGCAGTTTCATTGTTTAACATCTAGAAGTTATTGTAATCATAGCCATCTATATTATGTCCTTTAGTAATACAAAGCAGCAATACCCAGGAGGGAATTTAAGCTCTGCCACCACTTCTCCGTCCTTGGCTAAATCACTCCTCGTCTCTTTGCTTCAGTTTCCTCATTGGCAACAGGATGCTCTCAGTGTTCCTGTCCAGTCTAAAATGCTTTTATTCTATGAAAATCACTGGAAAATAAAATGAGCAACTAAATAGCAGAAAACAAGGGAGACAGGAGATTACTAACCGCCCTGAGGCAGAGTAGTAGCCTTATCCAAGGTAGTGGTTTTCTGTAATTTCAGGATGACTTGTTGCTTTTCACAGTTACTAAAACTTGCCAAATGAATTTTTTTTAAAAATGAAATTTATATGTTGTGACACTGTAGCTATAAAAATAAAAAATTTTGAGCTGATAAAAAGACTTCACACATTTACAATGATTTCCATTTGAAATGACCTTGTAGAAAATGGTTTGCACTTCTTCACTCTAAATTACAGTGCATTCTCCCATTGCACTAAGAAAATATATTTTTAAAGTTGAAACTCCCTTTGGGTGACTGGACTGTTATACATCTGTAAGACTCAGAGACTGCCAGAAGAAGACTGTCATGGAGAGAGGAAGATGAATAGCGGTAATAACAGGCCAGATGTGACCCTCTGATAATCTGAGATCTCAGTGGAATGGCTCTCAAAATTATTGTACCTAAAATGTTCTTACAGAGAGGAAGTAGGGCAGTGAGTGGAAGTTTCAAACTCTAGCAAAGAAATATGGCATTTGAGTTTCTTTAATATTGAGAAATGCGGGTATATATCAAGCCATGTACCTTTTTATTTGAAATACATTTCTATAAGAAGGAGACAGATTATAGTGTTATGGGAACTCCTAAACCGTGTAGTACTTTATCAGATTTTTATTTTGAGATTTCATAAAAATAGCTTATCTCAGCAGCCTCTAGTAACCTGAAGAGTGAGAAAAAGCCAAGGAACATCTCTGGTAAAAAAAAAAAAAGAAAAAGAAAAAAAAATTATTTTAGGCCTTTTGGATGCACCATATGTCACTTCTGAATCTGCAGCTTTCAAAATGTTATGGCCAAGTTATAAATAAATACAACGTATTCATTCCAGCAACAGGCATTTTTATTTGTCATAAAACATTTCATGTGGATCCTCAAGCTCCAGATTTGATCCTCAGTTATAGGCATACGTTACTGACTACAAAGTCTTCCACCAAGTATCCAACAAGATCCTGCAGAACTATACTCAATACATTTGGGGAAGCAAATGAGCGTTGTGCAGCTTGCTGCTGCTTTTGGAACTGTCTTGCTTTACAGAGCATTGTCACTGTGGGACTGAAACATATGGGAAAATTCTAATGGTGGCGCCTCACTCTCCTCCCTGTTTATTTGTTACTTCTGTTTCTAGCCTGCTTCAGGAGAGCGCGCAGCTGAGGGGAGAGGAACACAGAACTGCTAGCAGCTTGACTTCAAAGCAGCAGACAAAACACTTGTTTCCACAATCTCCTGTGACATTTGATGGGATCTGGAAGTTAGAGATAGGTGTGGAAAATAGGAAAGTTTAGTCTATCGAGTATTTTTGGATCACATGCAGAAATAACAAAGGAACGGTGACTCTTTTTTAAGGCATTTTCACAGCAAGATGAAGACTAGCGAAGCAATGGATTACCCTTGATTATATGCATAAGCATCTGGAGAATAGAACACACTAGCAAGATACCTTTAAATTATGTAAATTAAATTAATTAGGATATGCTTTGCATACTTTATGAAACTGGTGAAAAATATCTGTGGAAAGTAACATTGCCATTTCCTATTGTTGGTATCTAGAACTATTTTTAAAAACTCTACTGGGGAATAAATAGAAAGTTATTTAAATAAATAAAGTAAAAGCAGGCTAGATTATTTGTATGGAGCGGGGTATTTGGGGAGGTGGAAGGTGGCAAGATGTATAAACTGTAGAAAAAACTGATTAAATTAGAGCTGGGCCTGACAATTGAGTGACGTTCACCTTTTGTTGTTTGGGATCTCACATTATTTGTTTTGACTATGAAAGCCTGGAAAAATGAGCCCAAATTCCCTTTCACACCCTATCTGGTTGGGGTCAGTGGATAGAGCATTGACCCTTGACCAAAGGGTCCTGGATTTGATTCCAATCAAGCCACATACCTTGGTTGAATGCTCAATCTCCAGCCCCAGTAAGGGGGATGAGGGGGGTGCTGGAGGCGACCAATCTCTGCGTCTCTCTCACATCAATTTTTATCTTTTTGTCTCTCTCCTCCTTTCCACTGTCTCTAAAAATCAATGGAAAAATATCCTCAGGAGAGGTTTAACAACAACAACAACAAAAATGCCCTTTTACCATAACATTATAGGGTTCTATAAAAAGTATCAATTTTAAAAAATTGTATATACTAACTGACTTCACTATTATGGGCAGCATTTTCTTTAGAGGCTTCTTTGTTTGTAAGGTCAATTTATTATATATATACACTGTTATCTGACATACATTTCCAAACAATTATAATCATACTAGAGGCCCGTTGCAGGAAGATTCCTGCAAGAATAGGGCTTCCTGTGGCTGGAGCAAAGCAGAGAAGGGAGTGAAACCCGCTGAGGTGGGCTCTGCTCCTGCTCCACCACACGACTGGTTTGTTTTCCCTCCTGCTCTGTCACGTGGCTGGTTTCCCTCCCACCTCCTGCCTCTGCCGCCTTGGCTCCGTTCCTGTCTCCGCTGCCTCTACTTTGCTCCCTTCTGTAGCGCTTCGCTTCCACGTTGTCTTCAGTCTTCACTACCAGCTGGTATATGCAAATTAACTGCCATCTTGGTAGGGTTAATTTGCATATATCCGCTCTGATTGGCTGGTGCCGTAGCGAAGGTACACTCATTAGCATCTTGTCTTTTATTAGTGTAGACTAGAGACCCAATGCATGACATTTGTGCACTGGTAAGGTCCTGAGCAGCTGCTGGCTGCCGGCCGGGTACTCCCTCCTTTTCCCAGCCAGCCCTCTCCCCTGGTCAAACTCCCAGACGAATTTCTGGTCGAGGGGACAATTTGCATACTACGCTTTTATTATATAGGATGCACACATGCACAGACTTTATGTTCACTTGGAATCTGGTTCTAAGTTGACATCTCATATGAATGATTAGCAATGTATTACTGTAATATCAGTACTTAAGTACCAATAAAAGACAACTAATTAGAAATTTGAAAATTTCTCCATAAAATTTTAGCCAACTATTTGCAATGTTTGTATGAAAAGAATATTGTTAACAGAATCAATTTATTATTAACTCCTATTTCCAAAATTAATCTTAATATGTTAAACTAAACCATTTTATTTAAGGAATCCTCTAAATAGTATGTATTTAGATATGACCTTCAGAATAATCTGTGGAAATTATACTTTTCTGAGTCTTCTCCCTCAAGCTCCCATTATATAAAATCATTTATAGAGCATCTGCCGTGTGTGAATAACATCCACTCATCTCTAAAATGTGCTTTGACACACCCAAAGCACTTACCCAACAATCCCTAATCATAAGGATACCCCATGGAGAAGATGAAAGCTAAAACGCATTAATCTCAACGTGTACTAGAGCTTCTTCTCAAGTTACATAAGTGCAGGACATTGGGAAGAAGGATAACAAGCTAAGGATAAAATGGCTCTTTCACAGATGGACTTAGAAGAGAAAACTTACAAAGGAAAATGTAAGCAAAACAAAGGAAATCACTGAACAGATGAACCAAGCATTTTTGAGCAACATGGAGAAATTTTTCTTCATGCATTCCCTAGTTTCATTTTGTTTTGCTTTGTTGTGTTTTGTTTTGTTTTGCTTTCCTTGCAGTGTTCATAGGCAAGAGCTTGGGGAGACAGGAGATGCTGCTTGCTTCTAAAGCTCTTTCTTATATAAGCTTTTTTATTTCTTTTTTTAAAATTTCTTTATTGATTAAGGTATTACATATGTGTCCTCTTCAGGGGCATATGGACGTTTTATAGAGATCATTCCTTAACAAACTTCAGAGTATAGTGTTGATATTCTTACTATCGTCAGTTGCTTAGAGTAAAAAAGTTATGTGTGTCAGGTTGATGATTGCACTAATCAGCAAAATGCATTGACCATGTTCCCTATATCTGGTAGTTTTAAAATTATTCTTCACTCACACTGTATCCTGGTATGGCCTGGGGTATTCCTGAAAGTAGAGTGTATGACATGTAGGAATTTAATAGATATATGTTAAATGGAATATTATAATAAATGAATTGGTCTTTTCAGTTGTATTATCAAATGTCTTTGTTATACCCATTTTTCTGAACCATTTTGTTTCACCTAATGTTTACTTCATAGATTAACATTATGTCCAGTCTTCTTTAATAATGTGTTCTGTTATTTGTTCAATTATTGATGGACTTAAATTGATTTATTTATTCAAAATACAATTATGAATATCTTCTAAATATAAAATACTCTAAAATGAACAATATATATTGCATACACCTGAGTTTACAGACCATTTTAGGGAAACCAAGATTGCTTATATATCACTTTGATATATAAGCAACCTGTCAGTGTGTAATCATTGGTTGAGTATCGACCCATGAACCAGGAGGTCATGGTTTGATTTCCAGTCAAGGCTCATGCCCGATTTGCGAGCTAAATCCCCAATATTGGGCATGTAGGAGACAGCCAGTGGATGATTCCCTCATCATTTATGTTTCTATCTCTCTCTCCCTCTCCCTTCCTCTCTGAAATAAATAAAATATAATTTAAAAAGACATATTGTCAGAGAAAAGAAGCAAGCTAATTTTTATCTGTGGATCAGAGAAATTTTCAAAAAGACCGTAATTACTGTTTCATAGAATAAGAGTGGAGAATAGACATTTCTTCTATAAAAAAACAAGGCATGAAATAACAAGTGTATTTAGAGAATTGCACATATTTTTAAGACAATGGTTAAAAGTATAAGATACTAGACTGGTTGAACATAAATTGGGAAACTTCTAATAAAAATTTAAATGAGAACTATAATATTCAGAGCAATTTGTCTAAGGGATCTTCTCTTGTCTACACATTTTTCAAGACATACTTTTATTGATTTCAGGGAGGAAGTGAGAGGGAGAGAGAGATAGAAAGATCAATAATGAGAGAGAATTGTTGATTGGTTGCCTCCTGAAAGCCCTCCACTGGGGATCAAGCATGAAATCCAGGCATGTGCCCTGACTGGAAATTGAAACGTGACCTCCTGGTTTATAGGACGATGTGTAACCAACCACTGAACCATGCCCAACCAGGCTCTTGTCTACACATTTTAAGTTTTACTTTGATTCAAATCCTATATAATAAAGAGCTAATATGCAAATGGTCATCACACCTTTACGCCATCACACCTTAATGGCTCAGACACTCAACACTGGGGAGAGATGAATGGGGACCAGCCAGGCACAAATGGGCTCACAAGAGAGGAATGGGGACCAGCCAGGCTATGGCTTGGGAGAGGGATAAGCCACCCACCCCACAGTCCCAGGCATCAGCGGCTGCCCCTGTGCCTGCGGCCTGGGAGAGGGACTAGCCGTCCACCCTATGGTCCCGGGTGTCAGCACCTGTGCATGCACCTACAGCCTGGAAGAGGGACAAGCCACATGCCCCGCAATCCCAGATGCCAGCAGCTGGGGCTGCAGCCGGGAGAGGAAACAAGCCAGCAACCCTGTGGTCCTGGGCACCTGCGGCTATGGCCCAAGTGAAGCCACCAGCCCACAGTTCCCTGTGGTTGTGGCCGGCCCAGGTGAAGCCGGCCCGAGTCCTAGGTGCCTGCAGCCAGCCAGAGGGAGGGAATCCTGGGTCCTGGGTGCGGGGTGAGGCAGAGGTAGTTAGGGGTGATCAGGCCAGTAGGGGAGAAGTTAAGGGTAATCAGGCAAGCAGAGGCAGAGGGGTTAGGGGCAATCAGGCAGGCAGGCATGTGAGCAGTTAGGAGCCAGCAGCCCGGATTGTGAGAGGCAGTCGGACATCCCCCGAGGGGTCCCGATTGAAGAGGGTGCAGGCCAAGCTGAGGGACCCCTCCGTTCCATGAACAAATTTCATGCACTGGGCCTCTAGTTATATTATAAAAGCCTGTACTTTTACATACTTGGAACATGTTGGTTTCTCCCCCTCATCTCATATTTCTTGTACAAGCCACCACTGAGATATTTTGAATGTATTCTTTAGCCTTACAGAAATCATTAAAAATTATTATATAAATCAGTTATTGTATTTGTTGTAAATTTTTAATCGAGAATTTGAACTTTCAGAAATCAATTCTATAACATACTCAATAAAATGTATTGTAGTATTTAGTTCTAGTAAATTCTTTATTTTTTCCTGAAGCAATGGTAAGTTAACTCTTTTGTATAAAAGTCTATCTAATTTGCTGTGTTTTATTTTACACAGAATACCAGGTAATTCAAATGATACTTTGTAAATTAGGAAATTGATTTCTTTCTGTTAACATTGGCTTTATTTTTTATTTCTCTTTTCAGATGTCTATTGCTTATGTCCTTAGATAAAATTTCCTCCAAATTACTTATGCCAACACATGTTTCTATTATAACAATTATAACTCTGATTTCAGAATTAAAATATTTATTCCCCCATAATTCTTCAAATTAAAATGCTCTATATAACATTAACATGTTTTTGAGTATTTGTAAGACTATAGACATATTTGAATATGTTTAATATCCATGCCCATTTGAATAAAGTATTGTTTCGACAAGGGTTAGCTAGCATGATCTGAATCTGTTTTCAAGTTATTTTCTGTTCTTTTTAATCTTTTTGGAAAATTAAAATTTTAATTATGCTAATACACATTTAATATAAGAAATGAATAGCAATAACTAGGCTTCCCTTTAGCAACTGTAGGAGACTGGGTGTTCTGTTTATGATCAAATAGTTTAATTGATTAATATTTCCTTTTGTTTGTCCCTTTTTCCCCTTGCAGCCTTTGAGAGGCAAGAAGAAATTCTAATAGGGTTGCTATTTAGTACAGAGAACACAGTTTTTCTATATAAATTAAAAATATGAATTATTTAAATATAAGGAAGAATTAATAAAGTACAGGTACTACAGAGCAGCACAGAACTATCAGCAGGGATAAAATATACTGATCACAATACTACTCACTATAAGGATGTTAGTAGAACATAGAGTTAATAATTTGGTCTTTAGAGACAGATGGTACGGACTTGGATCCCACCTCTACCAATTTCAAGTTAAGTTCCATTGGGCAAGTTATTTGACCTTTCTAATCCTCAACTTTCTCATTGTAAGTAAACAGAATATTAGTACCTTTTTTTAGCGTCAATGCAAATATTAAAAAAAAAAGTTAAAGTATTTAACATTTTACTGTTTTATTGGTATGAGAGACATAATAAGGATGATCTAAAGTGCTACAGGAAGAGGACAATTATTATTAAATCAGAGATTCAAGAGACAGCAATTGAATTGGGCCATAGGATTTTTTCATTTCTGACAGGTTCTGATTGTCATTCTAGGCAGTCAAGGGCTTGAAGGCAGGAGAGCTGGCAGTCAAGATTGCATTTACTGGGAGTATGGAGTTCATGTCAGGAAATACTGAAAAATGGAGCTGACAATGTAAAGACTAGTGGGGAGAAGGCCTTATCTGTCACTCTGTCTCAAAGACTAATAGTACTATCTCTTAGATATTGGATCGTTTTCTCTACATTTTTAAGCAGGCTACTATATTATTTATAGTCACATAAACTTTACAATATTAAGGAGACTTAAAGTCCTACACAAACACTCAGAAATTATTACATTAACATCCTCCAGGATTGCACCTGTGTATACGCACACACACAAACATACATTTCAAAGCAAACATTTAGTAGCATTGTTTAACAGATATTGCAAATTAAATGGATATTATGAAGACAATAGACAGCATAACCACATTTTGTAAAGGGCAGGATGACTGTTCAATATTCAGAATAATGACTGGGTGAGTAGGTCTTATTTTGGGTAAGCTATCTTATTGTTGATTTACCCTTTTCTCTCTACACAGACTATCAAGAGCAGTAACCATGGATGATAATGTAATGTGGGCAATGTTTCTCTGTATTATTAAAGTCCACGAAGTAAGAGAGACAGCAGAGTAAAGAGCTGTCTTCTAACAATTGATTCTGTCAGCTATAGTCTCCGTAGGGGATAAGAACATTTTAATTTGTGTGTATCTGCCTGGAATATCAAGCTTCCAGTGGCTGACGACTAAACAACTCACTTCAGCAAACTTCTGTGGAGCATCTGTTCTAAAGCAATTGCCATTCAAGGGTCTGGTAGACAGAGCAAGGAAGACAGAAATGACTAAAGCTATAGTGTGGGTCCTCCATGAGTTCAAGACAGATGATGCTAAGTGCTGAGAAAAGGTACCAGTGGATTCAGGAGGGAGACTTATTCCTTAGTGGCAGGGCAGATATGGGATATGGAGTGACAGAGGGACTGAAACTTAAGTTGGAAATTTGATGATAGTTAGGATTTTGGTAGCTTAAAATGTTTTCCATATAGGGAATATTTTGAGAAGTGATTTAATTTAAAAAACCTTCCAAGCAGAAAAAGAGAATAAGACCTAAAACTGAAGAAGTCCAGGTATATTCAGAAAGTATAGCTAATGTGGTCCTTTTGATTAGAAGTTTATTTTATATACTAGAGGCCTGGTGCACAAAATCGTGCACAGGTGCAGTCCCTCAGGGTGGCCTGCAGGGATCGGGCCCAAACCTGTAGTCCAACACTGCCTGCAGCTCCTACCTGCCACTCGCGCTCATCCTGGCCCAACTGCACCTGCCTCTGGCTCATTCTCAATCAGTTCCGATTGGGAGAGGCTTGTGCCTCCACAGCAGCACTCACCAGCCATGAGCCCTGCATCTGGCACCCTCCCTAGGGGAGTGGCCTGAGGGATCAGGCTGAAACTGGCTCTCCAACATTCCCCGAGGGGTCCTAGATTGCAAGAGGGTGCAGGCCAGGCTGAGGGACTACACCGGTGCATGATTGAGGCTGAAGAGGGACCATGGGAGGGCTCCAAGGCATCTCTGGCCCATCTCGCTCAGTCTCGATCAGCCAGACCCCAGAAGCAAGCTAACCTACTGGTTGGAGCATCTGCCCTTTGGTGGTTAGTGCATGTTATAGTGACTGGTCAACCGGTAAACTGTCTGCCCCCTGGTGGTCAGTGCACATCATAGCAAGAGGTTGAGCAGCCTTGGCATATTATTAGCATGTTACTGTTTGATTGGTTGAACAGTTGACCAGTCACTGGATGACTAGACACTTAGCATATTAGGCTTTTATTACATAGGACTAGAGGCCCAGTGTACAAAAATTTGTGCACTCAGGGGAAAGGGGGGGGTCCCTCAGCCTGGCCTGTGCCCTCTCACAGTCTGGGACCCCTCAGGAGATAACGACCTGCTGGCTTAGGCCTGCTCCCGGGTGGCAGAGGAGGCCCAATCGGCTCAGAGCAGGGCTGACTGAGGAGTTGTGGCACCGTCCCCTGTCATGCACAGAGCAGGGTGGATCGGAAGGTTGTGATGCCACCCTCGGTCACGCTCAGGGTAGGGCCAATTGGGGGGTTGGGGCACCGCCCCCTGTCACACTCAAGGCAGGGTCGATGGGGAGGTTGCGGCGCCATCCCCTGTCACACACAGAGCAGGGCCCGTCAGGGGGTTGAGGAGCTCCCCCCTGTCACTCACAGAGTAAGGCTAATAGGGGAGTTGGGGCACTGCTCCCTGTCACACACAGAGCAGGGTGGGTCAGGGGTTTGGGGTGCCATACCCTGTCAAACTCATGGCAGGGCCGATGGGGAGGTTATGGCTCTACCCCATCACACACAGAGCAGGGCCCGTGGGAGGTGGGAGTGGTTGTGGTGCCGTCCTCTATCATCCACAGAGCAGGGCGGATCAGGGGGTTGCGGCACCGCCACTCTCACACTCAGGGCAGGGCCGATGGGAGGTTATGGCTCTACCCTGTCATACACAGAGCAGGGCCCCTGTAGGGGGGAGGTTGGGGCACCGCACCCTGTCACGCACACAGCAGGGCCGATTAGGGGGTTGTGGCGCCGTACCCTGTCACACACAGAGCCGCAGGGCGATCAGGGGGTTTGGGCGCTGCCCCCTGTCACACTGATCCTGGTGCCGGCAGGCCTCTCGGCTCCACTTATCCTGGTGCTGGGAGGCATATTACCCCTGTACTATATAGGATAGAGGCCTGGTGCATGGGTGGGCCTGGCTGGTTTGCCCTGAAGGGTGTCCTGGATCAGGGTGGGGGTCCCCCCTGGGGGGCCTGGCCACTGTGGGTGAGGGGAGAGGGCTGTTTTCAGGCTGGGGGTGACTGAAGCTCCCAACCGCTCCTGTTTTTCTTTTTTCTTTTTTATTCTGGGCCAGCTTTAGCTTTGAGGCTTGGCTCCAGCTGTTAGGCCTCCGCTGCTGAAAGTAGGCATCTGGTTTGTTTCAGTTTGAAACAATGTTTGACTCCAGCTCTGACTCCAGCTCTGAGATCCCAGCTCGCTGAAAGCTGGTTTCTGGGTGTTTTTTTTAGCTTCTATATTTGTTAAAATGTTTCAAACTGCAGGCTCAGAGGCCTGCAAGGCAGGCAGGGAACGTTGGTTTCCTCCGTCACTGAAGCAAGTAAGCCTCATGTTAGTTTCAAGCTGCCTGGCTGCCGGCTGCCATCTTGGCTGGCAGTTAATTTGCATATTGCCCTGATTAGCCAATGGGAAGGGTAGCAGTCCTATGCCAATTACCATGTTTCTCTTTTATTAGATAGGATTCTTTCATTTAAACACACAGTAACATGCAAAATAAAGAACTCCATCACTCCAAAAAGGTGAAATGATATGCCCTGAGTGAGACAGCAAGGAATTTGGACCCAAGTATACCCATCTTCTAAGGCAATGCTCTTACCAGTACCATAAGCTGCCTGAATGGAATAAAGGGAGTGTTGTGGAGATGGCTGGAATGCACCAATGTGACAGCCATATGCTGAGTACAAAAACAAAAAGGACTGGTCTTAAAGAGAAATGGGAATTCAGGAAGCTGCCTCTGAATAATGCCAGGTTTCTAAGGTCACTTTCACCTTATACATCTAGGCTCTAACAGTACCCCTCTGACTTTTTTTAAGTATCTAAATTAATTAAAACTATTTTGTTTGCAAAATTACTAGAATGCCTAATTTGGTGTGCAAACTAAGTGGTCCTGCTAGTGGAATGTCAGCCTTATGCAAGAAGTCACCACCTAGTTATGGTGAACCAGAGCAAGCTGGCCACGTGGGATGTCAACTTCCCCTGGAACAAAGAGGAATTTGTGCATCTGTGTCAGGCTGACCTAGTGAGAAAGAAGGTTGGAAATGAGTCAAAGATATCCTGTCTATTTTGCTCCTGTTTGCCAAATATGTAAATCACTCTACTTTCCCTGAGAAAAGTACAAACAGAAGGCCAGAAATCATGCTAATTGAATTATCTCTAAGTGGAAAGAAATTTGTGTTTTCTCTTAGTCAATTAGCAGACAATTTATCTTTCAACATGATTCACATATGTGACAGTTGGTGCTGGCTTTCAGCTGGGTTGGTTGTCCCTCATGGTCTAGGCTGGGTTTCTTCACCTAGTGACCCATGTTCTAAAAGCAGAGAGAGACAGGCCTAGTCCCAATGTGCAAGTACTTTGTAAGCCTCTGATTATGTCACACTTGCAAATATTTCATGAACAAGTCACATACCCAGGCCCAGTTGATATGAGAGGGAACAGTACAGGGATGTATCAATCTAACACTGTGGGGATGTCTCCATTTAAATATAAACTACTATTATCAAATCCCAAGGAGACTTTAAAGTAACAAAAATTTAAATAACTTTGACTTGGTTACTACAAGTTCATAGAAATCAAAGCCCAAAATTAGTCAAGACAAAATCAAATATCCTTGCTTTTGTGAATTAAAATTTGAGGAAAATAAACTCCTTTCAAATGTCTTTTTATTTCATTTCAGACTCATCTCCCTGTAATGCAGTGGTTCTCAACCTTCTGGCTCTTTAAATACAGTTCCTCATGTTGTGACCCAACCATAAAATTATTTTTGTTGTTACTTCATAACTGTAATTTTGCTACTGTTATGAATCATAATGTAAATATCTTATATGCAGGATGGTCTTAGGCGACCCCTGTGAAAGGGTCCTTCGACCACCAAAGGGGTCACAACCCACAGGTTGAGAGCCGCTGCTCTAATGCCTAATTTAATTTTGGTCTTCTTTATCACTAAAAATGGGCCATCTTCCACATAATTATTTTTAATTACCCAAGATCTCATAAATTAATTTCTCTCTGTATCTTACTTTTAAGGAGTCCAAAAATGTGGAACACAAAATTTTACCACTATCAGTCCCAAATGCATAGAAATTTAGAAACAAACCTATATCTAGCCTGTAGAATGATTTTCCAAAGCAAAATATTCCCATAAGCTATAACACAGTGCAATTGAGGTATGCCTTATTTTATTTTTATAAATTACTAGAGTCCCAGTGCACAAAATTCATGCATGGATGGGAGGATGTCCTTCAGCCTGGCCTGCACCTTCTCTAATCTGGGACCCTTGGGGATGTCCAACTAAACCGGCAGTCGGACATCCCTCTCACAATCCAGGACTGCTGGCTCCTAACTGCTCACCTGACTATCTGCCTGATTGCCCATAACCACTTCTGCCTGCCAGCCCGATTGCCCCTTAACCACTCCCCTGTTGGCCCAGTTGCCCTCAACTGCCCTCCCCTGCCAGCCTGGTTGCCCCCAACTGTCCCCCCTGCCGGACTGGTCACCCCACACAGCCAGCTGTTCAGTCGTTTGGTCATCCCTCACTAACCCCCCTGCTGGCCTTGTTGCCCCACACAGCCTGCTGTTTGGTCATTACATTACTGTGATGGCATCCCAGACAATTTACATATTCCTTTAATATTAGTATAGATTAGAGCAGAGCCTCTATAGTAATCCTAGAAATAATAATTGGTTAAGCAAGTCTTTGTTTCAACATCACCAATCTTTGCCAATCTTACCAGGTATCTTTGACCTGTGGAAGAAATTTCTCATCAGCAGTTTCACGTTGGCAAGGTGTGTGCTCTTCACCTGGAAGGAAACCCACCAATGAAACCCACCTTGTGCCCAGTTAACACACCGGTGCTCTGTAGTGGCACAGAACAAGGCTGTGTCTGAAATTTAAAGTTGCAACTTTTAGATGTGCCCAAGAAACACAAGACAACCAGCCAAATTTTGTCACTTATCAGTGTCTTAAAGCTTGTTATATGTGATGCCTGTTTTGAGGTAAGCCTTATGAAAACATAATTTTAGTCAATTAAGGCATGTCATCTGAGGTAAAAGCTAGTCATGTCTGGGTCAAATAAGATGAGGAAGCTTGTGTACAAATCTAAAATGAATCTTTGCTGTGTCTTCAATGTGACATTCAATACTTAACAGGCACCCACTAAATTGTCAATAGCAGCAACAAGTTGTAGACACTACATCATTCATTTCATTGTCCAACAAAAGTATTAGGCTTAAGGCTTAATATATGCATGAGGGTAATACTAGGATTCTTTTTTTTTCTTTATGGATTAAGGTATTACATATGTGTCCTTATCCCTCCATCCCCTCCTCCCCCACCATCCCACTCCCATTCATGCCCTCACCCCCTGGTGTCTGTAAGGACTTGTATGCATACTAGGATTCTTAAGCACTGTTTGGTGGGTTCACAAATGCTGGTCCCATTTCTCCAATTTCTAATGTTTGCACAGATTTAGGGTTTTAGCCAGCCATTACATGATACTCTTTTTTTCCTTCCTAAATTCAGAATCAATCGAGCAAGAAGGCAGAGCAATTAAGCAGATGTAAATGAAATGACTAGATTTACTACTTAAATCTAGGCTAGAAAATGTGACATTAAATCTGTGAAAACACTCCCCAGAATTAAACATACAGAATTAAACCCTGTAACCCTTTCCACTGAAGAACTTGAGTTTTCTCTAGGTCTAATACTGCTAAACTTAGAACACGAAGGATTAGAGAATGCATTTATTTAATCCACATACTGGCTCCTCAGAAAGAGTATCAAAAACAAAGCCAAACCTGCTCAATTACTTGTCCATGGAAAATGAACTTTAGAAGAATGACAGAGGGAAAAAACGAGAGGGGAGCTGTCTGATTTTGCTGCAGTGCTGCAATGAAATCATTTCAGATGTCCTTACTGAGACATGTGCAGATCTCTGTTTCCAGCTCTAGCTAATATTTTTCCTTCAAAGTCGACAATGTCTAATACTCATTTTTATGTTACTCAAAGTTAATTTACTTGTAGCAAAATATGAGTATCTGCGTGTTTTCTTTATTTGTTTTGTTTGTGTTTATCTCTCTAATCCACTTGGAACATCTTTAGTAAATGCTGTAAATGGAGGCCCAAGATTTACATATTTCAAGTAACTAAACAATTTTCTTAGTATTACTTATTAAATATTTCTTTTCTATGCCACAACTGTAAAAAGATTTTAAAGGAACGCACTATTCTTATAATTTGGTATTATGATATACTTCTGTGAATTTGAAGATGTGGAAAATAAGCTTGATTTCTGAGAATTAAAGAGAAACTATACTATCTGATGAATCTGACTATAGGTCCATGGAGATGCAGGGGATATAAAGCCATTTGGAAGAGGCAAGACTTTTCTCTGATCAGCAAAATATATGTCATCTTCGTTAGGGTATTAAGTATATCTAAATAAAATTTGTGATTCAGAGCGAGTCTTTCTTAGTCACAGAATCTAGAAAAAAACAGTCATTGAAGCAAACATAAGCAGTGTGTATCCAAGTACTGTCCAGAGACAATGAAACTTAGGTCACTGGACTAAACACACTTCTGTCCAAGCCTATCTAATTGGACAATGGTTCTCAAACTGTAAGGTACATCAGGGTCACCTGGTGGGCTTGTTAAAAAACAGACTACTGCCCAGCTGGCATGGCTCAGTGGTTGAGCATCCACCTATGAACCAGGAGGTCACAGTTCAATTTCTGGTCAGGGCACATGCCCGGGTTGTAGGCTCAATCCCTAGTGTGGGGCATGCTGAAGGCAGCCAATCAATGATTCTATCTCTCTCCCCCTCTCCCTTCCTCTCTGAAATCATTTAAATATCCTGTATAATAAAACCCCAATATGCAAATCAACCCAAGAGCAGAATGACTGGTTGCTATGATGCACACTGACCACCCTGGGACAAACGCTCAACACAGGAGCTGCCCCTTGGTGGTCAGTGTGCTCCCACAGGGGGAAGCGCTGTTCAGCCCGAATGTTGTGCACTGGGCCTCTAGTATATATATATATATAGAAACAGATTGCTGGGCTTCCATCTCTGTGTTTTATTTGTAGATTTAGGGTGGGGTTTATGCTGTTGGACCAGGTAGCATACCTTGAGATATACCCATTTCAGAAATCAAAAAATCATTAATAACTACAGTAGTTGGTTTCTCTTTTAGGAGGCTCTAGGAATCCTTTCTCTTTATATTAATTGCTTTCAATTTTAAAGGTAAATGGCTTTCCTCATTCTCTACTACTTGTTTCAACTTCTATTCATAGACGTCAATATTTCTGAGGAGATTTTGTACTTCAGCTGACTGTGGGTGATTTACAACAGTGGATTTACAATTCCAGCCTCTGTAAATCAAACAAGC
>NW_006291758.1:904122-928337 GCF_000327345.1 Myotis davidii | reverse complement strand
ACTGGGCAAATTTAAGATAAAGAATCTGCCTCCATATTAATTAAAAGCTTTCAGTATTTAAATCCATCAATCTAAATCTGATTCATTTTAGCAAATAAGATCCTTTGCTAAAAGTTCTTGAGAAAACAGGGGAGGTTAAGAAAAGGACTCCATTCCTATTAGTGAATTCTGTAAAGTAGCAGACCTTGACTACCATAGACTACTGAAGACATGATGCCCAGAAGAATTATTCATTTCTCTTGAGGTGCATTTATGGGATGGCAAAGGATGAGCTGGTGAGCATGATTATATTTTCTAATAGAATTTATTGGGATGACATAGTTAATAAAATTGCATAGGTTTCAGGGGTATAATTCTATAATATACCATCTGTATTATGTGTTCACCAAGCCAAGTCAAGTCTCTTTCCATCACCATTTCTCCCCCATTTACCCACTCCTTACCGTCCCCCCCCTTTTCCTCTGGTACTCACCAAACTGTTGTCTGTCTATGAGGTGGTTTTTGCTTTGTTTTGTTTGTTTATTTCTTCTTTTTGCTTAATCCCTTCACCTTTGGTAAACAAATATATATGAATTGATTCACATTTTGTTATTAATGTTGCTTAAAATAACAACAAACCCCAGTTTATTTAGGCACCCAACTCCCCTCTGAATTAACAGTATCTTAAAAATATTGCCCATCCTCATGTTTTAATCTTCCTTGCATAACATAACTAAATCTGATATTCAAGGACTATGAGAGTAGCAAATTATCCATTGTACAAATGGATAAATTAGGTCATTAAAAATGTTCTCAAGGTCACAAACCAACTCAGCAAGAGAGATGGGACTAAAGTAATTGATTTGTGATTCTCTAATGCTCCTAGACATGTGCTGAACAAAATTTGTCCTCTTTCTCCTTTAGTAAAAAATAAAGATTTAAAATACTAATGCCAAAAATTCATTAATCATGCTAATTAAAATAGAAGCATTAGAAAGGGTCCACTTTTGTTGTTGTTGCTGTGTTGTAGCATTTTTTCCCCAAAAAGTACATAATGTTATTTGAATTAATTATATTTATTTGCTGGGTACAGAGATGAGGGGAATGAGGAACTAGTGGTGAGAAAGCTTTTGAAATGTCCTTGTGCATCAGATTTGGGGAAAGAATTTTAAGGTAAAGGATGAACAAATCCTCAGAAGAAAAACTTTGGCAGGTACGGAAACAACAACAAAAAAGCCATTCATAGGGCTTGTGTATAAAGGAGTAATGGGAGATAGGATTGAGAATTAAACAGGCTAAATCTTGACAAACAGATGGAAGACTTTGGATAGTATTAAATCCCTCCCTTGCATCTCTCCATATCTCTGATTGCAATACTATACTTAGAAATTGGGCTCAATAAATCTCATTGAAATGTTCAGTCAACTCATCTGTTCTTTCTTTAAGTTTTTACTTCATATTCCATATTATTCAGCCATTTGATTTGCATTTTGTGAAATGCACAGTTAGGTAATGAGAATTTAGAGATGTGTAGGAGATGGTTCCTTTCTTCAAGGAACTTGCAGATAAGTGAGATGAACCCCTGTATAAGCAAATAGCTAAAATGCAATTTAACAGAAGCTACAGTGTACCTTTGTATAGGCTTCTGAGAAATTGCGCTGTCCTCCACCTCCCCCCCACCCGCCTCCGCAAGACTTCCCAGTGAAATGTACATGCAATTTAATTCTTGAAGAAGAAAGAGGTGATTTCCAGTCGGCTAAAGGAGAGGAAGAACATTGCAACACAACATTTTTTACAGGGCATGTGTTAGAGGTTGAGTGAAATAAGAATATACAATTATGATGATCATAAGTATTTGAATACTATTAGAAAAGAAGTATTGGGAATGCCACGTCTGCCTTATCCAAAAAGACTAAGTCTTCGTAAGCTCCCTGAGTAAGAAATGCACAAAGGAAAAAGAGGCGGGTAACTACAGACTTTCTTATTAGCTAGGCCTTTGACTGCACACCCAGTACTCTGTTAGACTCTCCCTTATCTCAGTGTGGTTTCTTTATCTGGCCTAGAGGCTGAGACAGTTTTCCTCTCAATAAGTTCAAACTAAAAGTGTGAGAATTTACCATTTCAATGAGACAAAAACAAAACGCCAGCTTTCACTGGAGAAATAGAAGCATAGAACTACAGGGGAGACCTGTGCCTGCAGATTGGAATCAATGGCCAACACAGCCTGCCCGTGGGCTCCTCAGGCAAGGGAGGTGGCGTCAGTCCTGCATGGGTGCAAAGGAGGGAGAGAAATCCATCAGAAAGAAGGAAACCTGCTCTGTTAGGAGCCCAGGCCTCTTAATGTAGCTACAGAAGATGTAGGAACTGAAAAAACAATACAGCTGGCCTCTGGATTTGATCTGTTCTGCATTTATCCTGCAATGATTAGATTTGTATTTCAGAAATATAACTCAGGTACCAATGTGGAAGTTGAATAGATTTAAAAGTACAAGTAAGTAATAGATATTTCTGCAAGAAAGATTTTAAGTTTTCCACAGTGTCAGAGTCTGGACACTTTTGTCAAGGGTTTTATGTGCATTGCTTACCCAGCCAAAGTGCTACAGGCGGGTGTTTCTGGGTATCATTAGCCTCATGCAACCCCACAAGGATATTGGAAAATCCTGCATAAATTGCTATGGGGCCACCAGGCCACAGCTAATTTGGCGCATTATGAAAATTAAATTGAATTTCTGCAAAACCCATCAACATTTACTGGAAATATGACTTTGTAGAGAACCTTTAAGTTTTATTTATTTATTTTTGTTTCTTTTTTTTCTCTCTAAATTTATTGAGGCATAATTGCCAAATAGAAATTGTTAGATATTTTAAGTGCAAAACGTAATGAATTGCTATACATATATATTGTGAAAGGATTCCCCCATCAAGTTAATTAACACATCTATCTCCTCACATATCTATCTTTTTTGTGTTTGTATGAGAATATTTAGGTTCTACTTTCTTAGTAAGTTCCAATTATAATTCCATTATTATCAACTATAGTCAACATGTTATATGTTAGCTCCTCAGACCTTATTCAATTAATGGCTGAAAGTTTATACACTGTAACCAATCTATCCCTATTTCCCCACCATCCAGGCCCTGGCAAACCCTTTTCTACTCTGTTTCAATGAGTTCGATGTATGCATTTTTTAAGATTCCTCAGGGAAGTGTCTTTCTTTTTAATTTCACTTAGCATATTGCTAATTATACTTAACATAATGCCCTTTAGGTTTATCTATGTTATTGCAAATGGCACTTTTCCTTCTTACTTAAGGCTATGTGACTACACACACACACACACACACACACCTCACATTTTTTTAAAAATCCAATCATCCATACACAAACATTTAGGTTGTTTATATACATACCTTGACTACTATGAATTATGCTGCAATGAACATACAAGTGCAGTATCTTCTTGAGATAACAGTTTTATCCTTTCGATAAGTACCTAGATGTGGGTGGGGTTGCTGAATCATGTGGTAGTTCATTTTTAATTTTTTGTGAAGTCTACAGACTGTTCTCTATAATGACTGTGCCAATTTCCATTCCGAACAACCGTGCACAAAGGTTCCCTTTTGTGCACATTCTCCCCAACACTTATTTATTATCTTTTTGAAAATGGACAGCCTAACAGATATGAGGTGATATCTCATTATGGTTTTGATTTGCATTTCCCTGAGTATTAGTGATGTTGAGCACCTTTTTTGGTACTTGTTGGCTTTTGTATGCCTATTTAAGAAAAATGTATATTCAAATATTTTGCCCATTTCTTAATTGGATTTTTTTCTATTGGGTTGTATTAGTTCCTAGGATATTTTGGATAATAACCCATTATTTAGTTTTTGGTTTGCAAAAAATCTTCTCCAATTCCATAGGTACCATAGGTTGTCTAGGTTCAATAAGGTGTCTTTCATTTTTGAATGGTTTTCTTTACGCTGCAGAAGTTTGATGTAGTCCCCTTGTTTATTTTTGCTTGTTTCCTTTGCTATTGATGTCAAGGTCTAACAGTTTGTGGTGGATACATTAAGTTTTCTACATATAATATACAGTCATTTGCAAACAGAGACCATTTTACTTCTTACTTTCTGATTTGGTCTATGTGTATCTACCCTATCTATCTATCTATCTATCTATCTATCTATCTATCTATCTACCTATCATCTTACTCTGGCTAGGACTTGCAGTACTATCTATACTAATAATAAAGGAATATGCAAATTGTCCAGGACACCATCACAGTAGCGACCGAACAGGAGGCTGTGTGGGGTGACATGGCCAGCAGGGGGGTTAGTGAGGGATGACCAAATGACTGAACAGCAGTCTGCATGGGGTAACCAGGCTGGCAGGGGGAGCAGTTGGGGGTGACCAAGCCAACAGAGCATGGAAGTTGGGGGTGACTAGGCCAGCCGGGGTGACAGTTAAGGTAGATCAGGCCAACAGGCAGAGGCAGTTAGGGGTGATCAGGCTGATGGGGGGCTGTTAGGGGCGATCAGTCAGGGAGACAGGTGAGCAGTTAGGAGCCAGTGGTCCTGGATTCTGAGAGGGATATCCAACTGCCAGTTTAGGCCCGATTCCAAGGGGCCTAAACCAGCAGTCAGATATCCCCCGAGGGGTCCCAGATTGGAGAGGGTGATGGCTAGGCGAATTTTGTGCACTGGGCCTCTAATGTGGAATAAAAGTGGTGAGAGTGAGCATCCCTGTCTTTTATTTGATCTTAGAAAAGAAGTTTTCAGTTTTCTACCTTTGAGTATGCTGTTAGCTGTGGGCTTGTCACATATGGCTTTTGTTATGTTAAAGTATATTCTCTCTATACCCAGTTTGAGAGATTTTAAAAAAAGGATGTTGAATTTTGTCAAGTATTACTTTTTCTGCATGTATTAAGGTGATCATATGTGTGTTTTTTTCCTTTATTTTGTTAATGTGGTTTATCACATTGATTGATTTGTGGATCTTGAACCATTCTTTCATTCTTGACATAAATCCTACTTAATTGTGGTGTGTGATCCTTTATTGTTGAATTTGGTTAGATAATATTTGTTGAGGATTTTTGTATCTATGCTCATCAAAGACATAAGCCTACAATTTTCTTTTTCTTTTTTTTTGGAGTGCCTTCTCTGGTTCTTGTATCATGGTAATCCTGACCTCGTAAAATGAGTTTGGAAGTGTTCTCTCCTCTTCTATATTTTAGAAGAGTTTAAAAGGGAGTCATATTAATTGGTCTTTGAATGGTTGGTAGAATTCACCAGTGAATACATCTGGTTCTGAATTTTTGTTTGTTGGTAGATTTTTGATTATTGATTTAACCTCCTTACTAGTAATTAGTCTGTTCAGATTTTCTGTTTCTTCATGATTCAGCCTTGCCTGCCTGTTTGTTTGTTTTTTTTAAAGATATTTAAAGCATTTATTTAAAATAATTTAGAAACATAGGAAATTCTTTTCAATATAATACAAAGTGAAAAAGAATTGAGTTGCAAAGCCTATATGTGCTTATGTAGAAATTGGTAATATGCCTGAAATATGAGAAGATCTTGTAGTATGGCTTATTTTGGAATGATGTCATGATTCATGTTCTTCATTATATTTTTCAGTTTTTAAATAAGTGTGCTTTATTAAAAACTTTTTTAAAGTTTCAATTTCTTTGAGGAACCAGTTTTCATGATACTATTAAGAGTGAGTGGTTCAATCAACTGCCCCTTTCCTGCCTGTTTTGATGTAGGTATTTTCTCATTCTCTCTATGTGTAGGAGTTGCTCAGCTAGTTTCTTGATTTCTTTTAGAGTGAATTGCTCCGTGTATAGCTATACATTTAGTGTGTCCTTCGCAGGAGAGAAATTTGGAAGACTCCTCTGTTGCCATTTGGTTGACTCCATGGAGAGCCTTAAAATTTAATTGGCCATGATGTGATTTGTTCTTACTACTTAGTTGAATGTTCTCAGTTTGAGTGAGTTTGAAAATTAGAATAAACTTTTACTTCTTAGTTGGCTTCAGTGAAAAACTAAATGCACTAGATGCCCTTCAATGTACAATGGGGCTACATCCCTAAAAACCCACTCTAAGTTAAAAAATACCATAAGTTAAACTGCATTTAAAACACCTAACCTGCTGAATATCATGGCTTAGCCTAGTCTACCTTAAGTATGCGTGAACACCTGCATTACTGTACATTTGGGCAAAATTATCTCCCTACTGCTACCCAGCATTTGAGAGAGTATTATACCACATAGTGCTACCCCAGGAAAAGATCAAAATTCCAAGTTCCAGGTATGGTTCCTACTGAACGCATAGTACTTTCAGACCATCATAAAGTTTAAAAATAGTAAATCAAACCACCTTAAGTCAGAGACCATTTGCATTTATTTGCCAAAATTCCAAAATGTAATGAAAATTTAATATAAAACATTAATAGAGTCTATTCCTATGGCCAATTTTATTTTAGTTAATTTAGAGTTCCTGCCAACCTGAAGGAGAATTGTAGACTTATTTCCTATTCAAAGAAACATTTGACAGGGCTTCTAAATTATAAGATTTGCTTACCATTTTTGCTTAGCAGTGAGAATTCCTGAGTCAGATTTACTGTTTACATGGGGATACTTTTCAGATATTTTCATTATAGTTAGATCATATAGACTGGTTTTAGTTCTATTTTCAAGTATTTAGTACGTTGTCAAATCACCTTATCATCTATTTTTCATGACTTTGTTTTTATTGAGATTTAATTCTCATATATAATATTCATTGCAAATAGGCATTTTTAGTGTTTTCTAGTACTCACAACATTGTGCAGTTACAATTGACTAATTGCTGAACATTTTCATCACCCAAAAAAGAAAGCTGTACCCATTTGCAGTCACTACTCATTCACCCCTCCCCCATGTCCTGGGCAACTTCTACTGTACTTTCTGTTTCTATGGATTTTCTGATTCTGAATATTTTATATAAATGCAATCGTGCAGTAAGTGACCAATTGTATCTTGCTTCTTTTATTCAGAATTCTGTTTTCAAAGTTCTTCCATATTATAGCATGTAGCAGTACCTCATTCCTTTTTATGGCTGAGTAATGTTCTATTATTTAAATATAAAGCCCATTTCGATGGAATACTATGCTGCTGTAAAAAGGAAGGAACTCTTACCATTTGCCACGGCATGGATGGAACTGGAGAGCATTATGCTAAGTGAAATAAGCCAGTCAATGAAGGAAAAATACCACATGATTCCACTTATTCATGGATAATTGAGACCATTATAAACTTTTGAGGGGATAGGGGAGGCTAGGGGATTGTCTAGGGCGTGGGGTAAATGGGGTAATACCCTTTGTAATAAAAAATTTAAAAAAAAATAAAGCCCATTTCACTAGTTAGCCCAGTTAGTCAGCATTTTAGCTATTTTCATTTATTAGCTATTAGGAATAATGCAGCTATAAACATTTGGGTATCCGTTTTTGTGTGGCCATAGGTTTTCAGTTCTCTTGGGTGCACTTCGGAGTGAAATTGATGGGTCATATTGTAACTCTATGTTTAACTTTTAAAATTTTCAAACTCTTATAGCGACTGCATCATTTTCTTATCTTATCAGCAGTGTTTGATGGTTCAAATTCCTCCACATTCTTATCAGCACTTGTTATTATCCATATTTTTAATTATACTCATCCTAGTGAGTGTGAAGTGGCATCTCACTGGAGTTTTTCCCCAGTAGGTGATGATGTTGAGCATCTTTTCACATGCTTATTAACAAATTGTCTATCAGTTTTGGAAAATGTTTAAATCATTTGCTCATTTTATAATTAGGTTATCCATCTTTTTATGTTGAGTTCTTTATATATACTGCATAGTAGTCTCTTATTAACTACATGATTTCAAAATATCTCCTCCTATGATTTATTGTGAAATTTTTCTTTTAAGTTTAATGGTGTCTCTTAGCTTCCAATATTTCTTGATGGAATTAATCACTTTCTATTAAGCTTTAAAATATCCATGACAATATTATGAATGTAAACAATGTCTCTTGCTATAGTAATTAGCTATGTACATTTAAACATATTTTTATTATTTAGCCATGAGATCTAGGGGTTGTCAGTAGAAAGAATTGGCCTTGAACAATTGATAAATTGACATCTCAGTCACATTATTCATCAGCCTTTTATTGGTCAGAATGTTACTATCCTATATAATAAAAGCATAATATGCAAATTGACCGAATGGCAGAATGACCCGTCATTGGGGCGCAGGGCTGGCGAGCAGGCAGTGCCGGGCCAGCCAAGGCACATGCTAGGGGGCAGATGGAGGGAACTGTGATCGGGGGGGCAGCAGAGACCAGCGGTGGCGGAGGGGCAATCAGGGGAGGGGGGTCAGGACCACCAGCCGGCGCCATCCTCTGATCAGCTTCCTGGTCACGTCCTGCAGAAGGAGGCCAGACTGTGGCTTAGGCCCACTCCCGGCAGGAACCGGGCCTCAGTCATCAGTCGGACATCCACCAATGGCTCCTGGACTGTGAGAGAGTGTAGGCCAGGCTGAGGGACCCCCTAAGTGCACAAATTTTCATGCACCAGGCCTCTAGTCTTTACATAAAATCAATTATAAGATCATCTCAGGAGAGAGAATGTCAATAATCAAATTAGTTAAAAAGTAATTAATCTCAGGTATATTATTTATTTAAATGTCCATAATATTGCTTGAACATCTGGAGATAAGAAATAGAGTTGAGAATCTATGTTTTAATTGTGAATTTTGGACTTCATATAAGTATGATGATTGGTTCTACTGACAAACTTTCATCTTCTGGTACTTGACTATGAACAAATAAACATGGCTTCTATTAGAGGTTAGTCCAATCAGCACTCAAATTAGAATAACTCATAACAGGGTGAGCAAGGGAAAGAAGGAGAGTACGTATAAGAACAGTTTGGCGCTAGCTGGTTTGCTCAGTGGATAGAGGGTCGAACCTCAGACTGAATGGTCCCAACTTTTATTCCAGTCAAGGGCATGTACCTTAATTGCAGGCTTTATCCTTGGCCATAGTCAGTGACTGTGCAGAAGGCAAGCAGTTGATGTGTCTCTCTCGCATCGATGTTGCTCTCTCTCTGTCTCTCTCCCTCCCTCTCTCTGTAATAATCAATGGGGAAATATCCTTGGTGAGGATTAACAAAACAAAAGAATAGTCTGGTTGTGTGAAACTTGTTTTGGAATGTGTCTTTGATTGTAATCAGTGTTGCGTGGTGCAAGCTCCTGTTTCATAATGTTGGACACTACTTCAGTAGGAAAACAATTTCAGTGTTAAATTAGCTACCTGGTCCTCCTTAATGTGGAAGAAGAACAGAAAGGTCCTATTGAAATGTTTTATTGTAATATATAATAAAATATTCAAATACTTATTAATGTTTGATCTGCTGATTATATTATATCTCTCAAATATCATTCTTCTCCACAAAACCCATTGCTTTGAACCTGAATAATTAAAATTCCAATTCCCACCTCTCTTTCCCCCCACCCCCAATTGAGTTAGGACAGCATATCTTTGAAGTTTGCATAAGTAAAAGGCAGGCTATTATCTAGTGAATATTCTTTTGTTAGCACAATATTATGTAAGTATTTTGTAAAAGCCAGTTCAGAGATAAAGATAAACTAAGAAGATAATTTAGTAATTATATCTCTGCATTAAAATAGAATAGAAATGAGGCTTACGTGTTTAGATGCTACACCTTATTTCAATACATTTAAAAATCTGTTATTTCTTTCCACATTTCCTTTTTTCCATTGAACCCCTCTACCCTGCAATTTTAATTGATTTTATGTATATTTGTGTTCAGGAAGATTATTCATTGATTCAGTAGTAGCAATAATCACAGTTGAAGTCCTGGGTCTGGGATTGTAATAGACATTCACACTGTCATTTCACTTCAAACATCAAGATCCTCAGGTTTGGCAACTTAAAGCCAAACATCCTCCTCACCTCACTATCACGTAGAATTTTATAAAATAAACCTCAATGCTATCAATTTGAAGTTAAATGGATATTGTTACAGGTTTTGTGACCTTGCAGAGGTCAATTGGTCTCTCTAGTATTTTGTTACTTTGTTTACAAAAATTATCCTATACTGGAGTCCCGGTGCACAGGATTCTTGCACTGGTGGGGGCCTGGCTTGGGGGGATCAGCTCTTTGTGGGAGACCCACTCATTTCAGTATGCCGAATGGCTATGGACCCGCCCTCTGAGCGGCTGCTCCCTGGTCCAGCATCTTCTGTGAGGCTGGAGCACTCGCCTCTCCAGGGGACCTGGTCGGGGCTGGGCCCAGGGAAAATAGCACTGAGAGGCAGCAGAGTAGGCCTCAGTCCCACAGTGGCTACAAACCTGCCTCCAGCCTCTGGGGTCAGCTCTACAAGCCCAGCAGCAGCACTGAGGTCAGGGAGAGGAGCCTAAGGTGAGGAGGCAATGATTGCAGCCCGGGTTCCTGTCTGTTGGCCCCGGGTTTGCAACAGGAGCAGCCGCTCACCCCGGTCAGCTGAGTGAGCTTCCACTATGGTAGTGCACTGACCACCAGGGAGCAGCTCCTGTGTTGAGTGTCTGCCCCCTGGTGGTCAGTGCGCATCATAGCAACTGGTCAACTAGTCGTTCTAGTAGTTCCACCATTTGGTCCTATATAATAAAGCCTGATATGCTAAATGTTCAGTTGACCAGTTGACCATTCAACCAATCAAAGCGTAATATGCTAATGATATGCTAAGGCCATTCAACTGCTTGCTGTGACATGCACTGACCACCAGGTGGCAGACAGTTGACTGGTCAACCAGTTTCTATGATGTGCACTGACCACCAGGGGGCAGGGCCCCGATTGGCCCCAATAGAGACTAGGCAAGATGGGGCCAGACATGCCCTGGAGCCCTCCCACCGTCCCTCCCTGGCCCTGATCGTGCACCTGTGGGGCCCCTTGGCCTGCCCTGTGCTGTCTCACAATCTGGGACCCCTCAGGGGATGCTGGAGAGCTGGTTTCACCCTGATCCTGCAGGCCAGGCTGAGGGACCCCACTAGTACACAAATTTGTGCACCTGGCCTCTAGTAAACTATAAAGGAATCCAGACAAGATAAAGATCTAGTCTTTTCTTAATCTAACAATCTATCAACAAATTTTTTTCTTTTTATACTAGTATTACTGAGCAAGAAAGTCTGTCACTAATAAGCTGGCATGAAGCCAAGGTAATTTCGAAAATCACCAGGGTAAGGTCACAGCAAATTGGAATTTCATTGAAATTCAAGTCATTTTCTTTGAATGACATTTTAAAGTATACAACGAGGAACTAATATAGCAAGCTTATATGCTGGTGAATCTTAAAATTTTGAATTACTTTAGAGAAAAAAAAAGTCCTAAATCTTGTGGCAATAATTAATTTAGGTTACCTTTGTGACGAAAAATTGTCTGTTTATTTAAATCAATTAAAAAAATACCTAAAATGAAAAGTTCCATGACTCCAAAATGTCTGACTCAATGTCTGGCATGGCTAGATCTTCCTTTAGCTTCTTTAACTAGATTTACCACATTTATAGAGAAATATATATTTTTCCATTTAATTCTATCAAAAACATAGTCAATGAGGATCTTAATTTCAATGCTGATAAAACTAAAAGACTGGAAAAATACTGAAATTCTTTCAGTAATAAGAATTAGAAAAATTACAAATGAGATAATACTTTGGCACAATCAAAGTTATTAAAATGATCTCTACAGCAATAAATAGGAACATATTCTCTAGACTGCTAATCCATTGATTGGTAAAGTATAAGAAAAAGTGTTGATATCATAAATTTATACATTTTGTTCACTTTATTTTTTTATTTTACATACCGGAATCATGCCAAAGGAGAGGTAAAAGTGCATATTGTATTCTCCAAAGTTCTGGAAATATTAGTGGAACTTGACTCTATGTAATCATGATATACAATTTTACAGAATTAAAAATAAAAGACAATAACGTTGACCTGATAAAGAGAATCTTAAAAATATCATATACCATGTATTACATTATTGATGAATTAATGACAGATTTCTGATAATATAAGAATGCCTGCAAAAACACTACTTATCAACACTTTACTGGAGATCCTAGTGACTACAACTGGAAAATAAAATAAAAGGCATAAGCATGGAAAAGTCTAAAAAATTATCATTATTTACCGATTATATTCTTTTGTATGTAAGAAATCTAAAATCTCTACAAACTAAGTATTAGAAATGAGAAAGGAATGCAGTAAGATTGCTGGACACAAAGTCAATAAAGGTTAATTATATAGAAGCACAGTGACAACATTTAAAATAAATTTTTAAATGGCTACTATCTGTAATAGCATAAAAATGCTTAGGCATAGACATAACAACGAATATGCAATATTATACCAAAAAACTACAAAACATTATAGGCAAAATGAAAGTAAACCTAAAGAAATAAATGAGATATTATGTTCCTGTATTGGAAGACATAAAACATAAAAATATCAATTTCCTATAAATTGATATACAGATTAAAATGCAATGTCAATCAGAACCTCAAAACCTTAAAAATTAATTTTAGTGGGGAGTGATTCAATGTTGATTCTAAATTTATATAAAAACACAAACAGCAAAGAATTACAAGGCAATTTTGAAGAGAGACCCAAGTTTGGAAGGTTTGCATGAATGAATATAAATTTTTATTATAATGCTATCATAATAATATTGTTCTGATACATGGATAGACCAATAAAATGGAGACTCCAGACCATACATATATGCCAACTCATTTGTGACAAAGGCAACACTACAGTGTAGTGAGGGAAAGTTGATTCTTCTCAATAAATAATACTGGGACAACTGGATACACAAATATTAACTTAAAATAGATAATTTGCAGATATAAATATAATCTAAAAATAAAGGTTTTAGAAGAAAATACAGATGAATTTGTTGATGAATTAAGATATGCTTTTATAAAGAACATACACAAAAGTTGGTAGACAAAATATAACTGAATTAGAAAATTAAAATTAAGACCATATGTTCATTACAAGACATGTTTAAAAGAATGAGATGGGAAGACATTGAGTGCAAGAAATATTTGCAATATATGATAAAGGTCTTTTGTCTAAAATATAGAAAGCAAAAAATGATAAAATGACAAACAGTAGAAAAATTAGCATGCTTGAAAGGCATTTTATAAAAGAAGATAGTTAAATGGAAAGATTCTCAATATTTAATCATAAATGAAATGCATATCAAAGCCAAAATGTAATAAATAGTTCTATGTAACTGTCAAAATTGATTCATTTTAAAAAAATAATGCTACATTTTAGTTAAATTATGAACGGCTGGAAATGTTGTGTACTGCTGGTTAGGAGTATAAATTTCTATAAACACTTTGGAAAACTGTTTAATAACATGCAACCTAGAGATTTAATGCTTAGGTATGTATCCAACAGAAATGCATATTTATGTTTATTTTTAAAATTGTACATGAATACCTATAGCAGCAGTCTTTATTGAAATACTCTTCAACATTATTGTTTATCTATCCAATGGAATACTAGATAGCCATAAAAATGACAAATCTCAATTAAATACAACATAGGTCTTTCTCATAAACAAAATGTGGAGCAAAGGAAGCCATGTTTAAGAGAGTGCATGATTTAATTTACAGAAAATTAAAAGCAGGCAAAACTTATCTCTGTTGGAAGCCAAGAGAATTGTTCGTCCTGTGCACTGTTGTCACCAGAAGGGTAACTGAGGGGAGCTCCTCAGATGCTTGTACTGATGGGTGTCTTAATATGGATGCTGATTACATATGTGCGTTCAGTTTATGAAAAAATAATTGCATTTCATACTCTTTATTTTTGCAGTTTTTGCTATTGCACTTGAATACAAGGTTGAAACAAAATGATCTGGCTGCATTAGAAAGACAGAGCCAAGCCAGACAGGCATGGCTCAGTGGTTGGATTGATTCATTTTAACCAGGAGGTCACAGTTTGATTCCTGGTCAGGGCACATGCCTGGGCTGTAGGCTGGATCCCCAGTGTGGGGCATGCAGGAGGCAGCTAATCAATGATTCTCTCATCATTGATGTTTCTATCTCTCTCTTCCTTCCCCTTCCTCTCTGAAATCGATAAAAATATATTTTTTTAAAAAAGATAGAGCCAAGCCCTGGCCAGTGTGGATCAGAGGTTAGAGTGTCATCCTGGTCATGGCACATACCCAGGTTGTGGGTTTGAGAGCCAAATATTACCACAATGCATATCTTTATCTATTGAATTTTTATTTTGAGTTATTTAATTAGTATAAATTGCTAATGGTGAATTTCTAGATGAAAGATGTGAAATACTTTGCAGTTTTCATTGCAATATTGCCAGATTATTACCCAGAAAGAAAGTCAAATTTCTATCCAATTTACACAAAGGAGAAAAAAAAAAGATATGGTGCTATGCTTGTAACCTTAAGTATATTTGATTTTATCAAGTCTTTTTTCTGTAATTAAAAAGCATCTGTTAGTAATTTTTAAATGTTATTTCATTTTTAAATATCAAGTTTGTTTTTACTTTGGAAGAATCATCTGTTAATATCATTTGACCATAAAGAGGCTTGGAATTTAGCTTCACATTCAAATATCAGACTGCAGAAATATCCCTCCCCTCATCTTCAAACAGAAGGTATACCCTGTGTTGCACCGTTACCAGATAGTCTTACACTGAGAAAGCAATCTAATACAGATTCTAAGCTGCATGATTATTAGTCCCTTCCTGCCGAGTCAGAGTTCATTAGAGAAAACATTAGGGGGCTGTGTCTCTCCCTGATTCCCTGTGCAGTGTCTCTGAACTTTAATGGGATTTGTATGCACATAATCAAGAGAGTTTCACTGGGCGAATTTATAAATAACCATTTTCTAGCTGCAGTGAAACCCTGCAGGTTTCCCAGTTCTAGAGAACACTTGGGGACCAGATTCATTTAGCCTTTGACTTCATGTAGCAGGGTATGCCCACAGGAAACCTTCAGGGCATTTTGAGTGTGTTTGTGTCACTCTTACACAAATGAAGATTATGCTTGCATACTCAATTTTTGAGGCCATACTATGTTTCAGTTTTCATCATCAGACTGGTTTTATGTAGTTGCTTGGATTGGGGAAAATTGAGTTTTATAGTTTAAGTAAGTCTCTAATTTGCCTGAGACGTTTCCTTTTAATCAGAAGGTTTTATTTAAAAACTTTTAATTGGAAATTTTACATTAAAAACAACACACAGCCTTCTCTTCTTGCCTGTATCTTTTTCTCTGTGCAGCTAAGTGCTAGATCTGTGGAGTTGTCAAAGGAGATGACCCATAAAATCCGGGCCTCTAATGCCATTAGGCTTGTTAATGGCAAATTGCCTTTCTAGTTTTCAGTGTGATAGCTGTCTGAGAAAATTGTAATTACCATGTCCCTCCTCTCTCACTCTCTCCAGTGGCTCACTTCAGCAAAGAAAAGTGCGATGGACTTCCAGCATTTACACAAAAAGGGGACGGTGTCTTAGTAAGTAGAAGTCAAAGTTTCTGATAAATAAAACTAAGTGTTGTATGTTTAAATTTTTGGCAGGAAATCATAAATGCACTTTTTAGCATGGCAGTATTAAAAGTATATCCATATTAGGCTATCACTTCTCGGCCTTTTGGCTAAGATCAAGTGTAGTATCATATTAGGCAATCACAACAGACTGGTAGATAAATGGTTCTCAGATGAGTCAGGATTACCTGGAGGACTTATTAGAACAATAGGGGCCTGGTGCACAAATTCATGTGCACCAAGTCTCCAGGTGATGGCAATGCCGGCTGGTCTGGAGAGCTCACTTTGAGAACCACTGATATTGAAAAACAGTATTCCAGCCTGCCCAGCATGTCTCAGTGGTTGAGCGTTGACCAGGAGGTGATGGTTCCATTGCTGGCCAGGGCACATGTCTGGGTTATGGGCTCATTCCCCAGTGTGGGGCATGTAGGAGGCAGCTGATCAATAATTATCTCTCATAATTAATGTTTCTCTCTCTCTCTCTCTCTCTCTCTCTCTCTCTCTCTCTCTTCCTCTTTGAAATCAATAAAAAAATATTTTTAAAAAGCACAGTATTCTAGATACAATTCCACAGCCTCTGTTGCATTCTATTGAAAGGCAAAGCTTTTTGTGAAATGTTGTTTTAGGAATGGTCTTATGTTTATTTTATTTAGAAGATAAATTATTGAATAAGTATGATATTCTATTGGTAACAAATTCTGGCACAGCCCAAGTATACTTGAACATGGTGGTTGAGATAGGCTTGTCTAAAGACTCCACAGTGGAACAGTTTCTAGTTGCTGTGTCTCCAGTAGCTCTGCTGCTGTCTTTTTCCAAAGTCTGAGCCTTTTCTAGCTCCATCATTCACTCCATTCGCTCTCTGGATCCTGCCCATCTACCTCACATGTTCTCTACAGGCAGAATGTTTTAAAGTTATTCTGCGCCATTCTGCATATTCCAGGCCCTTCTCTTCAGCTTCTCCTCTGGGTCATTGCTGAATAGTGTGCCAATCATTTATGATAAATCCACACACCAGTAACCTACCTCCTCTGAGGCTTCCTGGCTACAGCATGAATTTATGCTCCCCCAGAAAACCAGAGAGATACTCATCACCCCATTTTGAAGGGTCTCAATTCAGCTTAACTAGTTGAGTGAGAGCATCCATTCTCCCTTTCACAGAGGTACTCACCCTAGAGTTTCAAACATGAAGTTAAGCATATATCGTAATTCCCAATGCATAAGTTAAATATAAACTCTAATAATGACTCTGAATTATGGGTAGAATTAATAACGTATATTCATACCAAAGGGTAATTGCATGCCCAGCTATTTATCTTAGCCTCTCCTTTACTTTAAATGAGAGGCTAAGATAAATATCACATGATCTCACTCATTTGTGGAATATAATAAACAACATAAACTGATGAACAAAAACAGATCCAGAGACAGAGAAGCATTGATCAAAGCGTCAAACCTCAGAAAGAAGGTAGGAGAGGGTGAGAGTAAGGGGAGAGATCAGCCAAAGGACTTATCCCCATGCATATAAGCCTAACCAATGGACACAGATACCAGGGGGGTGAGGGCATGAGTGGGCAGGGAGGCAACGGGGGGATAAGGACACATAGGTAATACCTTAATCAATAAAGAAAAAAATAAATGAGAGGCTAAAGCATGCCATCCCAATGCTATTCTATTTTCCTTGGCAACTTGTCCAAATTTTGGTACTTAAAGTTAATTTCAAACTACACTAAACCCATTTGGACTCACAGAGGGCTGTCTCTAGTCTTAATCTATTTTAACCTATTATGCATTATTTGCTTTAAAGTCATGCAGTTTTATTTACATTTAATAGAGTCTACCTTTAATGCATTTCAAGAAAGCCTCCTATGAAATCTGCTGTTGCCTCAGCCTGGAATGGTCTTGTCTCTCCCACTCCCTTCCCCACTTCTTTTCTGTCCATTGAAATTCTTATATTTTGAAGCACAACTCCGGTTCCTGCTTCAATTATTCTTTCCACCCTGATATCCGCTGTCCCCCTAAGGGATGCTTGTATAGCACTTGATCTTGTGTGAGTCATTTTTATTCTCTAACAGTGCCTAGTAAGGTACTTTGCATATTGAAGTGATAAAAGCTTTTTTATTATTTAAAAAAATCACCAGTTCATTAAGTAGTTACTCAATATTGACAATGTTTCAGGCCCTATGGAAGAGCCTGGCTTTATAGATTAAAAAATAATTCATGGTTCTTTTCCCAGAGGAACTCACCAGCATGCAAAACAAAATCTAAGGAAAGACACAGGTGTGAAAACCAAAAGTATAAAATAATGGAACAATTGTATGAAAGAAGTACCTAGAGCCGTGGTCGGCAAACTGCGGCTCACGAGCCACATGCGGCTCTTTGGCCCCTTGAGTGCGGCTCTTCCTAAGCTTTAGGAGTACCCTAATTAAGTTAATAACAATGTACCTATCTATATAGTTTAAGTTTAAAAAATTTGGCTCTCAAAAGAAATTTCAATCGTTGTAGTGTCGATATTTGGCTTTGTTGAATAATGAGTTTGCCGACCACTGAGTATTCTGATAGCATTATAAAAGGTATAATCCTTTAATTCTTGTGAATTAGGAAGTAACATATGAGTTGTGTCTTAACATTTAAAAATCACTGGGCAGGCAGGAAAGGAAAGATCCAGAGTTAATGGCATGTATGAATCGCAAGGTTGCGCGTCAACACAGGAGATAGCGGAAATGATAAGTACTGTTTGATAGAGACTTTCATGTGTGAGGAGGGTTGCAGGATATGAATTCATGTCTTCAGCACCAGTCAAATACTTTGATTCTTTTTCTTACCTTTCCAAAAGTGTAGTCTCCTCTAATAGATGTGCAAATGATAAGAATTAATGAGTGGAAAACAACAACCCTACTTGTCAAGAAAGCTCTCATTAATCTCTCATACATCTCATCTCTAAAGACAGAAAAGTCATTCAGCCTCTTTGAGATTCAAGGCAATAGTCATATCTCCTACAACAGTGATTTTCAACCTTTTTCATCTCATAGAACACATAAATTAATTACTAAAATTATGTGGCACACCAAAAAACATACACTTTTTGCAGAGCTGAGAAAAATAAGAATAATTTTGATTGATTTAAAAAATAATAGTAATTACCTACCATTTTTTGCTCCAATGTGACTTTTAAAAAAATCAGGTGCCAATGCTTGTTTATAAGGATTTCTGGTACCAAGAATTAACCAATCAGATGCCACCTTATGCAACATGACCATTAAAATGCGACTCTATTATATGACCTATACATTTATGATTCAAGACAGGGTATTCACACCAGATAGCTATTGTTGTATTGACTGTTGTCATTTTCTTTATTTGACAATCCAAAGGAAAAGAGGTCAGTTCCTCTGGCTAAATATTCAGGTATTGCAATTTTTTAAAATTCTTGTGGCACTCTGGTTGAAAATCGCCATCCTAGAAATATGGCATCATTTCTCATTTTCATTTATACAATAGGCACTTATTGAGGACTAACAATTTACATGATACAGAGCTGGTTACTATAGAAGGCACAAAGATAATGCAATCACTGTAATAGAGGAAAAAGCAGACAAAATTATGATAAACATATTTTCTTATACATAAAGTGTAAGTATACAGCTGGGAATGATGACTCCCAACAAGGGGCAATATGGAAGTGCTTCAAGAGATAGTTGGCAACTTCAGTGAATTTCACAGGCAGGGCAGCATTTGAAATGGGGAAAGGGAATCTTAAAGAAATTGGAGCAAAAATTGTCAGTGGGTTGTAAATGTGTATAATAAGTTCAACACTCCCAAAGGCACATCTTGATTTGGAAGTTGCCTTGCCTTTCAGGTTTATATGCACTAGTAAAAACAGTAATATTTGTCACTGACTAATTTTTCAGCATCTGAAGACTGACAAAGTGAAAGAAGGTTTCAGGTCAATGTAAGTGCATCCACTAAGTCTTTCAACCAACACTTAAAGGACATAAATAAGCTTATTTAAAAAAGAAAGGGAAAGAAACAGTACCTGGGGACTTTCTTAGAGCAGCATGGAAACTGCTCTGCTGGTGCCAATGAGACATAAGTCATGTAGATGTATCTTAATAATAATAAATGAGCATATTATTCCAACGGAGCAGGGGCTTCTTTCAGAACTGGCTGTGTCGGCATCATTAGTGTTTCTGAGAAGCCATAGGGTAAACCTTGTTTAGGATGTTATTTATTTATGGTCAGGCTTCCATGGATTTGCAAGCACTGAGGCAATAGCTGTCAGGTCATATCAACATGGCACACAGAGTAAGCTGGCCTTTGCTTTCCTTGGAGTGAGAAATATTTATGAGGTTAAATTTTCTCTCAGAGTGTAAAACCTTGAGGAGAACCATTACTCTGATCCTTTCATTCAATACAAAGAACAAAGATATAGGCTTTGGAGTCAGAAGATCGGATAGCAAGTAGTAGTCCTATTGCTTACAAGCTGTTGGATTTTGACCAAGAGACTCAAAACTCGCTGAGGCTCCTTTTCTCCCTTTGAATACACGGATACCAATATCTGCCTTGTCTAAAGGTTTGCTGTGAGGACGATGAGGAAAAAAGGTGTATTATATAATGTATATAATTGTCCAATTCATATTATTGTTATAGCTGAAACTGCAATAAGATAAAGTGTGCTATAACTAGGTGGGAACAATCCAGGGATCTTCTCATTTTTTCTTTTCTTACTACATGTTAAGATGATCTGCCCAGAGATCTTTCTCATGAAATTTTTCTTGCTTGTATTCATGTTTTATTTTTTCCCCTTCTGTTAAGATTTCTTCCATAGAAAGGCCATTTAAAGTGACAGTTTCTATCTCTTAAGACTTTTGTTCAAACTGCAAGACTTCTCACATTACCCCATCTGGTATTTGATATAAAATATACACCCCCACAATGTGATAATTGTCTCCAGAAAGAAGCCTCACAATTGCAATTACTTCTTCTTACACAGTTTCTTCCTGCCACGGATAGTATTTTTCTGAATAAATGATAATACGGGATTGTCTGTATCAAAACAATAGCCAAGCCCTAGATGGTTTGGCTCAGTGGATAGAGTGTCAGCCTGAGGACTGAAGGGTCCCGGGTTTGATTCCAGATTGTGGGCTAGATCCTCAGTAGGGGGCATGCAGGAGGCAGTCAGTCAATGATTCTCTCTCATCATTGATGTTTCTATCACTCTCTCCCTCTCCCTTCCTCTCTGAAGTAAAAAATAAAAAAGATTAAAACCAACAGCCCATTATTTCTAAGAACTTATATCTTGGAAGGCAGGAGTTTACCTTCTGAAAAGGGTGGCGTCTCTCCTGGCACCCCATTGTGGTAGCCTCAGTAGAAGCAATGTAAACACGCACCAGTAGACATGATTAGGAGATCTGCATCTGAAGGAAAAAAACAATTCAGTTTTGGAATCATTCTCTCTCTCTCTCTCTCTCTCTCTCTCTATATATATATATATATATACAAATTTTAAGCCAAATATAAATTATCAAAATATTAATGCAAATGTAATCAGGATTATAAAGTAGCATGTCTGACTGTAAGATTTTTAAAATCCAGTAATCACTAGATTTAAATACTACAGGCTTTGAGTGACACTTAACATGTATTTTAAATTATAATTTGCTACTTACATCATAAAAATGAGAAGATTCCAGCAATGAGCATAATCACACCTTAGCAATCCTTGGGATGGGAAAGGAGAATATCTGAGAGATAGTTTTCCCAGGACTTCTCTCAAGTCATCATCAATGATAGCTCAACAGGGACAAGTAAGGGGAAAAAATGCTCTTAAACACACGTGCAAAAATGCAGTATGTTAAAACAAGTGATGTTGGAGGTATAGACACTTTCTGGAGGTTAAAATTATGAATTAAGCCTGTGGCAGTGGGAGTGGTGAGAAATAAATATACTAAAGAGAACTTAGGGAAAAGAATGAGTAAATGTTTTGATATAGAGGTTAAAAGAGTAAATAAAGGTTAAAAAATAAATAGTGAATAATAAAGAATAACTTGCAGGTATTGAATACTAAGTGCACCAGTAATTCATATTGGAATAATGGTGAAAATGGGATTTAAAAAGAGGACAGGGAGTATATTGATAATTTGAACATTCTGAAATAGATATGTTTTGGAGTATTGAAGAAGAATATTCATCGTGTCAGGGCTAAATTTACAGATTTGAAAGTTACTTATACATAGATACTAATTAAAACTATGAAGTGGAATAGCAGTGAGAAGAGCATAGAAAATGAAAAATCCTGAGGGCATGAGTGGGGGATGGGGGATAATGGGAGGATAAGGACACATTTGTAATATCTTAATCAATAAGGAAAAAAATCCTCTAAAGGATACCAAGGGTAGATGAAGAAAAATTAGTGACAAAGGCTTAGAAGGAATAGTTAAGAAAAAAATGCTGGGAAAGAAGAGATTGTTATTGAACTCAATGGAGAAATAAGTTTCAGGAGAGAAAAATTGAACAATAGTGTTCATGATTGCCAATGTAGGAAGGATTATAGAGTATTCATTGAATTTAGCACCTGGGATGGCTTTGTTGATATATTGAAAGCCATTTGTTTCAATTGAGTAGTTTTGGTAAAGATACCAGTAAGCTGTGAAATGTTGGAGGAAAAAAAATATTAGAAATACAATGTGTAGGCATGGCTGGCAAGAGAGAGAAAAGGTGATGGTTATGTAGGGATAAGTATGCAGATTCAAATAAAGTTAGCTGCTTCTCCCCCCCACCTACCCCCTCCTGCCACCTCAGGAAGGAAAAGCATGCAGATTGGTGTAGTCAAAGCCAAACAATCCAATGCAGAAAGGGCATGAAAGTAAATGAGATGAAGGAATAGTAAGTGAAACAAGAATTCTGCAGTATCAAATTCACCTTTAACGTGAAGAGAGGCACTGCTTCTGGATGGAAAAGTAAGGCAGTCCACATATGTCTGTTCATGTTAGGGATATTTAGGCATGCCTGTACATGTAAACAAAATTGGCTTTGGGGGAAAATGTGTGCAAACTTTGGTTAATCACCTTAAAAAACATGGATTTATCATACCTGTTAATGCTATCTGTGAACTCTATCTAAGGTACTTTCCTACCCCTGAATCTATGAGTCTAGACCTGAATTGAGCAATTCACAAAGTTATAACCTATCTTCTACTTTTCACCCTAAGTCTGTATGGAATTGCTTTTCTTAACAAATAAAATACATGGGATAAAAAAATCCAATAGTTTCTGCTTTGGAAGGCCTCTCTAGCACATTAAAATAATATTGGCAGATAACTTTCTAGAGATAAATCTTAACATTTGCAAGAGGAGTAGAGATGCATTTGTTTTCGTATGAAGAAGAATGGCCCTTCAGAGAGGTCTATTGATTTCATAGAGATTTCACAAAGAGTAATGGCTCACTAAAAATAGCAGTGGGGGTGAGAAATGTAACTCCTTAGTAAACATAAGAAATCAGATTAGGCAATGAGACAAATAAACCTGATTCTTGCATTCCTGAGAAATACCCTATGCTGTGCATTCAGGGCTGAGATAGCACCTTGGTGATTTCTAAAGCTTCAGAACCTAGCACAGTGCTTGGCATAGGGATAGAAGAAGAAAATTGTAGAAAACAGATAAAAGAAAAGAATATGCATTGAAGTTAGAATATACAAAATAAGTAATAATAAAAGAAAAACCATAAAGTTATTGACTAAATAGCAAGACAAAGAGTAAGCACTCTTGCCCTGGCAGGTGTCACTCAGTAGGTTGGGCCATGCACTGAGATGTTGCTGGTTGGATTCTGTCAGGGGAAATGCTGGGGTTGCAGGCTCCATCTCCGGGGGGGGGGGGGGGGCGTGCAGGAGTCAGCCGATCAACATTTCTCTCATCTATGTTTCTTTCTGTCTCTTCTCCTACCCCCCCCCCTCTCGAATCAATAAAACCACATTTTTTTAAATAATATATTTTTATTGATTTCAGAGAGGAAGGGAGAAGGAGAGATAGAAACATCAATGATGAGAGAGAATCATTGATCAGCTGCCTCCTGCAAGCCCCACACTGGGGATAGAGTCTGCAACCTGGGCCCTGACAGGGAATGGAACTATGACCTCCTGGTTCCTGGGTCGATGCTCAACCACTGAGCCATGTCGACTGGGCAATCAAAACATATTTTTAAAAAAAGAGAGAGTAAGAATTCTTGACTGAATAGATATAAAGTGTCCAAATGAGATCACTGCTGACCAAATCACATCTGGAAATTACATATGATTCTGGATGTCAGAATACAAAAGAGATGCTGAAAAACTCAGCAGAGGAAGACATTCTGGAAGAGTAAGGAGTCTAGAAAACATGCCATGAAGATAACAATAGGAATTAAAGCAATCATGATTATGTAAACAAAAAAGAAAGAGGAAAGCAAATACTGTTAGGACATTCATGTGGGAGAATTAGACATTTTCTTGTAATTTCAGAGGGATAGAACACAATAATTTTATTTGTTTATTTTTCTCTTTTTGTGAAATTGGAACTCCAGGGGGTTGAGTCAATTACACTTTTCAGTTTATGGTACCTTTTCATCACTATTCTTTGAAATGACTTATCTATTACTTATTCTCTTTATCCCCATAA
>NW_006291758.1:901864-904067 GCF_000327345.1 Myotis davidii | reverse complement strand
TGCAATCCTGTTTAATATAAAAGAGGTATTAAATATAACTCTGTCCTTAACATTTTTAAGCTTTATGTTTCTCATATTTTCTATACTATGTATATATCTGTTTTATTTTTAATTGCTGCATAATGCTTTTTCGTGGATATCTACTATGTTTTACCTTTCTGATGCCTGAATAAAAGACACAAAGATTGCCTCAAATATCCACCCCTGCACCACCATCATGGATAAAGCTATGATAAACATTTTTGTACATGTGTCCTCTGTGATCATTTATTTGCTCTATATACTCAAGAATAACATTGTAGCCCTGGCTGGTTTGACTCAGTGGATAGAGCGTCTGTCTGTGGACTCAAGGGTCCCAAGTTCGATTCTGGTCAAGGGCATATACCTTGGTTGCGGGCACATCCCCGGTGGGAGGTATGCAGGAAGCAGCTGATCGATGTTTCTCTCTCATCATGTTTCTAACTCTCTATCCCTCTCCCTTCCTCTCTGTAAAAAATCAATAAAATATATATTTTTAAAAAAGAATAACATTGTAGTGTCACTGGGTATCTCCATGCCTAATTGCCCTAAGTAGCAAGGAATTCTCATTAGAATACCTACCTTAGTCTCTAATCCCAACAATACTATTATCCATTGTTCTAATTTTTATTAGTCTGTTAGAGAAAATGGCTTTTCATTGTAGTTTTAATTTGCATTTTTTTAAAATATATTTTATTGATTTTTTACAGAGAGGAAGGGAGAGAGATAGAGAGTTAGAAACATCGATGAGAGAGAGACATCGATCAGCTGCCTCCTGCACATCTCCCACTGGGGATGTGCCTGCAACCCAGGTACATGCCCTTGACCGGAATCGAACCTGGGACCCTTCAGTCCACAGGCCGACGCTCTATCCACTGAGCCAAACCGGTTTCGGCTTAATTTGCATTTTTTAAAATTATTATATATTTTGAACATCTTTTCTCATGCTTTTTAGTTATTTTTTATTACATTTTTATACCCTTCAAAATTTCCCTATTGAAGTATTATATAAATATACACATACATTATATATATATACACATACATTATATATATATATATACACATACATCTATAATAATAAAAACATAATACACTAATTAAACTGGATGTCCTTCCAGACGACCTTTCAGATGAAGCCAGGGCTGCAAGGGAAGCCTGGGTCCTGGGTGGCAGAGGGAAGCCAGTGCTGGCAGCTGGGGAAAGGAAGGCCTACTCTTGCATGATTTTTATATATATAATCACAAAAGTATAAGACGTAGATGAAAGAAATTGAAGAAGACACAAATAAATGGAAATGTATCTGTGTTTACTACTCAAAACCATCTATAGATTAAATGCAATACTTATCAAAGTTCCATTTTTGTTTTAACAAAAATAGAAAAAACTGTTCTAAAATTTTTATGAGACTACAAAAGCCCTGAATAGTCAAAGCAATCTTGAGTATGAACAAAACTGGAGGCATCATACTTCCTGACTTCAAATTATCTTACAAAGAATTGAGAGCCCAGAAATAATTTTCAACTAATACTAGAGGCCCAGTACATGAAAATTTGTGCACTCACAGGGGAGAGGGGTACCTCAGCCTGGCCTGCGCCCTCTTGCAGTCCAGGACACCTTGGGGGATGTCCACCTGCCAGCTTAGGTCTGCTCCCCAGGGGATCGGGCCTAAGCTGGCAGGCAGACATCCCTCTGGCAGCCCAGGAGCCATTGAGGGATGTCCGACTAATGGCTTACGCCCATGGGGAGTGGGCCTAAGCCATTAATCAGACATCCTTAGTGCTGTCGCAGAGGCATGAGAGGCTCCAGCCACCGCCACTGCGCTGGCCAGCCTTAAGCTAGCTAGCTTCTGGCTGAGTGGCACTCCCCCGTGGAAGCTCACTGACCACCAGGAGGCAGTTCCTGCATTGAGAATCAGTGCATGTCATAGTGACCAGTCATTCCTGGTCATTCGCTGTTAGGGTCAATTTGTATACAGATAGTCCTTGGGTTACATCGGACTCAACATATGTCATTTTGGGGTTACATCGCCATCTCCCATTTATTTATAAAAAAAAAAAACAAAGTTCCATCATTTTGACATATGTGCTTTATGTTTTTTATTATTTATTTACCACAAGTAAAGGTCAGGAATTGTTATCTTTCTTTTAATTTCTTTTTATTGTTTCACTTCATCACTGCTATG
>NW_006291758.1:889241-901842 GCF_000327345.1 Myotis davidii | reverse complement strand
AGATAGTATGGAGTTTCCTCAAAAATTTAAAAATGGAACTCCTTTTTGACCCAGTGATCCCACTTCTAGGAATTTATCCCAATAAACCAGAAACACCAAACAGAAAGGATATATGCACCCCTATGTTCATAGCTGCACAATTTACCACAGCAAAGACCTGGAAACAACCTAAGTTCCCATCAGCAGATGAGTGGATCAGAAAACTCTGGTATATCTACACAATGGAATACTATGCTGCTCTAAAAAGGAAGGAACTCTTACCATTTGCAACGGCATGGATGGAACTGGAGAGCATTATGCTAAGCACAATCAGCCAGTCAGAGAAAGATAAATATCACATAATCTCACTCATGTGTGGGATATAATGATTAACATAATTTGATGAACAAAAATAGATCCAGAGACAAATGCAGGGGAGATGCGGGGTAGAGGGGGGTTGCACAGCAACCAAAGGACTTGTATGCATGCATATTAGCCTAACCAATGGACACAGACACTGGGGCGGTGGGGGCTTGCCTGGGAATGGCTGGGGAGTTGGGGTCAGTCGGGAAAAAGGAGACATATGTAAAACTTTAGACAATAAATAAAAAAAGAGAATTTTGAAGCAAATAAAAAATAATTGTGAAATCTAGGAAGAAACTTATATACATATATATTCTATATGTTGTTTTCTATATGTTTAAAATATTTCAAAATGTAAAAAAATAATTTTTACAAATAAAACAGATTGAAAACCATCTAGAATTTATTGAAACACTGTTTTAGAAATTGAGAGTTATTAAAATGCAACTGTAAGTGCTTAATAGACCAGTTGTCTAATTGAATTCTGCTGCTTGACTCACTTTTAAATTAGATTTTTTGTTCAGATATTATAAAAGTTACAGCAGAGCCCAGGGTCATGATGTTTAGGATTTCAGCCATCAAATTAGTCTTTGAGGCATGTAAGAAGATTAGGTACATTAAGTGGAAAGTAAAAAAAAAAATCTCAATTAATAGAAACTCTTCTTCAAAAATATGCAGAAAAATCTGTATGATTCACAAGAGGCATTCTGAGTTTCACATTATGAAGCAATTTTACATGTAATTAAATGTTACAAAACCAGTTGAGTTCTCCAAAATTATTTTAAAAAATCTTAATGTTTGTCAGTTCTAGAAATTTACAGGCTGGGAATACTGGAAAGATAGTTTTGCCTCCTATCATTACACAGATCCCTAGTCACTTCATTCACTGTCAAATGCCCAAGTCCTCCAGGATCTAAATTATTAGAAGTATTTATTTTTCAAAATTTTAATGCACAGATTGTGCAATGCAATACACCACATTAACAAAATAAAGGATAAAAATTATATGATCTTATCAATAGATGCAGACAAAGCACTTGAAAAGATATAACATTCATTTATGATTAAATCACTCAATAAAATGGGTATAGAATGAAAGTACCTCAACATAATAAAGACCTTATCTGATAAACCCTCAGCTAATATTATACTAGTACTCAGTAGTGAAAAACTGAAATATTTTCCTTTAAGATCAGGAACAAAACAAGGATGCCCACTCTCATCATTCTTATTCAATATAGTACTGGAAGTCCTAGCCAGAGCAATTGGGAATGAAGTAAAATGTCATATTTTTTTTTGCAGCTGACATAATTACTTATATAAAAAGCTTAAAGAATCCACCAAAAATTATTGGAAACAATAAACAAGTACAGTAGAGGTGGTGGATACAAAATTAAGGTACACAAGACCCACTGCATTCCCATATATTAACAATTAAATTTCAGAAAAAGAAATGACAAAGCAATTTATTTTGCAATTGCCAAAAACAAAAGATAAAATAAGAACAAATTTAACAAAGTATGTGAGGTACCTATACACTGAAAAGTATAAAGTATTATTAAAAGAGATTGAAAAAGACACATGAGTGGAAATATATTCCCTCTACATGGGATGGACTAATCTTATAGTTAAAATGTCCATATTATCCACAGCGATATAAATAAAATTCCAATAACATTTCTTTAAAAAAACAGATAAAAATCCATCAGATTTGCATGGAACCACAAAAGACCCAGAATAGAAAAAAAAAATCCTGAATAAAAAAAGGAAGCCGGAGATATCATATTACCTGACTTTGAATTATACTATAAAGCAACCATAATCAAAACAGCATGGTACTGGCAGAGAAACAGACACACAGACCAATTACATGCCTTTCTAAGTAGCATGACCATATCTCACATGTACCATTTCATTCTGCCCAGGGACATGAATTGTTCCTTGGTCCAGTGTATCCACAATGTATATGCTACCTGCCTCTTAGTCACTTAGTAGCCATTTTGGTTATCAGATGGACTGGTATGATAGTGCAGTGCTTGTGTTCAAGTAACTCTTATTTTATTTAATAATGACCCCAAAGTACAAAAGTGGTGATGTTGGTAATTTGGACATGTCAAAGAGAAGCTGTAAAGTGCTTCATTTAAGTGAAAAAGTGAGTACAGCACAATAAGATATTTTGAGAGATAAACCACATTTACATAAACTTTTATTATAATGTTGTTATAATTATTATATGTTATTATTAGTTATTGTTGCTAATCTCTTATTATGCTTAATTTATAAATTAAGTTTTATCATAAGAATATGTGATAAAAAAATAAACATTATATATATGTACAGAGCGACATCATAAAACCTTGCGCCTTGCACCTCTCTCTATCCCTTTCTTTTACTCTTAAATCCAAATCAAATTAAACCTGAATGTTCTTTGCAATTCATTCTCCTTTATCAAAATTATAGAAAGCAGGCTTGGCTATTATTTTGAGGTGGGGGGCAACTATTTAAGTTACCAGTGATGTGCAAATTGAAGTAGAATTTAGCTACAGAAGAATAATTAAAAATAAAATTTTATTAAGTACCTGAAATAAAAACAGAGGGCAAAAACATGAACTAAACAAGAAAATTCTAAAAAAGTAAAATAAAATTAGGAATATCCTCTAAGCTCCATTTAATACCAGTGAGAAATTCCCTTACTAAAGAAATATTTTCACTCTGGGCTTGTGGACCAATGGTGAGTAAGCAAGGATCTTCAGCCAAGCATTTCTGGACAGAACTAGTTATGGGAAAAGAAGATTTCCCTCAAGCTTAACAATTTCTGTCCTCTGAATCTGGGCAAATGTTGCTGAGCACATCCCCAGTGGTCCTTTGCTTTACATCATGATGAAATCACACTGTGGCAGCCCAGAGAGGATGCGGAGCACATTTACAGATGGATGAGCTAACACGCATTTGTTGACTTCAAGAAAATGTACCGAAGTGCGTGGTACTTACTGCACTCAAACAGAAAAGGGAGGAATTTCAAGATTATCTGAAAGAAGGAAGGTCCTCACACTATTTATATCTCCATTACTCTCCCCTTATAAGAGAAAATCAGTAAGTTATTACCAAGATAGCTTTTCAAATGAAAAAAATTTTTCCAAAGGATTGTAGATATTTAAATTATATTAAATGCCCAATAAATCCATGAGTAATATAGAAAAGGATATGGAATTATTGCCAAGGTAGTCAAATTTGGAAAAATTGTATCTTTGGGAATATACAACTAGATAACCATAGCATGCACAAAGACAATTCATTTAATTAGCTGGTAAAATTAGTAAAAATATTACTGATTGATACCGATACTTGTCTTTACTGAATCTATACTATTCAATTTGATATATGAACAGTGTAAATTGTATAGTTATACAAAAGTCTTAATTTTTTATTAAAGTCTAACAACAGTACATAAAGAAAATTTAAAAAATATATTCTTTGCATGTTGCCAATAAAGAAACTGAAGCCAGAGTGAATAAGTAGCTTTTTCAGAGAAGCAGAAATAGTCCATGGCACAGGTAAAAGTAGCTTTCAGGACTTTAGGGTCCTTTTAGAAGCTCTGCTACAGAGCACATTTTGATGTTGATTCTCTAAGTTAAATATAAAAGCTATTTTGATCAACTAAACACCATAAAAAATTTGTATGAAAGCCTAAACTATCAAGGGATACTTATTATTCTCTCTCTCTCTCCCTCCCTCTCTTTCCTCTATCTACCTATAGATAGATAGATAGATAGATAGATAGATAGATATAGATATAGATATATAGATATATTGATATATTTATAAATATATTCCAGCACTATGCATGGCTTCAGGCATCCACTGGGGATCTTGAAACATATTCCCCCAAGGATAAGAGGGAATAACTGTATTAGCTACCTTAAATGCTTTTGAAACAAATTGTTTACTAGCTAGTTTGTCAGTCACTCACTCATTCACCCCATTATGATCTCATTTAATATTTCCCATCATGTGAGCTTTTCATTCAATCTCCCAAATCTATACCTAGCTCATACCTTCCTTTGGACATTGAGACCTACACAAACACATAAAGACACAAACTGTCTTTATACTTTTCCAAATACATTTTACTTTCAAGAAAAATCTGTTACAGAATATATGGTGGTTTTTTTAAATCAATTTTCATGAGACTGAGATTTAGAAGAAAGTATGTAAGATAATCTAACATACATAGATAATAAAACATGCTGTTGTTGGATTACCTAGGGAAACTGAAGAGGAAATCTGGACAACTCTTTGTATTAGCACTAGAGGCCCAATGCAAGAAATTTGTGCCAGGGGCTCGGCCTCTGCTGCCATGGCAGCCATCTTGGCCCTCACAGCCTAGGTTTTGTCCAGAAGGTTGTCCAGAAGCATGTTCAGAGTGCTGCCTGATCTATTTAGCATATTATACTTTTATTATTATAGACTAGAGGCCCAGTGCATGAAATTCGTGAATGGGTGGGGTCCCTCAACCTGGCCTGCACCCTCTCCAATCTGGAACCCCTCAGGGGATGTCCAACTGCCGATTTAGGCCCAATCTCATAGGGATCGGGCCTAAACCAGCAGTCAGACATCCCTCTCACAATCCAGGGCCGCTGGCTCCTAACTGCTTGCCTGCCTGCCTGTCTCAGCACTCCTAACTGCCTCTGATTACCGGCCTGGTTGCCCTCTAACTTCCTCCCTGCTGGCCTGGTTGACCTCTAACTTCCACTCTCCTGTCTGTCTGCCTGATTGCCTGTTACTGCTTCTGCCTGCCAGCCTGGTTGCCCCCTAACTGCTCCCCTGCCAGTCTGATTGCCCCCTAACTGCTCCCCTGCTGGCCTGATCACCCATAACTGCCTCTGCTTTGACCCCTGCCACCATGGCTTTGCCCGGAAGGATGTCCAGAAGATGTCCAATCTAATTAGCACATTACCCTTTTGTTATTATAGATTGTTCTTCAGAATTTACAGAATATATTACATCCAATTTCAGCCTCATCAGAATTCCATAACTCAGGCTAAGTACACAAAGTCAGAGTAATTTTATAAATCAAGACTGTTAGGTACAAGCAGGGCCAGTTTCATGGTCATACAATTAGGGCAGTGTACATGGCTGTGGGCTTAGAATTAGTTTTAACAATCCGCTGTTGCCATCCTAAAATTGTTAATACTTTTTTTTAAAACACAAAATCCTACATTTTAATTTTGCACTGTGCCTGTAAATTATGTAGGAAATCTTGAGAAATGAGATTTATTCAAGTACACACAAAACATCACTGGAAAATTCAAGGATAAAAAACGTCAAGGTACTTTATTTGCATTCCAATATGTTTTTCATAACTCGGTGCTGCCTGGAATCAGAGATTGGATACATATCTTTTGGAGCTAGCTTTTTCATGTTTATAGCTCATGAAGGCTCAGCATCAACCATAGCCTTTCAACACTGTAGCTAACATCGTTTAAGAGACAGTGACAGACTCGATCTCCTCAATAAGAACAATATCCTCTCTAATTTTTGCCAAGTGTTTTGCCATGGAACAGACCACTAGCCACAAAACATTCCCAGGGCATACTCATTCATATGGAAGATGTTTTTTGCTATTAAACAGATGGACTTTCTGAGCCTGACTGCTTTGCTCTGAAACAGCAAGGCCATTACCAAAAAGCAGAGAGCACATGGACATGTAGAACAGTGACCAGGTTGCTTATCTGTATAAATAAAAATTAGAAAGGCCATTAAGAACGTGTATGCAGATACTATGCCCCTCTAAATGCGATCAGAAATTAACTGGAAGTTTTATGCTTGGAAGACAATAAGGGAATTATATTGGCTTGCTTCTGGCTCTTTAGAATATCTATTTCCACCAATGGCATGCATATGCATCTTTTCACTATAGTTAGAGAAGCTCTCTTCAGGCAATGTGTATGAAAATATGTTTTAGAATATCTATCTGGGCCATAAGTACTAGGTTTAGACAATGTACATATCACCCATATATCCATGCTTTTAGAATGTAGACAAAAATTAATCAAATAGGGCAAAATTAAAGCCACAAAGTATTTTCCAATTTTTCACTTTACTTTCTAGAGCTTCATCAGAAACCTTCTCAGTATTTTTTATAATTACAATATCAATAACTTTTATTAAATGTTCATGTTGAAAAAATGTCTTAAGGGAAAAAAGCTATTTTAATTCTGTAGTATATGTAAAATTCTATTAAAGGTAGGACCTGTCTCTTTTGTCTGTAATATATCCTGACCCTATAGACCAGTGATTGCATACAGTTTATTCAGTAACTATCTACTAAATGGGTGAATAGAATTGAGTTGAAAATAAAAGGGTTCAGGAAGTTATATTAGATATGACAAAAAATTATGCTCAACAAAAATTTTTGTTCAGAATTGTAAGATTTGGGGACTTTGGAAAGCAAAATTCTGATTCATTATAAATGTACATGCAATAGAATGAGTTTTCAGTTGCACTATATCTGCTTATTCTGATTAAATAAATTCAAAGTTAATAAAGCTGTTTTAAACTGTCTGGTACCCAAGGGTTGTATAAAACCATCAGTGTGTGTGTGTGTGTGTGTGTGTGTGTGTGTGTGTGTGTTTTAATTGAACACATTTCTTAAAACAATTAGAAGATATTACACAAAAATATGACTTGTATAGAAATTTCTGAAGATTTTAATATTGGATATATATTTCTACACAATAAGTCACAATTTGCTGAAATTGAAATGATGTTGCCCATACATGCAAGTTTTCCATGGTGCCCAGCTATCATTGTTGGCTCTCTGACAGTTTATCTAGCCTAGTCATTAATTTAAGTTCTTTGGTTAGCCCCTATATTGCCTTCAGCTGGTGATCCTGCTTTAAATTATCTGAAAATTAATTGACATGCATCCTTTGAAGACAAAGACAAAGTTATGTACCTTCATAAAGTGGCAGAATCCAAGTGTATTAAAATTTAATATTTTTTCTGTCACTCCAATGACTTCAAATGCTAAAAAATAGTACTGTCAAAAACTGACTACTTATCATTTAAAGTGATTTCTAATGTAGAGAATTACCCCTTTTATAGACAATTAAAATGAACCTGACCCAGTAATCTCACTTCAAGGAATATATCCCAAGGAAACAGAAACACCAATCAGAAAGGATATATGCACCCTATATTCATAGCAGCACAATTTATAATAGCTAAGATTTAGAAACAGCCTAAGTGCCCATCAGTAGATCAGGCGATTAGATAACTGTTGTACATCTACACAATGGAATACTACCCTGCTGTAAAAAAGAAGGAATTCTTACCATTTGCAGCAGCAGCATAAATGGAACTGAAGAGCATTATGCTAAGCAAAATAAGCCAGTCAAAGAAAGATAAATATCACAGGATCTCACTCATTTGTGGAATATAATGAATATAAACTGACGAACAGAAATAGAGCCAGAGTCATAGAAGCATCAAACAGGCTGGTCAATCTATGAGGGAAGGCGTGGGGTGAGGGGGTAAGAGATCAACCAAAGGACTTGTATGCATGCATATGAGCATAACCAATGGACATAAACAGTGGGGGATGAGGGCATGTGCTGGGGCATGGGGGTGGCCGGGGAGAGGTCAATGGAGGAAAAAGAGACTTATGTAATACTTTAACTCTTACCTAAACAAAATAGTATCATATACAACAGAAAAGATAGACTAAAGAGAATTAAAATCTTGACTCCAACAGCTTTAATAAATTTTACTTTGAAACAAAAAAAGGTCATATAAATACACTTAAGCCTAGAAGGCAACTATTAACCAGGTAAGTTTGTAACCTGTGAAATAAATCAAGCAAATCAAAAGACTGAAAAGTTTTTAGTGCATCAAAGCAGCTAACAAGTGAATGGTCTTTGGTTGGACAGGCTGAAGGCTATATTCAGTGATAAGTGGAGCTACAAATTAGATTGCCTGCTCAGATGCAGGGGGAGAAACAGCTTATAGTCAGTAAAGATGTTTGTTGTCTTTACTCAAGTTGACCCACACCCCACGTTTCCTGGCCAAACAGGGTCACTGGTTTTGCAGACTATAGGCTCTTCCTGCCCTTCTCTCAGCTCAAGCACCTCTGAGCTGCACAACTTGCAGGAGGTGTCTCCACAGTGTGTGGGTCTGTGACGCAGCTCCTTGTGTGGATGTGGACAAACCATGCTCTAGGGCTGGCAAAGCTCCTCTTTGAGGATCTAAATCATGCCGGTCTCCACTCCGCTGTGCTCCCTGGTCAGAGTGTGTCCCAAATTGGTTCTGCAGATGAGCAAAGCTGCTGCTTGGGATTACTCTTTGGTCACTACTGGTATGGATTCTGTCTGCCAAGACCCATGTACTGGTTGTGTCAAACCCCTCTTCCCTTCTGCCTCATAATCAGAGTCCTTGTGGTTCATCCCCATAGATTCCCCTGCAGTCCCTGTGGTGTGAGATAAGAGAAGGAAATCCTACAAAGTGACCCCAATGCTGGGAAGGATTGGTGGTTCCTCCGGGTTTCTCCTGTCCTACTGGAGGAACCAGAGGCTCAGGGAGACCTCTCTGCATGGCACTGCACTGGCCTGGGGGAGGGGCAATGTGGTCAACGCCCAGCCACTTCTCTTACCTTTCTAAAGCAGTCTTTCCTGGTCTATGTGGTGCAGAACAGTGTGCTTCAGCCTCACCCTCAAGTCCAAGTGCTAGGATTCGCCCAGTGGTGTCTTATTCTTGAATAGCTGTTAATTGTTCTTGTGAGGGGGAGCTAAGTCAGGAACTACCTATGTTGCCACAATTTTTAATCAGTGAACAATTCAATTACTTAAAGTTTAAATGTTTAATTATTTCAGGTATAGACAAGAAAGTTATATATTTGTGTTATTTAATTTTAAAGACAATCTTAAATAGATTAGAATAGGCTGATTTTTCTACAAAGATCTAAAGCATCTTCTTGAAAATTTATATGTTAAAATTCTTTGGATTCATATAGTATACAGAATATATTCATATCTACTTACCGCTTCTATTTCACAGTTATGTAACGCTTATAGGAGACCAGCAAGAAATTACTTTTACTTTTGTTTTGTTGATGATGAGCCTGAGAATAAAATGACTTGTTTAAAGTAACAAAGCTGTGATGAATAGGATCAGAATTTGAATTCAAGATTGAAAAAATTATGTGAGAATTTTCAAACAAATACAGGACCTAGGATTTATATGTTCTGTTAATAAGAGTTGAGAAACATGATATAAAGTTTCCTATATAGCTCTAGTGTCTGAAGATATGACTTCAATTCCGGTTCTTATTATTGATGCATAAATCATATCACTACTAGTGCAGCTTCTGCCTACTCCTCTCCATTCCTCTCTGCTTAGCTTTGTCATTTTCTAAAAAGAATTTGAGATAATACATTATGATAAGCTCACAGGTATATTGTGGGGATTTAATTAAAGCAATGATTGGGAAAGAATTATGAAATGTAAAGAACTACTCAAACGTAAAACATTATAATTGAGTTTTAACAGCAAGATATTACACATTTCTGATTGCATTTTCTCTAATATATGTATATTATGTTATATGACATATGTAGTGAAATGCAAATATTATGTTATATGACGTAGTGAAATGAAAATATCTTAAGCTCAAAAAATTATATATGTGCAAATCATGATAAAATTTTGCCAGCAATTCTGGTCTTTCTCAGGCTTAATCCCAGTTGATATCCAAAAATAATCACTATGGTGACCTCTATTACCATAAGTTAATTTTGCCTGTTTTTAAACTTTATATAAATGGACTCACATATTATTATATTAATATTTTGTGTCTGGCTTCTTTTGCTTAATACTATTTCTAAGAGATTTATCCATGTTATTGCATATAGTAGTAGCTCATTATTTTATATCAATCTGTAGACCTTCACTGAATGACTATATCACAGTGCTTTTATCTATTCTACTAATGATGCGTATTTGTGTTTATATAATTTGGGGCTATTGTGATTAATATTGTTATCTATGCATGTGCCCTTTGGTGAACATAAGCACTAATTTCTCTTCAGCTCAATGTGTCCAGAAGTAGGCATAATTTTAACTTTAGTAGATACTGCCAAACAGCTTTTTTGAGTGGTTTTAAAAACTCAAACTCAAACCAGAAATCTAACACTGTCCTTTTTTTGTGTTAACACTTTATTTTCTTTCTCTTTTATCAAAGTTATTTTCATGGTACCTCAATGTGGTTTTTATTTTCCTGAAGACTTTAGAGTTTACCTATTTAGATATCCTCTTTTTAGAAGTGCCTGTTCAAAACTTTGACCCATTTATTTTTTGTTTTGTTTACACCTATTTTTAGTTGTTCCTTTATTCCTTCTTTACTCATCAGTTGAAATGATTTGCTTGTTCTGAAATGAGTCTTTTGTTAAGTATATGTGTTAAAAATAATTTCCTGTCTTTACCTCTCTTAAAGAAAATTTAGTGAAATTCAATTTATTAATATTGTCCAATATGTTTAGTTCACTTTGTGTCTTATTTAGAAAATGTTTGCCCATCCCAAGATTATAAAGATGCTCTTATTTTCTTTCAGTTTCTTACTTGATGGTTCAGGATATGGTTTGGTTTAAAATCTGGCCTATGAACATTTGCAAGTAATTGTATTCTGTAGCTAGTGGATATAAAAGAGAAAAAATGGAAATAATATAAACAACTTTATGCTAACAAATTCTAAAACTTTTATGAAATTAACCAATTCTTTGAAAGTCACAAAATGTCAATATTCGTGCCAGAAGAAATCTGGATTATCTTATATTTAGTAAAGAAATTGAACATAGTTTGAAATATTCTATAAGAGTAAACACCAAGACAAGATGAATTCACTGGTAAATTACACCAAATATTTAATGAAGAAATAATTATGATTCTGCACAAGAATCTTAGTTGTTAAGTCAAAGCCTACATATATAATTTCTCCATCAGTCAGAAATGTGTCAGGAAGAGATTATTGGACAGTAGTTTAAGGCTGTGGCACCTATTTTGAAAAAGCATTATTGAAAATGAGACTGTATGAATTATTAACATGGAGTGTAATCTAAGATCAAAGAGATTATCTGCAATCAAAATATATGCAGCCATTAATATTTATGACGAGGAATTTTTTCAGTGCACAATCTTGTGAGTTTCTATACAATTATGTTTGAGTAAATTTTTTTTTACAATATTTAACAAAATAACTTTATTGAGTTTTTTGGGGTGGGATAGGTTAATAAAATTGCACAGGTTTCAAATTACAATTTTATAATTCATCCTCTGCATTATACCAAACCATTGTCTGTCTATGAGTTTTGCTTGTTTTTTTCTTAGTCTTTCAACTTTTTCACCCAGTCTGCCAAACTTCTTCCCCTCTGACAATTATTAGTCTGTTCTCTGTCGCTATGAGACTGTGTTGATGAAGATGTGGAGAAAAGAGAACTCTCTTGCACTGTTGGTGGGAATGAAGATTGGTGCAGCCACTGTATGGAGAAAGCAGTATGGAGTTAACCTCAAAAAAATTAAAAGTGGAACTGTGTGTGTGTGCAGTGTTATTCACAATAGCCAAGATTTGAAAGCAGCCCGAGTGCCCATCAGCAGATGAGTGGATAAAAAAGCTGTGGTACATGTACACAGTGGAATGCTACTTGGTCCTAAAAAAGGAAGGAAATCTTGAAATCTTGAAGCAGAAGCAGAAGAGAGGGGGCTGAGAGCCTCAGTGCTCCCCCTGGGCGGAGGGCAGGGGTCAGCAGTGCTCAGGGGTCAGCAGTGCTCAGGGGTCAGCAGTGAGGAGGAGGACGAGGAAGAGGAGGAAGAGGAGGAGGATAGGAAGGGGAAAGGGAAGGGAAGGGGAAAGTTTTACCTTTTGCAACAGCATAGATAGATCTGGGGAGTGTTATACTAACTGAAATAAGGCAGTCAGGGAGAGACAAATACCATATGAACTTACTTACATGTGGCTCCAATGAATAAAATAAACAAATAGAAAATATTTTTAAGATAAATGGAAGTGGTTAAAAATGACTATATTCACAGAATAAAGTTAGAGTGCCTAGTCTAGGATAGCAGCAGAAAAAAATGAAAAAATAAATGGATGAGCACTGAGAAAAGAATTAACATACCTTGTTAACTAAAGTTAAGGAGAGATATATAAGATGGAGATAATTCAAAGTTTTATAGCCTGAATGACAGAGACACTGAAGGCAGAAATGGG
>NW_006291758.1:869942-888984 GCF_000327345.1 Myotis davidii | reverse complement strand
CCTATTACCATTTGTAGGAAACTCATGCAAACACCTGATCAAAAAACAAAACAAAACAAAAAACTAACCCATTCTTCAGGGAGGAAAAGCTGTCTGCGGGAACCCTAATCAGATTATGCTGGATGGTCAAGGCCAGTTTGAGTGTGGGGGCCCTGCCCAGAGTATACCAGATGTTCAAGGCCAATTTGCCATACTCGGGTGCAAAAGCAAGGACACAGCAATCTTGCTGTGTGCACGGTGCAGGCGTACCTTTCTATAACCAAAATATTGATGTCACTATTTGGCAAAAAGCCTCTTTTGCCAAAGTTGGTAATAAGATGTGTTACTGACCAGCCGGTGAGAGGCTGCCTTTATGTAAGGCTGGGCTACTTGGTCGCGCTGCTTTGTTAGCAATGGCTCCTATGTTTGCAGTGACTGCTTTGTGAGGTTATTTTGAAGAATTATTTTTTAAAACATTTTTATTGATTTCAGAGAGGAAGGGAGAGGGAGAGAGAGATAGAAACATCAATGAGGAGAGAGAATCATTGATTGGCTGCCTCCTGTGCGCCCCACACTGGGGATCAATCCCACAACCCAGGCATGTGCCATGATTGGGAATCGAACCGTGACCTCCTGGTTCATAAGTCGATGCTCAACCACTGAGCCACGCTGGCCGGGCGAACTATTTTTTTTTTAATAGCTCCTTGTTACAATGGCTACTTGTTCTGCAATAAAGACTATATTTCAGAGAGGAAGGGAGAGGGAGATAGAAATATCAATGATGAGAGAGAATCATTGATTGGCTGCCTCCTGTGCGCCCCACACTGGGGATCAATCCCACAACCCAGGCATGTGCCATGATTGGGAATCGAACCGTGACCTCCTGGTTCATAAGTCGATGCTCAACCACTGAGCCACGCTGGCCGGGCGAACTATTTTTTTTTTAATAGCTCCTTGTTGCAATGGCTACTTGTTCTGCAATAAAGCCTATTCTATATGCCTACAACTTCTCTATGTCTTCTTCATCAAATACAGGGCATCCAAGGAGGTCCAGTGCCCCCACACTGTCACGGCATCAATATAAGTCCCCATAAGAAAATAAGAAAGAAAGATCATGACGGCTTACTAAGAAATAAAAAACATATGCCAGAAAAATGAAATTGCACAGGAAAAATTTAAAAAATAAAGTTGTAAGCAAATATTTCATTATAAATATAAGTAAAAATAAGTAAATAAATAAATCTCAATGAAGCAATTACCATAGCCGAAACAATCAAAAATGGAAAATCTTGGTAGTCATCTCATTTATTATTTATTTAAAATATTTTCCCCAAAGAAAACCTCACACTCACATGAATTCCCCAGTGAATTTGTCTAGATATTTGAGGAAGCAATAATATAAATAAATAAAAATCACTTCTAGAGAACACAAAAAAACTGAACACACTTTCCATTTCATTTTATGAGGTCAGCACAACCTTGATGCTACAACATGACAGGACTTTGCTGAAAAACAAAACAGAACTCAGGCTAATTAATTTTGAACATAAGTACAAATAAATCACTTGCAAAAGTAACATCAAATAGTATTCAGCAGTATATATAAAACCATACATGACTACTAAATTATATTTATTCCAGAGAATACTAATTATCAATATAAATCATCACATTTTCTTTCTGAAGGGAGAAAAGCATATGACCACTTAATAGATAAAGAAAAAGCATATGATGCAATTTAAAACCATCATGATTTTAAAAAATTGACTGTTAGTCAACTAGGGATTTAGGGATCTTCCTTTGATACAGAGAACCTTATAAAATAAAACTATAGCAAATTTCCTATTAAATGATACAATATTAAAAATCTTACACATGATTGGGGACAAAACAGGTATATCTGCCTCCGCTCTCCTATGCAACATTATCTGAAGATCCTATCCAGTTTAACTATAAAATATATGATATAAGTATTTACATAAGTATGTGTATAATCATAAGTATATGCAAGGAGGAAATGTAATTACCATTATTCACAGAAAACAATTTGATACATAGAAAGTCCAAATAACCTATAGATAAACCACTGGACTTAATAACTTAATTTAAGTTTCCTAGGTACAAGGTCAATGTGAATAAACTAATTACATTTTTATAAATCATACAAAAATTACTAGAAAGTTATTTTTCCAATGATATTATTTATAATTGTATTTGTGAACAATGTAATAAAAATATGAAACATATACAGAACTATAAAATATTTTGAAAAAAATAGTCTTATATAATGTAGATATAAACTATGTTAATGGAATTGAAGATTCAATATTTTAATGTGTTCAATTTTGTATAAATAGAGGCAATAATGTTCTAATCAAATCTAAGCACCTTTTTCTTAGGGGGGAGGTAAGAGCAGTAAAGCTAATAATAAATCTATATGGAAATGCAAAGGATCTATAGTAGATAAACCAATTTTGATTTTAAAATATAATTAAAAAGATACTAAACTATCAAGATTTACAAAATGGCAGTAATTAAGACAATGTGGTTTTAGAATAAAGATCATAAAATAGATCAATGCATCAAAAACAATTTCTAAAAGCAAACTATATATGTATAGACCTCTGATTTATGACAAACATTGGTCCTGTGGAAGAGTGGGGGAAGAATAACCTTTTCAGTAAATTATTGTTTAATTGGATGGCTATATGATAAACAACTATGACCCCTGTTTTACACCACACTAAAAAAATTAATGTCAGGTGGTTTGTACTTTTATATGTTGAACATAAAACAGTAAAACTTCTAGAAGATAACATAGTAAATATCTTCATCACCTTGAGATAAAAAGTATTTAATCAGATATATAAAAAGCATTCCTTATAAAGGTAATTATTGATACATTGGATTACATGAAATGTAAGAGCTGCTAATCACAGGAAATAACTTGTGAATAACAAAAAGTAAGTTACAGAGTGTGATAAGATATTTGTTATATATAATACTACAGGCCTGGTGCACAAATTTTGTGCACGGGGGGGGGGTAGTCTTTGAGCCCGGTCTGCGCCCTCTAGCAGTCTGGGACCCCTTCAGGGATGTCTGCCTGCTGGCTTACAGCTGTACTCGCTGCTCTTTAGTGGCAGGCTACGTACCACTCAGCTTGCTGCTCCTTAGCACTGCTGTGGAGGCAGGAGAGGCTCCCACCACCACCACTGCACTCACCAGCCGTAATCCTGGCTTCTGGCTGAGCGGTGCTCCCCCAGTGGGAGCGCACTGACCACCAGGAACCAGCTCCTGCGTTGAGTGTCTGCCCTCTGGTGGTCAGTGCACATCTTAGCGACCAGTCGTTCCGGTCATTCTGCTGTAATGGTCACTTAGGCTATTATATATATAGATACAATTCAAATATAAATCTTGATACATGATAATTTTAAAAACTCAGACAATTCAATATAAAAATGAGAAATGTCTTAAACAGGCATTTCACTAACGAGGACATCCAAATAGCCAATAAATAGATAGGAAAGCATCTAACTTCATTCAAGAAGTGCAAGTAAAAAAGTACAATGAGATATCACTACAAACATGCCAGAGAGTTAAAATGTAGAGATGGACAAAACCAAGTATTAGCAAGAATATGAAAAAACTGGAAATGATATAGACTTTTAATAGAAAGACAAATTAATACAACTACTTTTGAAACTCTAGGGTAGTATTTATAAAAGATGATATAAGCATATTCTCTTTTTTAAAGTATTTATAGTGTTTAATAAAAATCCTGAATGTATAAAAAGGTATACTGTACATATATATTCCTTTAACGTATACACTTATAAATTGTGCTACAGATTCTTTTTTTAAAATCTTTATTGTTGAGAGTATTACAGATGTCCCCTTCCTCCTATGGCCCCCTACACCTGGTTTCCATCCTGGCCCAAGCATTCATCACCCTATTGTATGTATTCGTAAGTAATGCAAATATGCATATAAATTCTTTGGTTAATCTCCTCTTGCCCCCTAACTCCCTTTCCCTCTGAGATTCATCAGTCTGTTCCATGTTTCCATGCCTCTAGTTCTATTGTATTCATCAGTTTATTTTGTGCATTAGATTCCATGTTTGTTTATTTTTATTTTTAGATTCAATTGTTGATACATATGTATTTATTGCCATTTTATTGTTCATATTTTTTATCTTTTTTTTCTTCTTCTTACTAACTGCTTTTCTCTTGCTACTTTTAGGGTTCTCTATTTGTCTTTAACTTTTGGCATTTTTATTATGATGTGTCTAAGTGTAGGCCTCTTTGGGTTCCTCTTGCTTGGACTCTCTGTGCTTCCTGGCCTTGTAAGTCTATTTCTTTAACCAGGTAGGAGAAGTTTGAAGTTTTCTGTCATTATTTTTTCCAATAGATTGTCAGTATCTTGCTCTCTCTCTCTTATCCTTCTGGCACCCCCATAATGAGAATATTGGTACGCTTGAAGTTGTCCCCGAGACTACATACATGAACTTCATATTTTGGGATTCTTTTTGCTCTTCTGATTGGGTGATTTTTGATCCCTCATATTCAAATTTGTTGATTTGATTCTCAGAATCCTCTATTCTACTGTTGAATCCCTGTAAATTATGCTTTATTTCAATTAGTGTATGCTTAATTTCTGACTGGTCCTTTTTAATGTCTTTGTCATTCTCACTAAATCCTTAAAGGTATCACTAAGTCCCTTGAAGCTCTCATTAAGATCCTTAAGCAAGCTTATAACCATTGTTTTGAACTCTGTATTTGGTAGTTTACTTGCTTCTATTTCATTTAGTTGTTTGTTTTTTGAGATTTCATCTGTTGTTTCATTTGTGACACGTTTCTTTTTATCCACATTTGACTGCTTCCCTGTGTTTGTTTCTGTGTATTAGATAGAGCTGCCATGTCTTGGAATTGGTAGAGTGGCCTTGTGTGGTAGGTGTCCTGTAAGGCCCAGTGGCTCAGTCTCCACAGTCACCTGAGCTGGGCACTCTAGATGCACCCCTGTGTGGGTTATGTCCACAGTCTTCTTGTAGTTATGACTTGATTGCTCTTGGCATCACTGGGAGAAATTTACCTCCAGGCCAATTGTCCATGAGACCAGCTGCAACTACAGTGGAAGAGCTACTGTGCAGGAGATATGGAGCAGAACTTGCTTTGGTGGGGCTTTGGTGCTTATTGAGTATGCCCCTCGAGCATGTTGCTCATGGATGTGTAAAGTTGTAATTTGGTATGGTCTGAAGCTGTCCACCAGGTGTACTGACTCTGGGGCCTCCTGGGAGGTGCAAAGTCAGCCACTGCCTGGGGCCACCTGTCAGTAGCTACAGAGCAATCTGCAAATGGCTGCTACTTGTGTTGGGCTAGGAAGTGCCCAGGTGAGACCAAGCTGTCGTGGACCTCTTATTGATCAGTATAGGGCACACAGCTGCTGGTTGTTTGAGAGATTTTAGGAAAGTCTGATGCCTAAGCCAGGACAGGCCATTCATATGGAAAAGCCTCTGCAAACAGCTTGCGTGGGGCTTCAAATTGGGTGGGGCAGGGTCTCAAGGAATCACCAGGGCAGAATGAACAGTATGATCTAGGCTGATAAAAATTCAGATATGGCTGCCAGTCAGCTCTGCAACAGGGGAGGTCTCAGCATAGGAACAATGCCCCTGTGAGCACCCCTGTCTGGGAGAAAGCCACTCCTAAGTTCCTTCCCTGATGCCAAACAATCCAGTTTTTCCTCATAAGTCCCTGAATTCTCCCAAGCCACTGCTCCAGGCCTGGAGCTCAGAGGGAACAAATCCACATAAATGTGTGCACTGGCCCTTTAAGAGGAACTGCCTGGGTCTCCAGCAGCTCCTGTGTTACTCAGCCACAATCCTCATTAGTTTTTATAGCCCAAAGTTATGGGGACTTATCTTCCTAGCTCTGGAACCCTGGGTTGGGGGTCTGAGGTGGGGCTGGGACCCCTTGCTCCTCACAGGAGGCCTCCACAGCAGAGGGATCCCTCCCAATTAAAAAGAATGCCACACATGGGTGTCAGACCAGCCTGTTCTGTGCCAACACCCTTCCTACCAGTCTCAAACAGCTTTTTTTTCTACTTCTCTAGTTGTAGGACTTCTATTCAGCCAGATTTCAGGTGGTCCGGAATGATGGTTGTTCTGTATTTTAGTTGCAATTTCGGCGTGGTTGTGAAAGCAGTGAGTACCAGCATTTACCTACACCACCATCTTGCTGCATACTCTCTTTTAAAACCAGGCTTCATGATGGATCAGTGACCTCTGCCTCTTGATATTCACTCTATGTAGTTTCTTCCCTGATGAATAGAGCTGACATCTGTAACTAATAGAATATTGTAGAAATAATAGCGTATGACTTTCAGGACCAGGTCACAAAGGACGTTGTGGCTTCTGCCTTTTTCTGTCTTGCATCACTCATTCTTGGTGAAGCCAGTTGCCTTATCATGAGTTTTTAAGCAGTCCCAAGAAGAGGTCCACATGGTGAGGAACTGAGGCCTCCTTCCAACAGTCATTTGGGTGAGCTATCTTGGAAGCAGATCCTTCAACCCCAGTCAAGGCTTCAAGTGATTACAGCCAAGGACAACATCTAGATCACAGCCTCGTGAAAGACCCTAGTCCAGGAATACACAGCCAAACTGTTCTTGAAGTCCTAATTGATTAAAATTGTATGCAATGATAAATGTTCATTTTTATTTTAATCCATTAAATTTGGGATAATGTACCCTTAGAGTAAGCAATTCCACCTTGGGTAAAAACTTCAAAATTGTGTGCATATGTGTGCACAAAAAGGCATGAAAAACATCCTATATAATAAAGAGGTAATATGCAATTGACCATAACTCCAACATGCAAGATGGCCGCCCCATGTGGACACATGATGGCTGCCACAAGATGGCCAGCAGGGGAGGGCAGTTGTGGGCAATCAGGCCAGCAAGGGAGGGTAGTTGGGAGGGACCAGGCCTGCAAGGGAGGGCAATTGGGAGGGAAAAGACCTTCAGGGAAGGACAGTTAGGGGGTACAAGGCTGGCAGAGAAGGGCAGTTAGGGGCAATCAGGCTGGCAGGGGAGCAGTTAGGTGTCGATCAGGCTGGCAGGGGAGTGGTTAGGGGGAGATCAGACTGGCAGGGAGAAGCGGTTAGGGTCAATCAAGCAGGCAGGCAGGAGAGTGGTTGGGAGCCAGAAGTCCTGGATTGTGAGAGGGATGTCCGACTGCCTGTTTAGGCCTCATCCCACCGGAATAGGGCCTAATCAGGCAGTTGGACATTCCTTGAGGGGTCCCAGATTGGAGAGGGTGCAGGCTGGGCTGAGGGACACACACACACACACACACGCAAATTTCATGCACTGGGCCTCTAGTTATTCATAACAAAATCAATTGTTCTTCAATATTAGACTATCAGAAAGAATGAAAAAAGTGAACTTCGGTTATAAACAACAACAAAGATTAATTCTCACAGGCATTGTATTGAGGAAGGATGACAGATACATAAGAGTACAGTTGTAAGATTCCATTTACTTGCTTTTCAATAGCAGATAGAAAATCTGTGAAGAAATCAGTTCCTCTTTGAGGGGCATATTAGTGGGAGGAAGTATAACTGTAGGTGGCCACTGGGTTGTGAACAACATTCTATTTACTGGTCTGGTTGGTGGTCACACAGGTATGTTAACCTCAAAACCCATAAAACACCTTAGATAGTGTTTGCATTTATGTTATGCTCCAATGAGTATTATTTTTATATTTTTTTCTATGAAACTCATCTTTTCATCCCTCATAGCACTTCATAAAAAGTAAGTACTATGAATATGTATTTAATAGATAAGTTAAAGAAAAAGATATTTTAAATTATATAACAAGGGCCACTTTCTATTCAACTTTTTAAAAATATTTTCAAGTTATCATTATTTGATTTCTCTAAACAAAATAATAAGCTTAATATGTATGTATGTATATATAATATGCATAATTATGTAGATATATACACATATATATAATGTTAAATGTTAATTTTAAAATTTCACTCATGGTTTAACAAAAAAGGGTAGACATTTTATTTTATAGTAAGAATTTTCCTACTTTAACAATTTAAAAAATTATATAGGTTATGTTTAAAGTGTATAAATAAACACATTTGCAGTTGCAATTTAAAAACTTTTAGAATATCTGATTTTTAAAGCCACTAACAGCTTCTTGAGGACAATTCAATAATTGAAGCTCAAATTAAAATGGAATTTTCTATTGATTTTCTTTATGCAACTGTTTGACTCATGACTTAAAATGAAAGTAATTTACAAAGCTTAATGAATTTTTAGGTGTAACTCCAACTGTCTCAGCTTCCACTTACCACTAATTGGCATCCAAGTCTGCACAAGTTATTTAAACCAGTAAAATTAATGTCATTCTTTTCTTAAGTTATACACATATGTAACAAGAAAAAAAAAAATAAACCTCGGATTAGAACAACTCTCTGAGCCTCAGGGAATACCTTTTCTCCCACATTCTCTGTCATTTCCCCTCCTTTTGAAAGAGAAGCTATGAATTTTATAAACTTGAAATTAATGTGCTCTCATTATTCTACATATGAAAAACATCTATGATAATAAAAATTCAAATACATGAAGATTGCATCAGTATCATAAATCAGTTACATTTTAATTATGTTTACTTTAATGCTAAAGTTACATCTCTTCGGAGAGGACACACTTGCCTAGATTCATAAGCATTATGGCAGACTCATACATCACTTATAAACTGTCATGCACAATTATCATTTAATTATATAAACAATGAATCTTTGCTTATTCAAGAATTATGTGACCACAATCTACAATCATGTAGGATGACACCAATTTCCAGAGTTACTAAAAGAGATGTCTGCCTAAAGGTATGGTAGGATAGTATGAAGCTGGGAAAATTCCTGGGCAAATGGAATGAGGAAACAGAGACAAGAAAATTCAAACAAAGCCACACAATTTGAATATTTTATAGCCAGATAGTGAGTCACAAGACCTTATCTTCCTCTGACCAAGGACACTTGAGAGCAAATGGTCTATACCTCCCTACCCTAACCAGAAAATACATAGCTTAAATCACCCTGACCTGGGAAAATAGAGAACAAAGACCCAATTAATGTCATTTGTGTCCTCTAACCCAAGAACAGATGAAGTCAGGGAACAAATAACAAAAACCCCATCAAGGCCTGAGATAAAAGTAGACAATAAAGCACCAATAATGCACCAGCATATTAACAAATGCACCTGGAAAGCAAAAGGATAAAAAGCCCTCAGGGCAAAGACTCAGTTTGGATCAGATCATGCCCATGCCTGTTCCTGGGCATGAACTTTTTATTTCTTCTTTAAATCTAAGGGTCCCCAGAGGACTTGCAACCAGGCATCTCGGCTAGGGCTCAACCTATTTCCAAGACCGCCCCACACCCATTTTTTCTGACTTCCCATTGAGCTAAAAGCAATCCTGCCTTGTCTCACTTCTTTCCTATAACATACCTAGAGAAGCAGAGCACTGCCTATGCTCTCCCTGTTGTGCTTCTACCTAAGACCTTCCTTTGTTTCACTGTCCCCAATCCTAGTAAACATGATCTCAAAATCACCTGGACTTGTATTATGAAATCTTTCCTAAGAAAAGTCAAGAACCCACACACTGTAGGCTGGCCTGAGGCAGACGCCCTCCAGCCAGCCCCTATCCAGTAACAGAGGCCCACTTGGAGAACCTGTAACTGGGACCAATGACACGGACATAAAGTGTACATTGATTCACTAAACAAGAGAGTAGGTGAATCTATTTGCCTAACCATTATATGCTCATATATAAGTGTTTATGGCTACCTATTATAAATCAGACCCTGCAGAGTGAATGAGAATTGAAAATGGAATAAAGTATCAACCTGGCAGAGGTAAGCAAAGTAGAAGAAACAAACACATAGACAGGGGTATAAAATGAACAGCACTTTGATAAGTGTAGACACAAAGGAATAAGTGAGATACTGTGATTAAGGAGTAAAAGGAGGCTGAGCAAAGGAGGGTGTCAGGGGGCAGGAGGGAGATATTTTAAGAGTAGTGAAAAACAACTGCAAAGGGTGGATGCTGGAAACATCATGGCATAATGAGGCATCTTCTATCAGTCCCTCAGGGAGAAGTGTTTGAACATCAGTTGTGACAGAGGAAGGTACAAGAGCATTAGGCATGGTCAATACCATCAAAGACTTTCTATGCCTCACTAGGGAGCCTGAACTATATCCCATAGAAAATGATAAGCCATTAAGACTAAGGAAAGCTTAAATTATAATTATATTTTTCAAAGATCCTCTCTTAGCTACGTTTTCCACCCTGAGGAAGGACATGTGATGGATTTTTTTTTTAATTTTCAAGATGATCCTGGAGAGCCAGAGTGGCCTTCCTTGGAGACTAAGGCAGGAAATGAGGAATAAAGAACATGAAGATTTAGTATTGAGATCACCACTGCAGGCAATGTGAGCTTAGTTTTTCTAGACCTTCTGGGAAATGTACAAATGTTTCCCAGAATTATCTGCCTGAATGCTAGGAGGTAGGAACATGTGTTTCCTGGCTCCCGTATGGGTCAGGAGTTGCCCTTGGGAGTTGTAAGTCTTTCCCACTTCTGAGGTCCATTCACACTCCCACAATGAAGTCCCAGGGATAGCCATGGAGCAGAAGGTAAAGGACACATGTGTGCAATACTGTCAGGAGAGACCTTCTTTCCAGAGGATGAGAATAGGGACACCAAAGGCATCTAATATAGGTCTTGGAGCCCAGATTCTTTGACGGCTGAGTAGCAGCAAGCATAATACCTTAGGATAGAAATGTGAGAGAAAATGGTAGATGCTAGGAAGAAGAGCAGCCTTCCTGTGTGTGTAACATGCAAATAGGCAAGCTTGGCATTTCTTTTTAGAAAAGTTCATCAAATGTTGCTTTTGGATGAGTACTTGGCCTTGGGTAATGTACATTGCAAATCCTAACAGAAAGCATTATTGTCCTTGACTGCTATTTTAATTATTGTTTTTAAATTAAATTAAATTTATTGGGATAACATTGGCTACTAAGATTATATAGTTTTTAAGTGTACTTTTCTAAGATAAATAATCTGTATAATGTATTGTATGCCCACCACCCAAAGTCAAATCATTGTTCTCACCATATATTTGACCCCCTTTACCCTTTACTATCTCCCCACTCTCTTTTACTCTGGTAATCACCATATTGTGGATGGTGTCTATGAGTTTTTGTTTTTCTTGTTTATTCATTTGTTGCTTTCAGTTTTATATCCCATAAATGAGTGAAACCATGTGGTTCTTAACTTATTCTGTCTGATATATGTTGCTTATCATGATATTCTTGAGGTCCATCCATGTTGTTGCAAATGGCAGTATTTCACCTTTTCTTATGGCTAACTCAAGACCAAACAACAACAACAAAATAAACCAATTAGAAAATGGACAGAAGTCCTGAACAGACACTTCTCCCAAGAAGACATACAAATGGCCAACATATGAATGAAAGTTGTTCAACTTCACTAGCTATTAGGGAAATGGAAATCAAAATACAATGAGATACCATCTCACGCCTGTCAGAATAGCCATTATCAACAAGACAAGAAATAACAAGTGTTGGAGAGATTGTGGAGAAAAAGAACACTCAGTCACTGCTGGTGGGAATGTAAACTGGTACAGCCACTGTGGAAAACAGTATGGAGGTTCCTAAACTAATTAAGAATGGCATTCCCATATGATCCAGCAATCCCTCTTCTGGGTATCTACCTGAAAAATTTGAAAACATTTATTCACAAAGCTATATGCACCTCTATGTTCTTTGTACCATTATTCACGATGCTCTCTGAAGAGATTTAAGTTTAGCATTAAAGTAAACATAATTAAAATGTAACTGATTTATGAAAAAAAACAAAGTGTTCTTCAATAGATGTTTGGAGATGTGGTGCATATAAACAATGGAATACTACTCAGCATTAAATATTTTTTAATGGAAGGAATTCAGGTGCAAAGGTTGGCTGGTAACTAGTAAACCTTTAACATAGCGGTAATTCAAAAGTTTCCATTTACTTTACATTATAGCTCAGGACATAATTCTTTATGTGCTAAAATTTTAGTAGTTTTAAAAATTCTGTGTTTGGTATTCTTGTTCATTTGTCATTAGTGTTATCCAAAGCAACAGTAGTTTCCTGTAATGAAGTGTTTACATCAGCATTTCTTACCACACTGTGCAAGGCTTTTATATGGCACTGTAATTTATTTACTTTTATGGTTCATTTCTTTTATTTCATAAACATCAATATGGAAAATCCTTCAAAATTTGACAGAAAGCCATTCAAACACAGAAGGACATGTTAGTCTTTTGATGGTGAATATGTTTTTAATTTGAGATAGAGTTTTGATAAGAATCTTCACTGTGCAGATTTTAAAAATGAAACACAGCCAAGGTAATCTGGACATCTCAAAAATAAATGCTTCTATAGAGACAAGGAGTTTCATGAGACTTGATCAAAAAGTGATTTTATTTAAAAATTAATGACTCCCGGTAAAATTCTGTAACATTCATCTTATAAGAACACAATAGAAAATGCCTATGAAATTTCAAATGGAACTGCTTATCTTTTTTATTTAAAATAAGTCAATGACAGAGTTAAGTGAGATATTGACATTTGGAAAGTATTCTTTTCATTTGCTTTCTCTATTTCATTTAACATGAAATTGCTTTGTAAAATAATATTAGAAATATGTAAACTCTCTAAAAGTGCCAATGTTATAAATTTGATAAACTGAAAATTTCAGCAATGAATTGCCCTCTTAATCTAGAGTGCTAAATGAAATATTTTTATCCAATAGTCATTTATATTTGAACATTTATGTAGTTAGGAAGAAATACTAGGTATTGTCTACATGTTATACATATTCAATAGAGAAATCTAGACACAAAGCTCCATAATAATTCATAGAAGATATAAACATTACTAAATGATTCTAACCTTATAAAGCTATCACTTATACTACAATTTCCATCAATATAAGTCCATTGAGCACCAATTATTCCCACCTTATTTTAAAAATAGATTCTGGGCCCAGCCACTTGGCTCAGTGGTTGAGCATTGACCTATGAACCAGGAGGCCATGGCTCAATTTCTGGTAGGGGCACATACCTGGGTTACAGGCTTGATCCCCAGTTTGGGGCATGCAGAAGGCAGCCAATCATTCTCTCTCATCATTGATGTTTCTATCTCTCTCTCCCTCGCCTTCCTCTCTGAAATCAATAAAAAAAATTTTAAAAAATAGACTCTGGCAAAATAAAATAAAATGTGATTATATCAACAATGTAGTATTTACATTTACTATACTAAGTATCTCCTAAGAACCAAGAAGTAAAGATAATATAATAAAAGTAAAAAAAAAATCCATGAACACCATCTTTAACAATATAAGAGTCAGAATATCCCACAAAATCCTAGAATAAACTTAAGTATGGCCAAACCACAAATATCAGCAGGTCTTGCACACAATCAGTAGCTCTGTGGTGGGAGCACCTCAAAGAGGAGGAAAGCACTCAAACTCAGTGTCCAGATGGTTTATCTCAGGACATGAGCTCAAATCAAAAATGGATGGTGGCTCCCAAGGGGCAGAGCTGTAAGTAATGTACCTAGCTATTTTTGTAGGAAAAAAAGCAGTCACTTGTACTTGGAACAGGGCTGCAGATTAAATAGATACTAGTCAGCCAATATTTACAAGGCACAATATATTCATGGAAAATAGCCAATGGCCTGGTCATCTGCTGGAGAGTTCAAAGGACTGGGTGATTGGTGACAAGGAAATTAGGGATATAGGCATGTGAATAGATTAAAGAGAGTGAGCATAAAAAGAAAAATTTTCACACCACTTCTTAGCAGACACCATAAAAGAATCACTGAACTATCAGGTCAATAAAATGGCCTGCCTGGGTGATATCACCCAAGGCTTGTCATTAGCAACCCCAAAACTGGCATTATTGACGGTCAAATGAATGGAGTGACCATAGTGGCAGAGATAGAAGCTACACATGTATCCAACATCATAGAATCCTATTTGAAAGTCACATCTAACCACATCTGACTCTGAATAATGAACTGTAAGTAATGAGACTGATTTTGAGCCTCTAATATGACACAATTCCTTCAGAAGATTAATTGGCCACTTGGAAATAAATCCCCCCAAAATAAAAAATAAATAAAATAAATACCCATGTTGGTGAAATGTGTAGGGACACGTTGATCTGGGCATGTGGAGATATTTCTTCAAAAGTAAAAAGACAAGTTCCTGAATCAGGACACTTAGAAAAAGGCACAATATGTAATGACCTTCTTTGGAATTTGGGGTCATATATACCTCTTCTGGGCATCCTATATAATAAAGAAGTAAAATGCAGATTGACCATTACTCCAACACACAAGATGGCTACCACAAGATGGCTGGCAAGAGATGGCAGTTGTGGGCGATTAGGCCAGGAGGGATGGGCAGTTGGGAGGGACCAGGCCTGCAGGGGAGGGCAGTTGGGGTGACTGCGCCAGCAGAGGAGGAAAGTTGGGGGGGATGCAGGCCTACAGGGGGGACGCAGGCCTACAGGGGAGGGCAGTTGGGGGTGATCAGGACTGCAGGAGAGGGCAATTGGGGGGACACAAGCCTGCAGGGGAGAGCAGTTAGGGGTGACTAGGCTGGCAGGGGACCAGTTAGGCGTCGATCAGGCTGGCAGGGGAGTGGTTAGGGGGTGATCAGGCTGGCAGGCAGGTGAGTGGTTGGGAGCCAGCAGTCCAGGATTGTGAGAGGGATGTGCCTAAACAGGCAGTTGGAAATCCCTCAAGGGGTCCCAGATTGGAAAGGGGGCAGGCTGGGCTGAGGGACACCCTCGCCCCGCATGAATTTTGTGCACCAGGCCTCTAGTGCTATGATAAAATGACTAATAAAAAAAAAAGTGGCCAGTTTTGAATAGCTTTCAGAATAGGAGAAAAATATGCAGTAGGTCCAGGCTGCCATGAATGCTACTCTGCCACTTGGACCATTAAATCTGCTGGTTCCTGTACTGTCTGTGGCAGATATAGATGAGATATGGATTATTTTATAGGCATGTATGGGTGACCTCAGGCCTTTGGAGAAAATCTGTACAGTCATCTACAGATAATGATTCTTTTGGAAAAAGCAGCTTTAGGCTTACTACATGGTTTAGTAGAAACAGAACTCTTGACCATAGGTCAACATGTTATTGTGTAACCTGGGACAATCCTTATGAATTGGGTATTATCTGACCTACCAAGTCAGTTTAGTCTGCACAGTTGCATTCCATCATCAAATGGAGGTGGTATATGTGATACAGTCTTGAGAAAGTTCTAAAAACAAATAAGTTTCATGAATAAATGGTAGCAATGCCAAGGATCCATGCTTATACTCCAAGTCACTGCCTCTTAACCTGTGTCTAGTCCTCAAGGGGAATTTCCTATGACCAATGATTCCAGAAGAAGAGATCTAAGCCTGGCAGTATATCTAGCACTATAATCCCACCAGAGTGTACCCAAAAAGCAGTCTTAATGGAAAATTCTCCAAGTAGACATAATTCTTTTAAATTAATAGATAATTTGTCATGCAATTTTAGATTTATAGAATATTGAAGAGAGAGTAAAGAAAGTTCCTATGTAACTATTCTCCTCCACTCTCAACCCCTTTCAGTTTACCCCATTATTAGCATCTTGCATTTGTGTGACACATTTGTTACAAGTGATGAACCAATATTAATGCATTATTTTTAACTAAGATTCATAGTTTACATTAAGGTTCACTCTTTCTGTGATATACTTCTAGGGTTTGACAAATGTATAATGTCATGTGTCCATCATTACAGTATTATATAGAATAGTTTCAATGCCCTAAAAATCCACTGAGCTCCAGCTATTCACCCCATCACCTTAAATCCCTAAAAATCACTCATATTTTACTGTCTCTATAGTTTTGCTTTTGTGCATACAGAGAAGACTTCCCAGTATGCATTCGGGATATATAGTATTATTGGGAACTAAAAATTCAGAATGATTATTAAAAAGCCAAAATAGTGCCTTTCTTGATTTGGCCCTGCTTATTACCTTTATTACTAACTTATCTCTGCTTTGAGTAATACCCTCCATATATGTGTTATATATAATACTTTTAAAAAATATATTTTATTGATTTTAGAGAGCTGAAGAGAGAGGGATAGAGAAATAGAAACATCAATAAGAGAGAACATCGATTGGCTCCCTCCTGCAAGAACCTTACTGGTGATTGAGCCCAGAACCTGAACATGCTCAACCACTGAGCCACATTGGTCAGGCTATAATTCCTTGTACAAATTCTATTGTTTCTTGCCTGTCCACCACAGTTCATACTACTCTTTGTCCTGGAACATCCTTCTGCTCTAATCCATAATCTAAACCTAATTTATTGTTTAAGACTTTTCAAGAATTACCTTCTCCAAACTTATCTTCCTATCATCACCAAGTTTGGATTAGCAATTTGATCTCTGTACTTTCTTAATATTCTGTGCATGTATGATCATCTTTTTATTTTTGCTTGTCTCATCCTTTTTATATTGATGAAACTCAAGGTTAGAAATTTCATCTTACTTCCCTATATCCATAGTGCCTAGAATAGTGTTTGGTACATGACAGGATATCAGTAAAAGTTTGCTGAATGAATAAATGAATGAATATTTAAAGCACCAGTCAACTGCTTGGAAAATCAATTTGCTTTACATCTTACTTTATGAATTCCTTTTAACAAAAACACATTAAAACGATATTTATATATTTAAGACAACACAATAAAAGTATTGACTACCTATTCCTAGAATAGCCTCCTATTATAACACAAAGCATCTATTATGTTAAAGTATTGTGATAAATTAGAATAAAAAAATAACATGTCTATATATAAAATTTGAGGGTTTTTAATATATTGGAGCATCAGTGGCAATTTTAATTCTTACTTAGGATAAAGATAATAATTAATTGATTTAAAATTAACCATATGGTTATTAACTAAAAGATAAAAAACTTTCCCTTGACTTTAAATTGCTCTTGTGATGTATTGTCTTGATTTCTTAAAGTAGCTCTTTTGTGTATCAAAGAGCACAAGCATAAAAAGGTGTAGAGAAACCCAAGACTAAACTTCCCCAAATTCCAAACTTTTATACCACACCCCACAAATTGTGTTATTCAAGGTCAAATTATTTATAAAGAAGAAAGCTGCTGCAAGCAATTTTTAAAGGTACAAATTAGTTAACATGTGCTGTGTTAATAACATCTAAAAATATTTCAAACATTTTTTCCATTAGCACTTAAACATCTGTTGCTATATGCAAAGATTCTCTTGTATTTCACAAAAAAATTAAATGATGGTTTCCTTGAAAAGTCTTGAATATGACAATAGACTACTATAAATATAATTACCTACAATGTTAACTTTGGTATTGAAAAATATTTTGGTATTTGTAGGTTTTATCTTTTTGACATCAATAAGCATTCTTAAAAGGCCTACAAGTAAAAGGCAAAGACTATCAACAAAAATTATTTGAGATTTAATATTAATATCAACCATCCACAGAGTGACCAAAACACTTATGTAGCACTAATGCCATAGCAGAGCCTTTCAAAGAGTTATGTGGCAATATATAACTATAGATAAATCATTGCTTATATTCTCAATGTCTGTTGATTGCAAAATAATTTAGTAAGATACCATCTACAATGCCAAAACAATGGATTGTTAAAGTTAATCATTATAATGAACTAGAGGCTCGGTGAATAAATTCATGCATTGGGAGAGGGGGTAGAGGGAGGGATTCCCCAGCCTGGCTGGCACCTTCTTGCAAGGCCAGGTCTGCAGGGATCAGGCCTAAACCAGCAGTTGGACATCCCCTGAGGGATGTAGCAGCACGCCAAGCAGCAGGCAGCCAGGGAGGAGCCCGAGCCAGTGCTGTGCCACTTGCGCTCATCCCAGCACACTGCGCCTGCTGCCACCACCTGGTAATGCTGCCATGGAGTCGGTAGAGACTACCACTGCAGCAGCTGCGCTTGCCAGCCATTAGCCCGGCTTCTGGCTGAGCAGCGCTCCCCCTGTGGGAGTGCACTGACTACCAGGGGACAGCTCCAGCATTGACTGTCTGCCCCCTGGTGGTCACTGTGCATCATAGCAACTGGTCAAACAGTCATTCCTGTTGTTCAGTCTTAAAAGTCGCTTAGGCTTTTATATATAGAGATAATTAATTTATTCTTCAAGCAGCTCCTCAATATCTGCTAATGTCAGGCACTGTGCTAAATAAGTGGAGAGAAAGAACGAGAGAGAGAGAGAGAGAGAGAGAGAGAGAGAGAGATTGAAAGAGACAGAGATTTTTAGATTTAGTGACTGTATTTGATGAGATGATTCCCATATTCACAGCTTGAAAAGTCAGGTGAATGGTGATGCCATTTACTGAAATACCAATTATTAGAGAGAGATGGATCTGGATGGAGAGAGATGATTTGGATGTGATCACTGCCTAAGGAAACTCAGTATTTGCAGACCAATAGGCAAACAAAAGAATTTTGGAGAGAAGAACATAAATATTAACTTAGCCAATAAATGTAAGTATTCAGTGAAATTGAAATAAAAGTAACTATGTAATAATGGAGAAAATCTATGTCACATTAAAAATATATATATGTATGTATTTTTCTAAAGTTAGTCATTAATCAATTATGCAACAAGAATAACCAATGTTAACAGTATATTCTTTTGTTGGGAGTAACCTTCCTGTTTCTGCAACAGGCATACTTAAAAGTCACAGGAATAGCACATCTCTGTGGTGTTGAGAAGCTCTTTTTAGGAACCCTAGACCCTGAATTTCAGCCTTTAAAGTTATATTCCTCTTGGGAAAACTTTTTTTTTCAAGTAGACTTTTATAAACTATATACACAGGAAAGAGGGTGGAGAAAAATAGGAACCTTACAAATTTTCTTTCATCTTCCTTATTCCTT
>NW_006291758.1:864395-868753 GCF_000327345.1 Myotis davidii | reverse complement strand
TGAGACTATATCACAGAAGAAAAAAAATAGTTATAGCATGATGGGCTTAATTAATTAGACCAGCAATCTTCAACCTTTCTCATCTCATGGAATGCATCAACTAATTACTGAAATTTTGTGGCACACCAAAAATATATTTTTTGCCAATCGCACAAAAAAATAGGTAGAATTTTGATTCATTCATACCAGATGGCTATTGTTGTGTTGTCTGTTGTCATTTTTTAAAATTTTACAATTTAAGGAAGAAGAGGTAGTACACCCCAGCTAAATAGTCAGGTATTACACCTTTTACAAATCTTTGTGGTACACTGGTTAGAAATCTCTGAACTAGACAGTTGCCAAATTTCTGGTCAGTGGATAAAGTTGAGGACTTGCAGGAAGTCAGTTAGGGTCTGGATAACTTGTAGTTGTTAAGTCCTAGAATAGACATGGTGAAACCATAAGATAAATATGATGCCAGGGTGTGATCACAGGTTGAAAGTGAAGTTGCCTATGTTGAATGGTGAGATGTTAGGTTCTTGGATAAATCTTCATTGCTAATTATATCTTTTATGAATATAAGGTTATTATTTTTGCCTTGAGAGCTTTGTTTGGACTTTTTTCTTTTGTCAGTATCACTAGTAACCCAGTGCACAAAATTTGTGCATGGAGGAGGGTTCCCTCAGCCAAGCTGGAACCCTATCCAATCAGGGACCCCTTTGGAGATGTCTGAGCCAGTCAGACATCCCTCTCACAATCTGGGACTGCTGGTTCCTAACCACTCACTTGCTTGCCTGCCTGATCGCCCCTAACTGCCTCTGCCTTCCTGTCTGATTGCCCCTAACTGCCTCTGCCTGCCTTCCTGATCACCCCTAACTGCCCATCTCTGCCAGCCTGATCTTTCCCCCAACTGCCCTTCCCTGCCAGCCTGATCACCCCTAAGGGCCTCTGCCTCAGCCCCTACCACCATGGCTTTGTCCAGAAGGAAGCCAGATGTCCGGAAGATGGCTGGTCAACCTGGTCTAATTAGCATATTACCCTTGAATTAGTATAAATTATATCTTGCATGTATTGCTTACTTTCAAATAATGCCCAATTTTTACATTTCATATTCATAAAGCTTTCATTTTGACATGGCTAATGTAAACTTCAAAAGATTTTAATCAATTAGAAAGTTTTCTTGTTATGTCATGTTGAATTTCATTTTCATTTATCTTTTGAAATAGATATTTAGCTTTAAATTATGCCATCATGATTTCTTCTTCATATATATATATTACATATTCTTGATATTTCCTTTGGCTTTTTTTACTTATTTGTCCTTATCTCCTCTACTGCTTTGGAAAGTATACATTTGTATTATATCTAATAAAAGTTTGATTAAAATTCTCTAAAAATATTATATGAACATTCTTTCTTATAAAATGAGTTAATATATGAAGAAACACATGGAATAATGATTAATAATTAACATTACATATACTTTTGCTAGATAACAGTAAATATAACTAGACTAAAGTATAAAAAGTCTGGTTTTTAGCTCTTCTTTATTTCAAGAATTAGTTGACAGCAATGTTCATTTCTTCTTTTCCCTCATTCAGTTTTAAATATTTATTAAAACGACAAATTTTTAAGTTGTATTATAAATTATGTTCCTGAAGATCTTCTGAACTTTGCATGTATGCTTATTGTAATCAGAGTTTATGCCATGATGTCCTGGTCATCCTGGGTTTTTAAATTTACTTGATCAGTTATTTGGAGTAAATTTTCAAGTTTGTGGGGTTTTTTAATAATAAGAATGATATGCAGTTGGCATATTTTTCTGAGCCAATAAAAGTTTGAGTCTCTGTTTTCTTCATACAGAAAGAACTACTGGCTGCATATAAAAGTCATCAATGACAAAAACTGTAATTTTCCTCAAAAATGGATGTTTTTTCTTCTAGTATTTAATAGTAATGAAAATCAGAGTATGCACATAAACATTATGTTTAATACTTTCTAAATTATCAATGTAACTAACTTTCTTTTTTGGCTGAAAATGTCTTGGTGTTAATATCTTTCCCATTGTTTAACCTTGAAGATATTATTTCCTTTCATTTGCATTGTTAGGTCTTATGTCAAATAAACTTTCTTCCACTATTGCTTCTGATTGAGTGCTTGTTCAGTACTTCATTCAAAAATGCCCAAAACCAGTGTGTTAGCATTCCAATCTAAAGTTTCCAAAGTTATTATCTTCTCTCTCATAATTTTAATATTCTTTTTTCTTTCTACAGCATTTTAAAAAAAATTCCCAAATTTGTACTTCATGTTACTAATCCACAGGCACTCCTAATAAGTTGATTTTTACAAGGTCCAATGCCGATTTATTTCTGCTATGACATTTTAGTATTTTTTTGAATACTTTCCTATCTCATCCATTTCCCTTCTGTATAACATTTAGTTGCCCTTTTAGTTCAAGCCATTCTTTCTATATGACTTTGTTCCTAATCCATAGAGTTCCCTAACCTCATGTATTATTCTGAGGTCAAATAATTTTCTAAAAATTTCTCTGTCTTACAAATGAAACTGTTTTAAGAGGAATTATGTGCCTCCAAGTAATCCTCTCTCTGTTCTGTAGAAATTTTCCATTGGCCGTTCCAAAACAATCTCTAGATGTCCTTAGACAATGTGGAATTGGGATAAACTTGGTATTTATCAACAGACAGGGTAGTGAATTGTTTTCATCTCACTCTCTGTCTATTGATGTGGCTGCTAAATGCCATTTATAGACTTCAAGTGGAGAACAACTTAAGATGTCTATCTCCAGCCTTGGCTGGGTAGCACTGTTTGTTAGAGCATCATCCAGGAACAACAAAAAGTTGCTGGTTCAATTTCAGCACACACCTAAGTTTCAGGTTCCGTCCCTGGTCAGGGCCGGTGTGCGAGGCAACCAATCTGTTTCTCTCTCTCTCTCTCTCTCTCTCTCTCTCTCTCTCTCTCTCTCTCTCTTCTTTTCTCTCTTTTTCACACTCTCTTCCTCTCTGAAATCAATAAACATATCCTCAAGTGAGGATTTTAAAAAATGTGTACCTCCAAGTTTCCATTAACCTTCCACCCAGGGTAAGCCTGCTCTTTGGTTGTCCTATCTTCTTTTCCTCACAACAGGATTATCTAGTAGTCTTGAACGATTACAAGTCTTAGTAGTCAGTTCAACCAGAGCTTTTCATGTGTCTGCCTCTGCCTACAGTTCTTATTCAATACCCAGTAAATATTCCACAAATATTTAATTGTAGCTATATTTAATTACTACAAATATTTGATGTGCCAAGTGTTCCGCTTGGTACTGACATATAGCAGTGATCAAAATAGAAACAGAGCTTAGCATGTCTCTATCCCAATGGGACTTACTGATCAAATAGAGAAACAGACAATCAAATAACCACAAGTGCAAAACAATTAATAACAAGTTCTGATGAATGTCATTTAATCATTAGTCAACAAATATTCATAGAGTGCCTTCTTTGAGCCAACCAGTATCCCAGATTATCTTGATAGATCAGTACATAAAGACAAATTTCCTGCCTTAACCAGTTTGGCTCAGTGGATAGAGCATTGGCCTGCAGACTGAAGGGTCCCAGGTTCAATTCCGGTCAAGGGCATGTACCTTGGTTGTGGGCACATCCTCAGTAGGGGGTGTGCAGGAGGCAGCTGATCGATGTTTCTCTCTCATCGATGTTTCTAACTCTCTATCCCTCTCCCTTCCTCTCTGTAAAAAATCAATAAAATATATATTTTTAAAAAAGACAAATTTCCTGCTACCATTATGTGTATTTTCTTCTAATTGCTAACTCATTGTCAAGAGAAGACATAAAAATGGATCTGACCTAATCTAGCCTCAGCAAAGGCTTCTCTGAGGATATGACATTTGCACAGAGATATGAAGGATCAATATGAATCAACCTGAAACTTTCCTTTAATATATTTTTATTGATTTCAGAAAGGAACGGAGAGAGAGCTAGAAACATCAATGATGAGAGAGTATCTTTGATCGGCTATGTCCTGCATGTTCTCTACCCAGGCATGTGTCCTTGACCGTAATCGAACCTGGGAGCCTTCAGTCTGCAGTCGGACACTCTATCCACTGAGCCAAACCAGCTAGGGCAACATACTGAATCTTTAAAAGTGAAGGGGACAAATATTCTGCCGGGAGCCAGTCCATCCTTGTTGTTTCAAGGGACTTGGCATATATGGCATACTGTTCTTAATATATTTGCTCACCTTCTTGGCACTATGTGTTTTAACCAAGGTCACCTCTCTGAGAAAGGATGTTTCCCCAGGTAGGGATTTTCCCCTGAAGTTAGGGAGTGAATAAAATCTCTTAACTAAGTGCCAGGCGGGTA
>NW_006291758.1:862419-864340 GCF_000327345.1 Myotis davidii | reverse complement strand
AAAGGCCAGGCTGAAGAACTGGCTACAGAACTTGGTTGGAGAACCTAGACAGAACCTGGCTGAAGAACCCGGCTACAGAACCTGGCGACCGAACCTGGTTGGAGAACCTAGCGAGAGAACATGGCTACAGAACCTGGCTGGAGAACGTGGCTGGAGGACCTAGCAAGAGAACGTGGACCCAGAACTTGGCTGGAGATTGTGGCTAGAGATCCTGGCAAGGCTGCTGATCAACTGAACGCTGTCTCCGTGTCATTCCTTCTTTGCCGACTCCGTCCACACCTTTGGGGACCCCTGGGCCTGCTGGGGTTGGACCCCAGCAATATTCCAAGCAGAAGAAAAAGCAAATGCAAAGGTCCTGAGGCATGTTTGGAGCAGAAAGCTATAAAGCAATTTTTTTAATCCACTAAAAGCATCTCTTAATTATTTTCTCCCTGATTAATTTTCTATAAATAGTTCTTTTCAACATTGCGAAAAGCATTTCTTGAAGAATTTTCTTCTTAAAAAGTTTAGTAAAATCTATTAGGTTTTTCTAGCCAGACACATTTAAAACCAGGGATACTAAGCCCCGCTGTAATAGCAATTTCAGTTGCTTCACATTCCGCCTCTCAGCCAGCTGCCAGTCAACTCAGTCTATTGTCTCAGATGGTTGTTTTATCTCATATTTGAATTTGTTTCATAGATCCTATGTTGTACTGAGAGCAAGAATCAGAGACTGTTAAATTGATTTGTGTTTCCTAATACAAATCTACAAATAAATGTTTTTATTCTATTTCTCTTTAGTATTATTATATATATATTATATTATATATATTACATATATATTTGTGTGTGTTTGCATATATATTTGCATACACATGCATATTGGAAAAATATTGTATATGTTTATACTTGTCAAGTTGTTATAATAACTCTAGGCACTAGAATGAGGTACTTAAGAATTCACCTCGCCCTGACCAGTTTGTCTCAGTGGATGGAGCATTGGCCTGTGGACTGAGGTGTCCCGGGTTTGATTCTGGTCAAGGGCATATACCTAGATTGTAGGCACGTCCCCAGGAGGGGGTGTGCTGGAGGCAGCTGATCGATGTTTCGCTCTCATCAATGTTTCTAGCTCTCTACTCCTCTCCCTTCCTCTCTGTAAAGATCAATAAAAATATATATTTTTAAAAATAAGTTCTATAATGTTACTTTTATACACTTAATAGCCCTTTTCTTAAAACTATTCAGAAAACCTTAGTTACATATTCCTTAGATTTGTAGTGTCCAATATGAGAAAGAGAAGCCTCATTAGAATCTCCATTGCCAAAAATAGGTTGTATGGCTTTGAACTATAAAAATTAGTCTGTAGACTTTGTGTTTTTAGAGGACCAAAATAACCCTGGATGAAGGGAAGTCAGGAGCAAAGTTATGGGTGACGAATAGAGATGGGCTTTGCTCAAGACAGTCATTACATCCATTGAGCTGACATAAGGAACGACAAGGCTTAAAATGTACGTCAGAAGGGGAAAGAGGGGCCCCATGGCAACTTGCAAAGTGTCTGGTTCTGAAACCTAATATGGTGCAGGGGAATGCCATGATTCAGGAAAATACCTTTTAACAATTTTATTGATCCATTAAAGAATAAAAGCTGCACAGTAACTCTTATTATCCCCCCACCCTTCGATAAATCTCTTAGCACAGATTATGGTTCCGAAGAACTGGTTCTCCAACAGCTATCCAAAGGAAAAACTTGGTGAAGGATTGCAGGTCTTACACTGCCTATTACATCTGTAAAGGAGAACTGATCAAGCCACAGTGGTGTCAAATGACCATCATGCTGCCCAGCTGGTGTGGCTCAGTGGTTGAATGTCGACCTATGAACCAGAAAGTCATGGTTTGATTCCCAGTCAGTGCATAGGCTGAGATTTTGAGCTCAATCCCTACT
>NW_006291758.1:859197-861479 GCF_000327345.1 Myotis davidii | reverse complement strand
CCGCCTGGCCCCTGCTATTACAGTCCCTGGTCCCTTGTCTGCCCGCAGCCCCCCTTCGCAGCTGCTGCTCCCACACACTGACGATGCCAGCCTGGCTCACACTCGCTGACAGCGCAGAGCAATTGGGGCCAGCGCCAGCAGCAGCTGTGAGTGGGGCCAGTGCCGGCACTGTCAGAGGGTGTGAGTGGCTGCTGCCCTGATCACCCCTCAGGATTAGGGGGAAGTGGAGAAGCCCTCAGGGGTGATCGGGGCCAGCAGCTGCTGTTCGCACCCACTGATGGTGCTGAGAGATCGAAACCAATGCTGGGCGCCAGCAGCAGGTGCAAGTGTCGGCTCCAGTGCTAGCTGCAGGTGTGAGTGGGGCTAGTGAAGGCAGCAGGTGCAGGCAGCAGCTCCGGCACCTCAGCAGGTGTGAGCACCTGGCGGGATTGCAGCATGCAGGACCAAAGAATTTTCAGTAGCCACCAGAAGCTTGCTCCGATGACAGCGACCAGCCTTGGCCTGGTGCCCCTGCTCACCTGCTCCACCATCCTGCTGCAGCCGATGCCTGCCATGTTCCGCGCTCTACTGCCTGCAGCCAATGCTCACCATGTTCCGTGCATGCCCCCTTGTGGTCAGCGCACGTCATAGTGCCAGGTTGTTCAGTTGTTCTGCTGTTTAGTCTATTTGTATATTAAGGTTTTATATATATACTATCCCGGGTTTGATTCTGGTCAAGGGCATATACCTAGATTGTAGGCACATCCCCAGGAGGGGGTGTGCTGGAGGCAGCTGATCGATGTTTCGCTCTCATCAATGTTTCTAGCTCTCTACTCCTCTCCCTTCCTCTCTGTAAAGATCAATAAAATATATTTTTTAAAAAGAATTCACCTCATTTGACATCACATGCAGTAAGCCATGTCAAATCATTTTTAACAAAAATAGTAAGAAGTAATAAATGCACATAATGTATGCATATAAAGATATCTATAGTGGAACAAGTTTGAGTCTTTTCAATCTAATGAACCTAGAAAGACCATCTCTAAGTCATCCCTATCCAAACACTCTAATCAGTGCTCTAAAAGCTAATATTATGACAAGTATTCTTATTTCCCATGTACTTTGAATACCAAATCTTTAATATAAAAAAGTCTTCCAGTAACTGGAAAGTTAACGTTATTACATGTATTTGCTTTCTCTCCATTTCCAATAGTTTTGATTAACGTAAATCAATCTCCAAAATTTGTAATTTTGAAAGAGCATAGTTGTCATCACTTGAGAAATTAAAGATAAAACTCTAGGCCATGATGATCTCACAGAGGAATTGCACCTAGGAGGGCAAGGCAGCCTTTCTGTATGTCATCCTTTTAGTTATAATACCTGGAACCACAGCTAACTTAGACATCAGATGGAAGTTGTAGCTCCCGATGCAGTCACAAGCCTTTAAATCCGAGATATCTCTCCCTTTAAAATTACCATGAAAGTCGAAGTGCCACTTTACAGAATTAATTGATAACACATCCAAGAACCCATCTAAAAAAAAATCATTAAAAAGAAAGACTAGTTTTGAATCTATGTGTATTCTTTAAGTCAATCTGTTAATAAATAGAACACCACCACTCAGTAATTTCAATTAGTAGAGATGCTAAGCTCAAAATAATAGAGTCCCACACCATAAAATTTTAGGAATGGTGGAGTGATATAGATTTCTAAAAAAATTTTTTAATGAATTTTGGGAAAAGCAGGTCTCAAGCCATGCAGCAGTCTTATGTACCCTAATATCTAGGGGGAAGTTGGATAGAAACTTTCCATCCATATACAGTGGCCATTAGAGTAGGAAAGATATGCAAGTTTCCAAACAATCATATTAAAATTATCATTTATTTTAATACATGAAATTCTGGGGGTTCTACCTTTAGATATATAATATTAATTTATAGGGGATGCAATAAGCCATGTTTTTAGTGCCTAAGGAATATTAGGAGTGCTTGACTGACATGAGTCTGGACTTTTCTCATTATGATAGAATCCTTGGCTTATTCAATCATGTTCCCAGGAGTTCAGAAGTATATGCTTTGCCATAACAGGTTTGGCTCAGTGGATAGAGCATCGGCCTGCGGACTGAAGAGTCCCAGGTTTGATTCCAGTCAAGGGCATGTACCCTGGTTGCGGGAACATCCCCAGTAGGGAGTGTGCAAGAGGCAGCTGATCGATGTTTCTCTCTCATCAATGTTTCTAATTCTCTACCCCTCTCCCTTCCTCTCTGTAAAAAAATCAATAAAATACATACTTAATAAAAGAAT
>NW_006291758.1:856682-857461 GCF_000327345.1 Myotis davidii | reverse complement strand
TTGGTTGGCAGTTAATTTGCATATTGCCCTGATTAGCCAATGGGAAGCATGTCAGAGGTACAGTTAATTACCATGTTTGTCTATTATTAGATAGGATAGACTAGAGGCCTGGTGCATGAAAATTCATGCACTGGGGGTGGTCTCTCAGCCCAGTCTGCCCCCTCTCACAGTCTGGAATCTCTCAGGGGATTCAGGGGATGTCCTACTGAGGACAGGAGGCAACCAGCCAATCAGAGGACAGCACCGCCACCATCACCACACTGCTGCTTCCACTGCCAGCCACCGGGGCTCACAGCTGCCTGAGCCCACAGCTTCCTGAGCCCTGGGCCTTGCAGATACTGCAGCTTTGTCCGGAAGGACATCCAGAAAATGTCTTCTCTTATTAGCATATTACCCTTTTATTAGTATAGAACAGCCGTGGGCTAACTACGGCCCGCGGGCCGGATCCGGCCCATTTGAAATGAATAAAACTAAAAACAAAAAAGACCGTACCCTTTTATGTAATGATGTTTACTTTGAATTTATATTAGTTCACACAAACACTCCATCCATGCTTTTGTTCCGGCCCTCCTGTCCAGTTTAGGAACCCATTGTGGCCCTCGAGTCAAAAAGTTTGCCCACCCCTGGGATATTGTCTTCACAGGTGTTCCATGTTGGAATGTGCTTGCTCTTATATAAATTCAGAAACATAAAAAGACATGTTGCATCCCAGCTGGTGTGGCTCAGTGGTTGAGTGTCAACCTGTGAACCAGAAGGGCAAAGTTTGATTCCTGGTCAGG
>NW_006291758.1:855133-855575 GCF_000327345.1 Myotis davidii | reverse complement strand
GCCACCGGGGCTCACAGCTGCCTGAGCCCACAGCTTCCTGAGCCCTGGGCCTTGCAGATACTGCAGCTTTGTCCGGAAGGACATCCAGAAAATGTCTTGGCCTAATTAGCATATTAAGCTTTTATTATTATAGGTGAAATTTGTACTTTCTAGTGAACACCCCAAGCTCTTACACAGTGCTTTGCCTTTACATATGCTGCCCTTCTTCCTGAATGCCTATCCCTTATTTTCCACTAAGCGAAAATTCCTACTCAATCTTTTAAGACAAAGCTCATGAGTGTGCAAGAGTCAGCTGATCGATGTTTCTCTCTCATCAATGTTTCTAATTCTCTACCCCTCTCCCCTCCTCTCTGTAAAAAAATCAATAAAATATATATTTTTTAAAAGAAGTATATGCTTTATGGGTCACTGTAAATTCTAAAGGAGTCCATCACCACCAAAG
>NW_006291758.1:854282-854905 GCF_000327345.1 Myotis davidii | reverse complement strand
TGAATAAAAGAGAACCAGAAGCATGGAAACATGGAAAAGACTGATGAATCTCACAGGGAAGGGGGCAGGGAAATTAGAAGATATTAACCAAAGATTTTATCCGTATACTAGGGGCCCAGTGCATGAATTTGTGCACCTTGAAAGGAACTGTGGGCCACAAGGCTGCAGTGGGCACAGAGGCGGGTCTCAGCCCATCCTTTGCACCCCACCCAGCCCCTCCCGCCACGGCCCCCAGTCCCCTGTTGGCCTGCAACCCCACTCCCACGACCGCTGCTCACACACGCTGATGGTGCCAGCCTGCTCGCACTCGCTGACAGCGCAGAGCAATTGGGGCCAGCGCCAGCAGCGGCTGTGAGTGGGGCCAGTGCCGGCACTGTCAGAGGGTGTGAGTGGCTGCTGCCCTGATCACCCCTCAGGATTAGGGGGAAGTGGAGAAGCCCTCAGGGGTGATCGGGGCCAGCAGCTGCTGTTCGCACCCACTTATGGTGCTGAGAGATCGAAACCAGTGCTGGGTGCCAGCAGCAGGTGCAAGTGTCGGCTCCAGTGCTAGCTGCAGGTGTGAGTGGGGCTAGTGCAGGCAGCAGGTGCAGGCAGCAGCCCCGGCCCCTCAGCAGGGGTGAGCA
>NW_006291758.1:853456-853910 GCF_000327345.1 Myotis davidii | reverse complement strand
ACAAATTTTCTTTTTGGTCATGAAATTCGACATTTTTAAGTGTAAAAATACCTATGATGTTAACACCTTCAGAAAATTTGACATATGAAGTTTTGAAGCTTGCTGTCAATACATCAAAATAGCATACATATCAGATTGCATAAATATCAACATATGTGTAACTCCATCTATTGAAAAAAATCCACATTATTATCTGGTACACCTAGTAGAGGCCTCCACTTGCCTTTTATATAGGATATATATACTAGAGGCCCAGTGCTTGAAAATCATGCACTTGAGGGGGTCCCTCAACCCAGCCCATGCCCTCTTGCAGCCTGGGAGCCCTCAATGGATATCTGACTCCTGGCTTAGGCCCGCTCTCCATGGGGAGCAGGCCTAAACTGGCAGTCAGACATCCTTAGTGCTGCTGAGGAGGTGGGAGAAGCTCCCACCACAGCCGCTGCACTCACTGGCC
>NW_006291758.1:844248-853252 GCF_000327345.1 Myotis davidii | reverse complement strand
ATTTGCATATGTAGGCACAATGCAGGGAGGTGCGCATCATAGTGACCGATTGCTCTGCTGTTCGAATGATTTGCATATTAGCCTCTTATTATATAGGATATATATATGATTAGCCAATGAAAAGGGTATCGTCGTATGCCAATTACCATTTTACTACTTACAAAATAATTTGAATCAAAGTTTATTAACTTTCCTTTATTTAGTTCTATAAAAACATGAAAATTATATTGATATAAAAATAATTGATTTATTTGGGGTGATTATAGAATCTTCTTATGCATAAACAAAATATTTATTTATATGTGGTGTGTCCTTTCTTTGAAAAGTTATCAGAAATTTACAGAAATATTTACACAAATCATCTCATTAATAGAAGTCTAATTTAAAAACTATTATTTCCATTGTGATGAACAAAATATTAAGACTAGAAAAAATAGAATGTGGCATCTCTATTTAACAAAGCTTGTAGATGAAAGGGAAAACATAATATAATGTAGTTTCTATTTTATTTAACTAGCACATACTATCAATGAACTACACTCATATTCCAGGTCACAAATGAGGCAGTGGAAGGCTAAGCAAAGGATGAGGGGATTTTATCAGAGGAAAGAATCTTTCTCCATCACAGTTGTAAACCTAGGTAACCTTTTGAATTCTATTTAGCAATTCCCTTCTGAAACACCATCACTCCAAATCACTTCAGTGATATTTCTCACCAAACTGATTTTCCTTGATGACATTCTCCTGCAGTGTGAAGGCATCTTGGTGGTACACTACCTGGGCAGCTATTTCTTTGTCATACTTCAAAGCTATAGTGAGAAGGGCTTGCTTGGATGGCTGCCCAGGAAACCAAATAGGAGTGGTACTTGTTTCCCTCTAAATCATGTTCTGCTTCACCCTTGAAGTTGGGTAGGGTGGGAGTAAGAAAATATAAGGTCTAAATTTGTAATTACTTGCACAGTGAGACAGGATATTTTCTGCTTTGGAACATCAACTATAAGATGTAAAATGAAACAAACAAACAAACAAAAAACAAGCAAATGAACGAATAAATATTGCATATTGCCTTAACAGAGCATTTAGAAGCATATAGATGCATATAGTTAGGACAGAATGTCTGTGGTTAAAAACAAAACAGAATAATGGATTGCACATTGAAATGTAGCAATTACACAAACACATTACTGAAACATACTGCCCTTCTTCTTAACAAATGTGCAAGAGTCATCACTGGCAGTTGAGAATGCATGCTCAGTGTGTCTCTGGGTACACGTGAAGTTCATATATGCCCCTTAACATCTAGATCTGCTCATGTTCAGTCCTGGGTGACCCAGTATTCCAGTTTATTACCTCCTCTGGCAGAGGAAAATGTGGACATTTTGACAAAAGACATCATCAAATGAGCTTTTTAAATCATGAAAATATAACCAGAGGAAGCAAAATAGAACTGGGCCATTTATTGTTCTTATTTACATTGTGTAAAAAAGGCAGGGGAAATATCTTTATGGGTCATCAATAGATGAGGGACATAAATTAAGAACCTTGGATGGAACAAAGAAATATATTATTCCCCACCTGTAAACACTTCAGATAGAAAAGGCCCTCTCAACCCCGCTGGTTCCAATTCTGATAGAAATAATTTTTACTCTCTCTCATGAGACTTAGAGTATTCCCTTCAGAAAAGGGAGTGGCATCCACCAGCCTGACAGGAATTGTGCTCTACCTTGTTAAGAATCTGTTAGTCTTCTGCCAACAATTAAAATCTGTGAGAAGTGACCGAGGTCTCCCAGTAACAGAGTTACTAGAAATCTCCTGATGAATGTCACTCAATTAGAGGATCAATGACCCCTAGAGTTTGGTAATTTTCTCCCGTTAAACTTGAACAGGAACCAAGATCTCCTCATCTAATACTATTTCATTTAAACCCTGATGCTTTGTCCAGGAAAGTCCCCTGAGCTGGGAACAGAAAGCTAACACACTGCGGTTCTGAGGAGCTTAGTTTAAAACTTAAATCCTGGGGGACTCCCCTCAGAGAGGGGTGATATGATATGTTGACATCAGCAGAAGAAAGTCCAGCCAAAAGCCTCAGCTCCTCCATTTATTTAAGGCAAATCATTTTACCATTCTCTGTATTAGTTGCCTTGATTCTATAATGGAAAGAAAATTCCCTGCTTTATCTGCCTCCCAGGACTGTTGAAAGGATCAAATAAAATAATTACATGAAGGAATCTTGAACACTTAGGAAACACTATCTAAATATGATGAACTGTTGTAGAAAATCCTACAAACTACTAGTAGCTGTTTTATTAGCAGATGTGTTTCTCTGTCAGGTTGTAAATCATTTTCCATAAAACTAGAAGAAAAAGAAAAGCACCTATTGTAAACACAACCTGATTTATCATCTTCTTTTCTCATTCATGATGCCCAAAGGCAATTTTAAAATGCTAATGCTCTGTTTATCTGAATCCAAGGGCTTTCATCCCGCTGCTCTACAGTGACTGTTAATATGGTTACTGTGTCAGTTAATTTTTGACTCAACGCTTATTTCTTTGAAAATATTTTTAAAAATATATGTTTACTGATTTCAGGGAGGAAGGGAGAGGGAGAGAGAGATAAAAATATCAATGATGAGAGAGAATCATCCATGGACTGCCCCCTGCATGCCACACACTGGGGATCAAGCACCCAGGCAAGTGCCCTGCGGGAATGAACTGTGACCTCTTGTTTCATAGGTCATCACTCATCCATTGAGCCATGCTGGTAGGCTCTTTGAAAATATTATTTTTTATTATTTATTTAGTTAATTATTTATTGTTTAAAGTATTACATATGTCTCCATTTTCTTCCATTGACCTCTCCCCTATCGTTCCCACCAAAAATATTTTTTAAAAGAAAACTTCCTTTTCAAGTTTAGGCACAAGGAGCTATTTAATAACTTTGTACAACCATTATAAAGCATCAGCCATAGGCAGGCCCAGATTATTATTAGTAGTAACACAAACAAGGCCTCAGGGGAAGGAGGATGGCTACAATTCTCTTCATCTGGATGCATTTCAAGGAGAGGCTCAGGTATCATGTGTTTCCTTGCTATTTTTCAAGAAGAGATATTGATATTCTTGATATCTCATGAGATAAAATTTATCATCCATTGTGAAAAACCACATCCTGTGTGGCTTGGGTTCAGGATTTGAGAAGAGCCGCTTGCAAATGATGAGTCTAGACAAGAAATATGAATTTGGAAATGGGGCCAGGAGGAGAGTCTTTCTCAAGAAGAAAAGTTTTGCTGGTGCCCAGGCTCTTTCAACCTTTTATTCAATTTTAGATACACATATTGCACTTAGTCAGGCAGGAAATTCTGGTAGCAGACGCACTATCTTAAAGGTCAGTAAATATTAGCAAAGATTTACTTTGAGACTATTTTGTCAGGAAATTGATTGAGCCACCATTGTCTTTACTAAACAATTGGTGCATAGCTTTGGCCCTTGCAAGAGCTAAAGGTCCACAAGCATTCTGGGTTCCTTGTTTACACTTTTCTGATAGTGAAGACAATGGGTAGCTTCCAACAATCCATGAAATAACTAATATCTGTATTTTAAGTAATTGTTTCTTTGATAGACTTTTAAGCATATTTTCCTTTACTGAAATACAAACTATGATATTCTGAGATCAGATCTCTAAAAATAGTAATGCAGACTTTCTAAGGAAACAGGAAAAGTTAGAGAAGAGTAGCCTTATGATCAACATCAGAACAGATTTTTTTTTAAAAAAATATTTATTTTTATTGATTTTAGAGAGTCAGAAGGAGAGAGACATAGAAACATCAATGATGAGAAAGAATCATTGATCAGCTGAAATCATAGTGAAATCAACGGAAAATCTTGCAAACCCACACTGGGGATCGAGCCCATAATCCAGGCATGCACCCTAACCAGGAATGGAACTGTGACCTCCTGGTTCATAGGTCTATGCTCAACCACTGAGCCATGCCAGCCACATTCAGAGCTGATTCTTATCCTGACATACCACCAGTTTGCTACCTGACCTTGAGCAGTAAACTCTTATTTGTAAAATACACAGCTTGAAATTAATGATGATAAATTGAGTACTCCAGTGATTTAAAGTTCTAAGTTTTATTTCTCATCTTTTATGATTATAAATATCTGGGGAAATTATGCAAAACACTTAAAATTATTCTGCAAAAATTGTAAAAGTGCAGAAGAAAGTTTTCTTCCCCTTCCATTTTAGGCAACTATCCTTGTGGTTCAGTCATTTATTTTTTTCACCTGTTAGTATTTAAGCATGAAGATAAATAGTTGCATTACTTTTCTCTGCAAGGGCTAATGACCTCTTAATTGTTTTTAATGGGGCATGCTGCACACATATCCTATATAATAAAAGCCTAATATGCAAATCAACCAAATGGCATAATGACCGGTGGAACGACCAGTTCATATGGCATGCACTGACCACCAGGGGGTAGATACTCAATGTAGGAGCTGCCCCCAGCCCAGAGGCCCCAGGCCAGCTAAGGTGGGTGCCAGTGGGGGCCCTCCTGATCACCCCACCAGTTGCCCCACAGCTCAGCCCTGATTGCCAGCCAGACCTAGGGACTGTACCAGTGCATGGATTTCATGCACTAGGACTCTAGTATAAGTATGAGTCTTCTGAATTAAAACAGAGCTCAGCAACATGTGGGAAAGTAGATTATTTTTCAAATACTGAATGGTTTTAGTCAGGCAAATGTGTAATTATTTTCACTATATAATTTTGGTTCAGTTGTTGGTAACATTCAGGTTGCAGTTGAAATACTTGTGTCCTCAAACAAGGGGACAGTTTTATGCCAGAACTTGGATGCAGTTTTCCTAGGAATGTAAGCCAAAATATTCCTGCCTTATTTCTAATGAATGTCCTATAACATGAAAAGAAAGAAAGTGATACCATAGTGAAATCAACTAAAAATCCAAGATGGGTAGAGCAGATTAGCAATCAGATCATTTATTTTCTGCAATTCTAAACATAAAAAATGTTCTTGTCACCAAGTCCCAGGAGCAAATAAGGGCCAGGAAACACATGGATAAATCTGAGAAAACTATGGCCATATTTCAGTTACTCATAACTAGGACTATGCTAGGAAAAGAATAGGACTGAAAAAAAAAAAGTGGCCTCATTTCTAGTCCAATTTCATTTATATAAAGAATAACATGGGAAATCACCTGCTTTTTAAAAACTCCCTTTCCTCCTCTGTTAAGAGAAACATGTATTTTATTTTTTAAATATTTTTTATTGATTTTAGAGAGTAAGGGAGAGGGGGAGAGAGAGAGAGATGGATCTGAGAAACATTATCAGCTACCTCCTGAACACCCCCTACTGTGGGTGAACCCACAACCTGGGCACGTGCCCTGACCTGGAATTGAACTGGCAACCTTTTGGTGCATGAGACCATGCTAATCTAACTGAGCCACACTGGCCAGGGCTGATAAGAGAAATATTGATTCCTCATATCTCACCACAGAGACTCACCACCAAACTCCAGGGTTTGTCAAGCATTTCCCATCTCAGGAAATAACACCACAATGTCCAATTATCGGATTCTACAAGCCCCTAAGTCATTTAGCCCCTCTCTCATCCCCTTGTTGTCCCACCCTCCCCCACTCCACATGGTTTAGGGCACTCCATCCACAGTGCCCTCCTTTCTGTTTCTTATATAGTCCAAGCTCACTCATCTCACAGCTTTGTATGTATGCTTCCTTTTGTTTAAAACATTTTTCCCTGGTTGAAAACATGGCTGACATCTTCTCATTACTTTTGTTTTACTTCAAATGTTTCCTGTTAGAGAGGTGCTTTTTATTTGCTCTATTTTAACTATTTCTCTGTGTTCTCAAGTTACATGCGATTTTATTTTTAAAATCAATGTGATGTCTCTTTGCACTCAAAAAGTATAAGCTTTACCCAGAAGTGGGTGAAGAGAGTCAAAAGAACAAATTTCCAGTTAAAAATAAATAAGTCCTTCGGTTGATCTCACAATATGTAAACAGAAATGCAGTATATCTGCACTATCAAAATTTAATTGGGGGGAGGCCAGGAGATTGTCAAGGGCGGAGCAAAAAAAAGGGACACATATGTAATACCCTTTGTAATACTTTAAGCAATAAAACAATAAAAAAAATAAAAAAAATAAGTCATGGGTATATAATGGTAGCTATAGTTAATAATATTGTTTTTCATAGTTGAAAGTTGCTAGGAGAATTGATCTTAAAAGTCCTCATTACCGGAATATATTTTTGTAACTATGTATGCAAATTGATGTTAACTAGACTTGTGCTGATGTTTTGTGACATATACACATATTGAAGCATTACATTGTACACTTGAAACTAATAGAACATTATATGTCAACTAGAGGCCAGTGCACGAATTCGCACTTGGGTGGGATGAGGCCAGCCTGCCCCAATGGGGACCATTGGGCTGGGCCAGCGGGGGAGAGGGGATATGGGAGGTTGGTCAGCCCCGCCCCCAATGGGAGAGAAGGGCCTATCAGAGCCAGGGCCAGCTGGGTGGGGGGGAGGGTAGCAAGAGGTTAGCCGGCAGCCCTGCCCCTGATTGAGGTGAGGGTGCTGATCTGGGGCCAGACCAGCCTGAGGGTGGGGCTGCGGAAGGTTGGGGGGGCTGATCATGGCCCCGAATGGGCCAGTTGGCCATCACAGTGCACATCATAGCAACTGGTGGTTCAGTCGTTCTGGTTGTTTGTTGTTCCAGTTGTTTGGCTTTTATATATGTGGATTATAGCTCAATACAATATTTAAAGAAATTTAAAACATGTAAGCTCTATGAGGGCTTAACTCTCTCTGTCTTTGTCAATAATATATCACAATGCCAAAGAACACTGCCCAACATAAAGTAGAAAATCAGCATATACATTTTGAACTTTTTATTTAAAATTGTTTTTCTTATTTTTCAATTATAGTTGACATTCAATATTACATATTAGTTTCAGGTGTACAGCATAGTGGTTAGACATTTATATACTTACAAAGTGATCTCCCCTATATGTCTAGTACCCAACTTACATTACATACAGTCACCACAATATTATTTACTGTATTCCCCATGCTGTACGTTACACCCCTATGACTGATTTTTAACTGTCAATTTGTATTCCTTAAACCTTTCCTCTCCTTTTTCACCTAGTCTGTAACCCCAAATTCCCATCTGGCAACTATCAATTTGTTCTCTGTATCTATGATTTTGCTTCTGTTTTGTTTATTTATTTAAATCCAACTGCTAATTTAAAAAGATATGTGCATCCCTATGTTTGTAGCAGTATTTACAATAGTCAATATATGGAAGCAAACTAAGTGTCCATTGATAGATGATTGGATAAAGTGGATGTACATATGTACAACTGAATATTAGCTGGACATAAAAAAGAATGAAATCTTACTATTTGTGACACTATGGATGGACCTAGTGGGTATTATGTTAAGTGAAATAAGTCAGACAGAGAAAGACAAATACCATATGATTTCACTTTTATGTAAAGTCTAAATATAAACATATATCTTTGATTCACTAAAGGAACTGAATAACTTCTAAGATTTTTTTTTGGCTCTGCAATTTATAAGTTTTTGATATTTACATAAAAAGGAACATACCATGTAAATGGAAATATCTTTTCTATACCCATGCACTACATGAACTCTTTAAAGTGGCATTTAGCTCTGAAATTCTATAATTGTGAAAAGACTTGCTATTATGTTTTCTTTCTATTATCATAAGCTTGTCCATTTTATTATTATCTTCATAATAATAATAATTGATGTTGCAGTGCAAAGGGTGGGGAGACCAAGAGGAAGCAAGATCATGAGAAGAGAAAGTGGGAGTGAGAAGCATTTCTGACCAAGGGCAGTGGTTGAGAAAAGAAAACAGAATTAAAGAGCATGCCAAGATGGCAACACTAGTGACAGGATTTAAGATTCTGTTTTATGTTTTGTTAAAAAATAGTTGATACTACTCTATGGAGCCTCTCATTGCAATGACTTGGAACAACAGAGGTGTTTACTGATGGCTGGCGGCTTTCACGAGTTAGAAAATGAAATTAAAAAAGCAGTCGAGAGAAGAAAGACAGAGGTAGAATTGAGCTAACACCACATCCTACCTCATTCCTAGTCACATCACAAAGCATAGAATCCTGGAGAAAATGCACAAAGCCTAAATTCGGGAGCTACTGTATTCTAAAACTTTATGTACCATAGAGGACAGGAAAATAAAATGATAGTACTATGGTTTAGGTAGATAGATTCACATCCCAAGCTTCACATCCCTGAATCATCACTGTCCATATGCAAACTGCATACTTAAAAGTTAGTGTTTGTGCCTTTTCTGTCATCAAAATTAGGATATCATCCAGTTAAGTGGCCTTACTCAGAAATTTTGGGGAAGGGGACTGTGCCACCTAAGAGCATCCCGGGGAACAGCTTCCTGGAAGGAATTACTAAGTCCGACAGGAGTGAGTAAGCTCCCTTGTTGAAGAAATCTTAAATGGAGTGCAAGTCACATGGCTGCAGGCAAATCCATAGACAGATCATCAAACACTAATCATAGAGGGCTTTCCTGAGAGTAGAACAAAAATAACAGTTTGCTGAGGGGCAAAAAAAACTTTTTTTTAAAAAAAAAAAAAAAAAAAAAAAAAAAATGGGTCACATTTTATCCTTTAGGCTTAAGATTCTATTTTAAGCTTTAGAGCATTCATGTTCTCACTGTTGAAATGTTGTGTGCTTTGTGTGGAAATATTTCTATCATCCATAAGCTTACATTTTTGTAAGCCATCAGAGGTCCCAAAACAATTATAATACTGAATGTTTGTGTGTTTCTTCAATAAGAACTCACAGTTACTGAGAGTCGCAGCCGTGGGCAAACTACGGCCCGTGGGCCGGATCCGGCCCATTTGAAATGAATAAAACTAAAAAAAAAAAAAAAGACCGACCCCTTTTATGTAATGCTGTTT
>NW_006291758.1:837084-844202 GCF_000327345.1 Myotis davidii | reverse complement strand
TTTATATTAGTTCACACAAACACTCCATCCATGCTTTTGTTCCGGCCCTCCGGTCCAGTTTAAGAACCCATTGTGGCCCTTGAGTCAAAAAGTTTGCCCACCCCTGGTAGTGTATATGGCATTCTTTTAAATATATACATACTAATACATTTTATCCTAAAAACAACCCTTATATGTAGGAATAGTACAGGGTTGGGCAAAAGTAGGTTATAGTTGTGAGTATACAAAACAGAGTTTATTCTTGTATTATTATTTTTTAATTATTGTATTGTTTTCCATATGAACAACTATGAACCTACTTTTGCCACACTCTATATTTTATCCACATTGTGGATGAGGACACAAAAGCTTAAAAAAGGTGAATTACCTACCCAAGTTTATACAGTTCTCCAAGGCCTGCATCTTAACTCTTAACCACTTTGCCAGATTTTCTAACTTGCATATCTACAATAATAAAAGTATAATATGCAAATTAGACCAGACAAAGCCAGGGCTGTTAGGGAAGCCTGGGTCCTGGGTGCCAGAAGGAAGCTGATGCTGGCAGCTGGGGGAAGGAAGGCCTGCTCTTGCATATATTTCATGCATTGGGCCTCTAGAATATAAATATATGATAACTAGAGGCCCGGTGTATGAATGCATTCATGGGAGGGGTCCAGCCGGCATGCCTGGATGGGGACACATTGGGCTGGGCTGGCAGGGCAGTAGGGCCACGGGCCATTGGCTGGCTGGCCCCACGCCCAATCAGTCGGGGTGGCAGGGGCCAATCGAGGGCAGGGCCAGCCCAGGGGAGGGGCTGCAGGCAGTTGGCTGGCAGGCCCCACCTCTAATTGGGATATTGAGAGCTCATCAGAGTGATCAGGCTGGTTGGCTGCTGCAGTGTGCATCATAGCCACCAATCGTTGTGCCATTCCGGTCTCTGGGCTTTTATATATAGAGAGACTAGCAGTGGTTCTCAACCTTCCTAATGCCACCACCCTTTAATACAGTTCCTCGTGTTGTGGTGACCCCCAACCATAAAATTATTTTCATTGCTACTTCATAACTGTAATTATGCTACTGTTATGAATCGTAATGTAAATATCTGATATGCAGGATGTATTTTCAGGGGTCGTGACCCACAGTCCCTCAGCCCGGCCTGCACCCTCTTGCTGTCTGAGAGCCTTCAGGGGATGTCTGACTGACAGCTTAGTCCTGCTCCCCACTAAGGCCTCAGTCAGATATCCTTAGTGCTGCCGCGGAGGCAGGAGAGGCTATCACCACCGCCACTGTGCTGACCAGCCATGAGATGTGAGCCTGGCTTCTGGCTGAGCAGTGCTACCCCTGTTTGAGAGCACTGACCACCAGGGGGCAGCTCCTGCTTTGAGTACCTGCCCCCTGGTGATCAGTGTTTGTCATAGCGAACGGTCATTCCCGCAGTTCTGTCTATTTACATATTACCCTTTTATTACATAGAATATTTTCCCATAATCCTCCCCATATGAGGGAATCAAAGAAGATTTATTATCTTTTTATAGCTGAGAAAAGGAATAAATATTCTGGGGAACAATAACTCCCCCAGCTGGTTACTGGAAGAGGCAGATATCAAAAGTTCTAACAAAATATTTTAAATCTTTATCTACAACATTGACCTATAATATCTAAAAATCTGCTTTTTCTATTGAGACAGTCAGCTAGGTCAATGTCATGGGATTTGGTGAAGAAAAACTAATACAATGTGATTGTCAAATCCTAGAGAATTGCTGAGCCATGCAGTCTGCAGTGCTCTCCCTGGCTGGCATGCATTATAGAAATAAATAAGTCAGAGCAGCATCCTGTGTTTGTTTGTAGAAGGGAAGCAGAGGGAGGCAGTGATCCATTTTTGCTTGTTTCCCAGTGTAGGACCCAGGTCAGCCAGCAGTGCCAGAGTCAGATTGGAAATATTCATGAGGATTTGGGTGGCTGCCCAGAATAACATGCACTCCAGGGAAAAGGATCCCACCCCTCTGGTCTCATGGCACACTAATTGCACAGAGTTGCCAAGGCTATACTTTCCAAAAGGGAAACCTGGGCCCCCTTAACAGAGACTTTGGTAATTTCTGCTCAGAAATAGCAGCAAAGACTGATGGAATCTGCATAGGAATTTCTTTTGCACTGAGCTGGATAGATGATGAAATTACTATTTCACACTGGGCCTTTGCCTCTGATTCTCATTATTTGCTTTGTTTGTAAGTCTAAAGCAGCTCTCAAAACAGATTCAGCAATAAGGCCAATGTTCATGACAATCTCTCAAACATTGCCGTAGATATTACTTTTGTGATTATTGTGATTTTGTTATTTTTCCTCAAGGAAATTGTTTTCTAAAATAATGTATTTGGGTCCAAATGACAGTATTTATAACTCCATAAAAATCATATGGGTAGTTTATAGAAACTCATAGAATTTCAGTTTGCTCAAGTAAGATGGATTGTTCTTAAAGAAACATATTCTAAGACCATGCAAATAGAAAAGATCAGAAAATGATCGTGTAATATCCTACTAAAGGCAGATTCAATATCTTAAATGTGCTGTTAAAGTTACTGGTTTTAACACACAATAAAATATGTATTTAAATCTGAACAATGGAAAGAAAGACAGAGAGGGAGGGAGAGGCAGAGAGAGGCAGAGGTAGAGGGGAGAGACAAAGAGAGGAAGAGGAGAAGGTAAAGAGGAGAAACATTTTTTTCCCACAAAACAATACTACCATTATTATGCATAGTGTACCCTAATATTTTTTATTCTATTTCACTTCGTTTTATACTCTTTGACTCAATTTTTCAAAATATTCATCATGATTCATTAAATTGATTCCACTCATTCTCAATAAGCAATTTGAAAGAGATATAAAAATTCTCTCAACTAAATAACAAAATTGCTGAATAGTATTAAAGATATGTACATATTTCTGTTATTTAATATAGTTATAATTATCTTATTTAATTTTAAAGAAAATGAGGTTAGAACCAAATTCTGAATCACAAAAGAATGTAAGTTGGAAGAGGCTGATATATCTTCAAGTGTCTTTGGGCATATATTTAGGGGAATTGGTGTTAGATTTTGTTAGGATTAGTAGTTACATGCAAAAGTAATGAGGTAATCTCTAAAGTAAAAGGTAGAGAGTGTGTAACTTCTACAACTACGTAAGAATTCAAACCTTTTATGGAAGTCAAGGAAGAAGATAGAAGCAGACAATTAAAAAGTAAGACATGAGATCATGCCCTGGCATTTTGATATAAATTAATCAAAATATATGAGAATCATGTGAACAAGTTTCTATTGGATTATTTAAATCCTGTTTTACCCTTTAATTGAAAGGTGGTGCTTGTTTCCCCTCCCGTTGAATTTTGGCTGGCTCTGAGTCTGCTTAAGCAATAGAATGCAGCAGAAGCTACAATGTGCAAGTTCCAAGGTTAGCCTTTAAGGGAACTGTCAGCTTTTGCTTCCTCCTCCCAGAACACACAATTGCAATGCTCTCATGCAGAGCCCAGTTGCTGGTGTGAACAGCAAAGCAGCATGGAAAAATCCAGTGCAGACTCTGACTGCATCCCAGATAAATCCCTGCCTGACAACCATGCAAGTGAGCTTTCTTGGATGTTCCAGCCCAGTGGAGTCCCCAAGTGATCGTGTATCTATTGATGTGAAATGAACTATCTTGAATTTTAGTAGCGTAGAAAACAAACTTTTTACCATTGTTTATGTGTGTTTACATTGATTCTGTGTGTTTACTGGACTCAGCTGGGAAGCTCTTCCTCTCCACATGACACTGATTATACAAAATAATTTGAGGAGTCCACTAGGCTGGAATCTTTAGTTATTATACCACTAGAGGCCCGGTGCATGAAATTCGTGCATTTGGGGGTGGGGGAGCTCAGCCTGGTCTGTGCCCTCTTGCAGTCCAGGAGCCCTCAGAGGATGTCCGACTGATGGCTTAGGCCTGCTCCCCATGGGCTTAGGAAAGGCTCCCACCACTGCCATTGCACTTGTCAGCCATGAGCTCGGCTTCTGGCTGAGCCGCACACCCCCTGTGTGAGATCACTGACCACCAGAGGGCAGCTCCTGCATTGAACGTCTGCCCCCTGGTAGTGAGTGCATGTCATAGCAACTGGTCATTCTGCGGTTTGGTCAATTTGCATATTAGCCTTTTATTATATAGGATGATTATAACACTGGATTAACAAAGGCATATGTTGATGACATAACTATGTAAAAGAAATATCTTTGAAACTCACTTTATTAAATACTTTTCTGAGCTATACATTCTTCTACTCACATATATTCTCAATCTACACAGGCCTATGACATAGCCATGTTATCCTATTTTTCAGAGGAGGAAAACACGGAACAGAGGGAGTCATTTAACTTGCCCAAGATCACCTGGCCCTACCTTCATGCTTTGTTCAATGCATTTCTTCAGTTCTGTATAACATGACGCATGTAGTCTTCTCATTTGTTTTTCTCCAAGGGAGATCCATGCCTTCTCTGATTAATGAGTTTCATAAATATCCACAGCTGTCTTGCTAAATGTATCTCAGATTACTTTTCTTGCATATAACCCTACCCTGGTGGGGAACACTTACAGAGATGGGTCTTTCTTGACATGTATGTCTTAGCTTTTTTCTAGAACAGTTTTTTAGACTAATTTGTTTGAATTGATCAATTCATTTAGTAGATGGTAGCTAAGAAATACATTTTCATATCTGATTCATGATTTACTCTCTATTACTTTTTAACCAGTTATGAAAAGATGGGTTGGTTCCTGTCTTAGTCAGTTTAGGCTATTCTAACATTGAGTGGGTGGTTGATCTACAACAGAAATTTATTTCTTGGAGTCCTGGAGGCTGGTGCCAGCTGTGTCTGGTGAAATCCTGCTTTCTGGTCATAATACTGTCATCTGGCTCTATACTCACATGAAGGGAAGAGGAAAAGAGCTTAGTGAGATCTCTTCTATTAAAGACATTAGTCCTGTTCATGATGGCTTTACCCTCATGACCTTCCAAATGCCCCACCTCCAAATATCATCACCTTGGTCATTGGGATTTTAACATATACATTGAGGGAGAGGTATACAAACATACACCCTAACAATCCCCTTTCATTTATTTCAGAGTATATGTTAGTAGAGGCCTGGTGCACAGAACTTATGCACTTGGGGAGTCCTTCAGCCTGGCCTGCACCCTCTCGCAGCCTCAGAGTCCTTGGGGGGTGTCTCCCCATGGGCCTAAGCCATCAGTCAGACATCTTTAGTGCTGCTGCAGAGGCGGGAGAGTGTCCCCCCACCACCGCTGCACTCGCCAGTTGTGAGCCCTGCTTCTGGCTGAGTGGCACTCCCCCTGTGGGAGCGCACTGACCACCAGGGGCAGTTCTTATGTTGAGAATCTGCCCCTGGTGGTCAGTGCATGTCATAGCAACCAGTTGTTCCACTGTTAGGTTGATTTGCATATTAGCCTTTTATTATATAGGATTATAATCCTCAAATGCCAGCAGGTGTCTTTAGTAAAAATTTAACATGTTTGTCTTCTCTGTTTGTTATGCACCTGGAGTGCAGCAAACATGATTGCTACTATTGAATACTTAATGACCTAACGGAGTAACCAAACATAGTAGGCACACTAATTTTTGATTGAAATGGAAGGCAATCTTCTTATGACAAAAGAAAGAAGAATGTAGGGATTTCAGAGGCAGGCTTCCACTTACTTTTTTTGAAAATGAGTTCTCTGTAAGAAACTGCTGAATAAAGCAATATGCTATAAAAACAGCTTACAGGAAAAAGATAGATATAGCAAAAATAATAGATTGATCTAGTTTCTTTCTATGACTCCAAATAAAATGTCAGGGAATGAAGAGCCTTTACAAATCATGCATTCTGGTTATTAAAAAAAAAATGATTACTATCTTTGCATTTCTCTGATGTGATTTTTAGTATATATTGAGAGTGAATAAATAAATAAAGGTGTAGAAAATTTATATGATATGCCACTGCTTTTATAAGTATTGGTAAACACAAATATATGTAGGCATATATTTATATTAACAAGATATGTAATAAGAACTTGACAAGTAAACATCTAAAACCTCCAATTAACTTATAAAATTTCCCTTACCTGCAACCTTGGTTGTTTTATTTTTCCCCAACTCAAGTGTAAACTTCCCTTAAAAAGAAACTTGAAAAAAATCCATCTTTTCTGATCACATTATTATCTACAAGAAATGTGTGATCTCCTTGAAGAGTGTCGGTGTTTGCATGTGAGATATGACACTTGGGTTGCTGGGATTACAGTTTTCTCCTTGTTAATAAAAAATAAATCAGTACTAGAATAAAATGATGTGAAAACAGAGCAGCTACAAAGTTTATTTGAAAAAAAAATATGGCTTATTCCAATAATGAATGAAACACAGGAACTGGGAACTCCCTGACTCATATTTTTAGCTTCTCCCTGTCTCTGAGGGATCTCCTTTCAGTCTCTGTGCCCTCTGTTCCTGCTTGCTCTTTCTCTCAGAGAAAACTTTCCCTCAGAGGAAACTTACTCCTTTATTTCCTTAAGGTGTGAATGACTTCACAGCTTGTAAAGTGTAACATTTCCCCCAAAGTGATTCTTTCCATGCTGAAAAGGGGAAAGAGCATCCAAGCCCCACTTCCTCCTCCTCCATCTGCCAACCCAGAACTTCCCAAGAGATACTGAGATAGTATTTGCTATTTCCACTTAACTGCTCTTTCCTCAATCCAGCTATTTAGTTCATTTCATTGGTTCCATGATATCCTTGCCTATTACTATCCAAGTGTTCCTTTCTGAATTGATAATATCGATTCTGAAATCTAGAAAATAATTTCCAGTTTAAGGAAAAAATAAATCAACTGAGTCCTAATGTCCTAAGTTTATTATTAATGACATGCAATCAAGGACAAAATGATACTTTAAAAATATATTTTTTTATTGATTTCAGAGAGGAAGTGAGAAGGAGAGAGATATAGAAACATCAATGTTGAGAGAGAATTATTGATTGGTTACCTTCTTCATGTCCCTGGGGCACTGGGGATAAAGACCACAACCCTGGAATGTATCTTTGACTAGAATTGAACCCAGGATCCTTCAGTCTGAAGGCTA
>NW_006291758.1:828231-834959 GCF_000327345.1 Myotis davidii | reverse complement strand
CCTGAGGCTGCTCTGGGTGGGACTACTAGGGATGGCCTGCATTCCTTGGCTCCTGGCCCCTTCCTCCATCTTCGAAGATGGTAAATATGAGTCCTTGAATCACATCACTCCTATCTCTTTTTCCCCCTCTCACTTCCACTTTTTTTTAAATTTTTTTTTATATAGGATTTTTATTGATTTCAGAGAGGAAGTGAGAAGGAGAGAGATATAGAAACATCAATGTTGAGAGAGAATTATTGATTGGTTACCTTCTTCATGTCCCTGGGGCACTGGGGATAAAGACCACAACCCTGGAATGTATCTTTGACTAGAATTGAACCCAGGATCCTTCAGTCTGCAGGCTAATGCTCCATCCACTGGGCCAAACCAGCTAGGGCAAGCCAATACTTTCACAATTCAGCTAAATCTCTGAAATGAGATAGAGGGTGGAGAAGTTGGATTAAATGTTTGCTCAATCCAGTGACCACACCTACTTTCTCAAGTAATTTATTTTCAGTCCTTTCACTTAAATTTTCATTCAGATAAGTGGATTGGATATTTTCCAAGTTGAATTTTGCTCTAGCATTTTTGTAAGGCACTTTTTACAATAGTTTCCTTTTAAATAAAAGAACATTAAAATGTGATTTGTCCTATGTGATAGTATAATATACTAGTGGTCCAGTGCACGAATTCGTGCACCTTCAAAGACACTCTGGGCCATGAGGCTGTGGTGGGTAAAGGAGCTGGTCTAAGCCCATCCTCCATGCCCCCACCTGGCCCCTCCCACTGTGGCCCCAAGTCCCCTCTCTTGCTGGCAGTCCAGCTCCTGCTGCCACCACTCGCACACACTGATGGCGCCAGCTCCACTCCCACCCGCTGACAGCGTGGAGTGGTTGGGCCAGCGCCAGCAGTGGGTGAGAGTGGGGCCAGCACCATCAGTGGGTACTAGTGGCAGCTGCTGCCCCAATCACCCCTCAAGAGCAGGGGGTGGTGGAGAAGCCCTCAGGGGCTGATGGCACTAAGTGATTAGGACTGGTGGCAGGTGCCAGCAGCAGATGTGAATGGCAGTGCTGGCTGCAGGTGTGAGCAGTGCCGGCACCAGCAGTGGGTGTGAGTGGAATAGGCCCTGGCAGCAGTTGCGAGTGCCAGGTGGGACTGTGGTGCCCGGGAACAAATAATTTTCAGTAACCACCAGAGGCTCACCCTGATGACAGTGATCGGTGCTCCGCCTTGGTCTGGCACCCTTGTTCACCTGCTCCACCATCCCACTGCGGCTGACACCCGCTATGTTCTGCATGCACACTCTGGTGGTCAGCACATGTCATAGCGACTGGTTGTTCGGTTGTTCTGTCTTTTGGTCTATTTGTGTGTATATATATATATATATATATATACTTGAAAATCAAATAATTTAGTTGTGATATTAATTCAAGAAAGTTGGAACAATGCAGCAAAATTTCAATGCAGAAATTGAGTGTAGTTACTTTAGAAGGAGTCAATGGAGGGTGGATAAAGGGGGATATATGTAATACTTTCAAACAATAAAGATTTAAATAAAAAAGTCAGAAACCCACTAACATGACAGTCATAAAATCCAAAAAGATATAAATTCATAAGTGTGCTGAGATGAGCAGGGGAAGATACTGAAGTCCAACAATTCTTATAAACGTATGGAAGACATTAGGAGAATAGAATTATTTGACAGGTGAAATGCAACTAAGTAGTGAACAATAATGCCTTCTTAAAAGTTAAAAATACAATTTGAATTAGACTTCTCATAGCAACACTAGACAAAGAAATGCCTTCAAAGCAAGAATAAGATAAAGTTATTTTCAAGAATAATATTTTAATAAAGCTTCTATACCTATTAAAAGGAAATCTCCCATAAAATATTTATAATTCCACATAAAATGCTCAGTAGGTATGATTCCTTTTTAAAATTCCTGGACCATTGTACTAATTTGTTCAGCCTCCTTCCCTTGGCTCTCTTCCTCCTGCAATGCACAGGAGATGATGCTATTAATGTGACAGATCGTGTTCAAATTCTCCAAAGTCTTCCCATTGTCTATGGGCTGAAGCCCTGAGTCAAAACATGGACTGCAAAGCCCTACATGATCTGTCCCCTCTAAATGACTAGCCCCATATTTTCCCACTTAACTCCTCCTTCTTCAGTTTCATGCATTGTGTAGTTTCACATCTAAGTCATGCTTTGTCATGCTTTGTCCCAGGACCTTTACACAGATGGTTTTCTTTGTCTGAAACATTTACCACCTTTTCCACTTGTTCCTCATTGCAGTTGGAATGAAATAGAATAGAATGCATAAAAGAGAAAATAAATCTGATGAATAAGAGTCAAGAAGTAAGAAAGGGGGAGAGATAAAATGGTGGCCAAATAGGCAGATGTGTCCTAGGGCTTATCCCAGAGCAGATAGAAGGAGCATATAAATCAAATAACATCCACATGGAATTGGTGAAGTACAAACAGCTGGTGAGACTTTGCAGCTGGGAAGGGCAGAGGATGCCTGGAGAATGGTAGGATCAAGGATCTGGTCTGGAGAGAGTTTCAAGACCTCTGAGCCGAGAAGGTCAGAAGGAAGCCTCACGGCACCAAATCTGCCTCTCTTGGGGACAGGCATAACATCTGACTGTGGGATGCAAGTCCACAGGGCTGTTGGCAGCAAGGGATTCTAGATCTAAGTCCACAGCTGCTAGAGGCTGAGCCCAGAGGGGGCAGCTTGAAGAACTGCCCAAGCCACACAGTGCCAGTGGGAGAGAGAAACTCACAATGGCACAGTTGTTTCCCCCTCTTTTTGGTCTTTGCTTTTATTTTCTAAACCCATTTCATAGGACCTTTCCAACACAAACACTCACCTGTGGCTGAGGTGCAGGTGGAGGTGTGGGCTTGTGAAGTCTAGGAAGAAGCTGTGGAGAAGAGAAGGTCAGGGAGAGGTAACCAAGAGTCTAGCACTGGGACATTCCTGACACCCCAGACCTAAGCAGTCATTTCCTCCTGAAGAGCTAGCCGCTCCCAGCAGTCTCCAGGAAACCAATACAGCCACACACAGACTATACCCTGGGTGGTACAAAGAACACAAAAAATCTGAATAGCCCCTAAGAGCCCTCAGGGACTGGGTTGAAGAGGGGTCATGCAATCCTGGAAAGTGATACAGCAACATCCCTAACGATAGCCCTGTCAGAAACAGCCACTTGAGAGATTAAAATTGATCATGGGCAGACAGGGTAAGTGGGCAGATTGGTCCTTCCTGTGGGCAGTCAAGGTGGTAGAGATAGACACGAACAAAGGAGCAGTGAATAGCTTGGAACTTCAACACAATGCTGACTACCTAACAGGAAACTGAGAAGTGACAGACAGTACAGAAGAGTGGGATCTTAAAATAGCTCCCATGGGGCATTAAAACTTGGCTGAAACAAATGACACTTCACTTTTTTATTTTACTATTTTATTTAAAATTTTGTTCTTTCTCTTCTTTTTTTGTTTATTTTTTACTTTTTCACATTATTTTTTTCTTCATTCTATTTTTATTTTTATTGTTATTTTATCTTATTTTTTAATTAATTTTTTTCTCTTTCTTTTCTTCTTATCCTCTCATCCTCTTTCTACCTCCTCTATACTGAACCAAGGACCTCCCCATATTCAATACCCTAACCTTACTTTCTGTATATAAGCTCTGCCTCTATAAATTCTACCCCCACCCTCTTCTCTGGGTTTTTGTTGTTTGTATTTTTTGGTTTATCTGTTTGTTCTGTGGTGTTTTCTCTCCATAGATATTTTTTTCTTTTTTTTCCTTTTTCTTCTTTTTTTTCTCTCTTAGAATTTTTCTTTCCTCAATAGCACTTTTTCTCTCTTGTCTCTACCCTAATTCTCTTTTCTCTGGTGGTCACATATATTTGGGTTATCGATGTCATGAGTACATTCGTGTTTTGTTCCCCTTGAGTTGTGTCTTGTTGAGTTGTATTTTGGGCTGTTTGATCAATATGGTAGAGAGTGAGCCACATAATCAGACACCCTGAGAGGAGACTCTATCCACAAAAGGAACAATAACACTCAAGACCCAACTATACCAAGGGAACACAAACATCCCAAGTAGGAGACATCCCTAGATTTCTAAGTCCTGAACAGTGGAGAGATTGCACCACTGGGTCCCACAAAACATCTACTATATAAGACAACCTCAAAAAATCTGGTTGGCATAGCAGTTTGATCTGATATGTAGAAAAAATCACAAAGGAACAGCAAAAATGGGGAGACAAAGAAACAACCCTCATTTGAAAGAAAAGGAGGAATCATCAAAAAAGGAAATAAATGAAATAGAAGTGAGTAATTTGTCACAGGAAGAATTCAGAGCAATGGTTATAAGGACACTGAAAAGGATAGAATGCAAATTCAATAAGATGTAAGAATCAAGAGGAAAAGAGGAAGAATGAAGAGAAAATGAAGAATGGCATAGCCACAATAAAGAACACAATGGAAAGTTTCAACAGTAAACTAGAAGCTGTGGACCACATCAGTGAGTTAGAAGACAATGTTGGAAAAGCCACCCAAGCACAGCACCAACTGGAAAGAAAACTTAAAAAGCAGGAGGAGAGTCTATAGGGAATTCCAGAACAACATGAAACAAACAACATCTACAGAATAGGGGTGGCAGAAGGAGAGGAAGTGGAGCAAGGAATATAAAACATATTTGAAAAAATAATGACAGAAAACGCCCCTGATGTTAGGAAGAACAAAGCCACACAAGTCCAAGAAGCACATAGAGTCCCAAACAAGATGAACCCAAAAAGACCCATACCAAGACACATCATAATTTAATTGGAAAATATCGATGACAGAGTAAAATTCTTAAAAGCCGCCAGAGAGAGACAGAAAGTTAACTACAAGGGACCTCCCACTAGAATATCAACTGATTTCTCAACAGAAACACACCAGGCCAGAAAGGAATGGAATTAAGTATACAAAGTGATGAAAAGCAAGAGGCTAAATCCAAGAATATTATACCCAGCAAGGCTAACATTCAAAATTGAAGGGGAAATAAGGAGCTTCACAGATAAAAAAGGGCTAAGGGAGTTTATTACCACCAAGCGAGCAATGCAAGAAATGCTAAAGGGACTGCTGTAAAAACAATAAATAGAAAGGGAAGAAGAAACACAAGCATAAATAATAAAAATGGCGACAAACAAGTACCTATCAATAATAACCTTAAACGTAAATTAATCAAAAGCTCCAACAAAAGAAATAGGGTAGCTTAATGGATTAAAAAAACATAACCCATATATTTGCTGTCTATAAGAGACCCACCTCAGAACAAATAATTCTGATGGTGAAGGGATGTGAAAAATTTTTCAGGCAAATGGAAATGAGAAAGAAGCTGGGGTAGCAATACTTATATCTGACTAATTAGACCTCAAAGTGAAGGCCATCATAAGAGATAAGGAGGGCCACTTCATAATACTAAAGAGCAATTCAACAAGAGGATATAATTCTGGTAAACATAAATGCACCCAATACAGGAGCACCCAAATACAAAAAAAAACAAACAAAAAAACAAACAAACAAAAAACTTCTGGAAAATATCAAGAGAGAGATCAACAGCAATGCAATCATAGTAGAGGACTTTATACCCCATTGAAACCATTGGATAAATCCTCTAAACCAGTGGTTCTCAACCTTGGCTGCACATAAGAATCACCTGGGAATCTTTTTAAAATCCTGATTTCTGGGCCTCATCCTCCAGAAATTCTGTTTCTTTGTTACTAATGTTGTGGCTCCACCCCATAACAAAGAAACAGAATTTCTGGAGGATGAGGCCCAGATTAAAGGGCCAGAAGGTTGAGAACCACTGCTCTAAACAAACAAACAAAAATCAGCAAAGAAAGAGCAACCCTAAATGACTCACTAGATAAGATGGATGTAATTGACATCTTCACAACATTTTACCCCAAAGCTACAGAATATACATTCTTCTCAAATGCACAAGGGAAATTTTCAAAGATAGAGCACATTTTAGGACATGGGCAAAGTCTCTTCAAATTCAAGAAGATAGAAATCATATCAAGTATCTTCTCAGGTCACAATGACATAAAATAAGAAATCAACTACAATAAAAAACAATGAAAAAAAAATCTAACACTTGGAAGCTAAATAGCATGCTATTAAATAATGATTCTTACCAAAGAGATCAAAGAATAAATAAAAAGCATTCTGGAAACAAAGAACAATAAAAACACAACAATCCAAAATCTATGGGACACAGTGAAAGCAGTCTTGAGATGGAAATTCATAGAGCTACAGGCCAACCTCAAAAAAACAAGAAAAAATGATAATAAATTATCTAACATGCAATTAAAAGAATTAGAAACTGAGCAACAAGAAAAGCCCAGAGTAAGCAAAACAAAGGAAATAATAAAGATCAGAGCAGAAATAAATGGCATAGAGACCAAAGAGACAATATAAAAGATCAATAAAATCAAGAGCTGGTTCTTTGAAAAGATAAAGAAGATTGATGAACCTCTTGCCAGGTTTTACCAAGAAACAAAGAGAGAGGACTCAAATAAACAACATCAGAATGAAAGAGGTGAAATTACAACTGACCCCAGACATACAAAGGATTGTAAAAAAAATACTACAAACAACTCTACTCCAACAAACTGGACAACCTTGACAAAATGGACATATCCCTAGAAAAATACAAGCTTCCAAAACTCAATCAGGAAGAATCAAATAATCTGAA
>NW_006291758.1:792742-828179 GCF_000327345.1 Myotis davidii | reverse complement strand
CAAACATTCAAAGAAGAAATAAATCTATCCTTCTCAGAATATTCCAAAAAATTCAAGAGGAAGGCACTTCCAAGCTCTGTCTATGAAGCCAGTATTACCCTAATCCCGAAATGAGAAAAAGACACTACAAAGAAAGAGAATTACATGCCAATGAACATAGATGCTAAAATCCTCAACAAAATTCTAGCAAATCAGATCCAGCATTGCATTAGATAAATCATACACCATGTTTTATTGGGATTTATTCCAGTGATGCAAGGCTGGTACAATATCTGCAAATCAATAAAGGTGATACATCACATAAACAAATTGAGAGACAAAAATCACATAATCATATCAATTGATGCAGAAAAGGCATTTGACAAAATACAACACCTTTTCCTGATAACAACTCTCAGCAAAGTGGGACTAGAGAGATCATACTTCAACATAATAAAATTCTTATATGACAAACCTATAACCAACATCATATGCAATGGGTAAAAATTAAAACCATTTCCCCTAAGAACAAGGACAAGACAGGGATGCCCACTTTCACCACTCCTGTTCAACAGGGTATTGGAAATGCTTGCCATAGTGATAAGACAAGAAGAATAAATAAAAGGCATCCAAATTGGATAAGGAGAAAAAAATTGTCATTATTCACAGATAACATGATATTGTACATAGAAAACCCTAAAGTCTTCCCCCCAAAAAACTAATAGACTTAATACATAAATTCGGCAATGTAGCAGTATACAAAATTAACACCCACAAATCTATGGCTTTTTTATACATCAAAAATGAACTCACAGAAAGATAAACTAAAAAAAAAAAATCCCACTTACCATTGCAATAAAAATTTAAGATGCCTAGGACTAAACTTAACCAAGGAGGTAAAAGACCTGTACTCAAAAATGACAGGACACAGAAAAAAGAGACAGAGGAAGACATATACAAATGGAAGTGTTCATAGATTGGTAGAATCAACATCATTAAAATGTCCATACTACCCAAAGCAATCTATTGATTCAAAGCAATCCCCATTAAAATGCCAACTGCATATTTCAAAGACCTAGAACAAACTCTCAAAAAAATTCATCTGGAATAAAAAAATAAGACCCCAAATAGCTGCAGCAATCTTGAGAAAGAAGAACAAAGTTGGAGGGATCAAAATGCCAGATACCAAACTATGTTACAAAGCTACTGTTCTCAAAAGTGCCTGATACTCCCCTGTCCAGTTTGGCTCAATGGATTAAAGCATTGGCCTGTGGACTGAAGGTTCCCGGGTTTGATTCCAGTCAAGGGCACATACCCGGGTTGCAGGCTTGAGCGCCAATAAGGAACTTGCAGGAGGCAGCCAAACAATGATTCTCTCTCATCATTGATGTTTCAATTTCTCTTTCCTTCTCCCTTCCTTTCTATGAAATCAATAAAAATAATTTTTTTTTAAAACTGCCTGATACTAGCACAAGAACAGACATACAGCCCAATGGAACAGAACAGAGAACCCAGAAATTCATCCAAGCAATTATGCTCAATTAATATTTGACAGTGGAGGTAAGAGCTTGCAATGGAGTCAAGACACTTCAATAAATGACGTTGGGAAAATTGGACAGATATATGCAAAAAAATGAAACTAGTCCACCAACTTACACCATACACAAAAATAAACTCAAAATGGATAAAGGACTTAAAACCATAAAAATCTTAGAAGACTCCATAGGCAGCAAAATAGCAGACATATGTCATAGCAATATCCTTACCGATTCAGCTCCTAGGGCAATGGAAACTAAGGAGGAAATAAACAAATGGAACTATATCAAAATAGAAAGCTTCTGCACAGTGAAAGGAACTATCAACAAAACAACAAGAAAGCCCACTGCTTGGGAGAACATATTTGTCAATGTTATCTCTAATAAGGGTTTAATCTCCAAAATTTATAGGGAACTCATATAACTTAATAAAAGGAATATAATCCAATCAAAAATGGGCAAAGAATCTAAATAGACACTTTTTGAAAGAGGACATACAGAAAGCCGAGAGACATATGAAAACATGCTCAAAGTCACTAATCATCCGAGAGCTGGAAAATCAAAACGACACTGAGGTACCATCTCACCCCTGTCAGAATGGCTATCATCAACAAATCAACAAATGACAAGTGTTGGAGAGGATGTGGAGAAAAAAGGAACCCTCTTGCACTGCTGGTGGGAATGGAGACTGGTTCAGCTACTGTGAAAAACAGTATGGAGTTTCCAAAACAAAAATAGAACCAGATGCATAGAAGCATGGAACAGACTGTCCAACCTATGAGGGAAGGTGGAGGAGTAAGAGATCAACCAAAGGCTTATAAGCATAACCAATGGACACAGACAGTAGTGGGTGTGAGGGCATGCGCTGGGTGGTGGGAGCAGCTGGGGAGAGATCAATGGGGAAAAAGGAGACTCATGTAATACTTTAAACAAGAATTTAAAAAAAGAAATGGAATATAATACAACTTCTCACCTCATCTAAAGACCTTGTAAGAACTAGTCTGTATCCAAGGCTTTACTCATTTCAACCTACTCCTCTTGCTCCCTAGTTCCAGCCATATAGTTTCTTCACTCTCTTGTAGACAACATGTTCTTTACCATCTTCAGTTTTCCACATATGCTATTTTTCCATCCCAGACGTTTATTCTTTTCTCTATTTGTCACCTATTTAACTTCTATTCATCCTTTAGGTTTCATTTCACATATCTTTGCCTCAGGGAAAATCTCATCAAATTCATCCCTATAGTGGACCAGGAACACTGTTATATGTTTTAAGGCCACCCTGTATTTTTGCTTCATAATTTTTATTATATTTCTAATTAAGTGTATTTGTGTGATTTTAAAAATCCTATCATGCTCTCAGCCTTTAAGTTAAAATCTCATGATAGTCTTTACATCAGATCCAGATATAGCTCCTCTTGGCCTGGAGACTTGTGAGTTAAAAAGATAATATTTTTGTTCCCCCTTACACTAATATGTACCCCGTTTTGAAAGGGGGAAAAGGGAGATTGCCCAGAAGTCACTGGGATACAGAAGTTCTTAAATTCTATTGGGAAAATATTAAATTTGTCACACTGAAGTTTGGTAATGTGCCTTACTTGGATCCAGATCCTACCTCTTATAACTGACTCCACAGTTTATTATTCTCCATGAGTCTTTATTCTTCCCTCTGAAAGGTCTTTTCTTTTCCATTATCCTCTTTTTCCATATCTGACAAAAGCAATGAAGAACATGACCTCCATGGAAATAGAGCAGTTTTCTGTCTACTTTTTTCCCCTGCAGATATTTGAATACCAGTGATTGCTTCACATCACAAATAGTCACAATATCTTTTAATTCAGATCTGATTTTAGTCAACTGTTTACACTGTATTTCACATACACATACTTTTCAAATATTGTATCTCTCTACACTGGACACTTCTTTGAGATATTTTCAATCCACTCTTCAGGAGCCAGTATGTCCAGATAAAAAGATTTATTGGTATCTATAGTGATATCTTAACGAGAATCATGGTTATGTCCTTGATTTGGTTTATGCCTTGAGACTGTGTCTGATTCTTTTAATAATGTCTCTATTTGAGTAGGAGTTACAAATCTTAGCCCTTAGCAAGATTGAGAATTTCTGGATTCTTTCTTTTTCTTTACATCCCTGCTTACAATGAGCCAACTCTTTGCTAAGCACGTATAGTAGTAGTACTTGTCTTTTATTACTTACTTAATGTAGTTAATAAATAAAAAATGTAGTAAAATCTTGTATCACAAAACCTATTCCCCTAAATCCACAAATTATCGGGTATGTTGTTAGCCTTCCACATTCAAAGTACCTTCAGCATGCCTAATGTTTACCACCGCTGATATATGTTGACATATTTTTTACCTCCCAGTAAAAGTCCTATCACTGTCCTGCTACACATTTCTAATGACATAGCTTGGGGTATGCACCCATTTCTGGTACCCCTTTTTGTATAACAGTGAGCTTTGCTGTGTAACAAACAACACCAAAACCTCAATGCTTTACAAAAATAAACTTTTAATTAATATTAATAGTAGCTGACTGGCTGCTGCGGCTTTGCTTTTGTCTCTTTCCATATGAGTTTTCATTCCAGGAAATAGGCTACAGGAGTAGCCTTTGTCTAGAAGAACATAACCTCCTTGGAAAATGAACAGTTTTCTCAGACTACTTTGTGTCTATGGATATTTTGAAAACCAATGATTGTCTCACATCACAAATAGTCACAATATACTCATTTTCATGGCAGAGAAAAGAGCAAGAGGTATTGAAAGGAATTCTAGGGACAAAATAGACAGGTTTAGGGAGTTTTAGGAATAAAGAGGGTCCATGGGGGAGGAATGCATAGGTCAGGGCTTAGAGCCACCAGAAGGCACACATTCACAGAGAATAGAAAAGTGCCACAGGATACGGAAAGAGGGAAGCACATATTCACAGAGGATAAAGGAAAATCACAGTATGGGGAAAAGGAAACATACTTTCACAGAGGATAGAGAAATGTCGACAGATGCTGGAAGGAGGGAAACGTGCACAGGAGATAGAGGAATGTTGCAAGATAAGGGGGAGAGGTAAAAGGGGGCAGCACGTGGGTTTTGGACTTTGAAGCTGATATTCTTCAGAAGAGTGACCAATTAGAAAAGCACTTGGTCATAAAATGGGGAAGGGGTCTAATTAGAAGGGAGTATGAAGAGACAAAGAACTACAGCCTTTATAAACCTTAGGAGAAAGGGCTTAGTTGGTCACCCTCTTGGGAACCCCTCCCTACATGGGAGTTTGTACTAGTATTTGCTTCCAATAAATTTTCACCCTTTTGCCGAGGCCGGTTTGGCTCAGTGGATAGAGCGTCGGCCTGCGGACTGAGAGGTCCCAGGTTCGATTCCGGTCAAGGGCATGTGCTTTGGTTGCGGGCACATCGCCCAGTGGGGAGTGTGCAGGAGGCAGCTGGTCGATGTTTCTCTCTCATCGATGTTTCTGGCTCTATCTCTCTCCTTTCCTCTCTGTAAAAACTCAATAAAATATATTTAAAAAAATTTTTTTTTCACCCTTTTACTAACAAGTCCGCAAATTTTATTTTTCGAACTTCATGAGGCAAGAACACACAAGGGGGAGATCTGCTTCCCGAACACCATGTTTCAGTATCTTGCATTTTAAGCATAAATGAATATCTTACCTTGCAGGTATTGGATTTCTTTTTAAGACAATGTTCTTCTGTTATAACAGAAGCTCTGGTGGTATCATTCTGCATACCTCACCACAAAGAGGCTCTGCAGTAATTACTGTAAGCTTTATTGTATTGTTATTCATCAATTCTTGGATTTGTTAGATCTAGCAGACCTTCAGAGGTTATCTACTAACTTTATTATTATAAAAATTGGGATACAGAATGATAATGATGTAAGAATCTTTCAAAGATTTATACCATGAGGTAGTGTCTAAGCAAGGGGCAGACTTTGACTCATCTCACTTTTAGTGTAGTTTTATCTACTACAGTATGCTTATTCCTTCTCAAGACGGAATGTAGTAAAACCAGTGTTGTTATTATTCCTGTGTATGCTGTTGTTAATATGTATAATGAGGTATTCTATCTTCATCTCTTTTATTCAGTCTCTTGTCCATATATAATCTCTGTTAGCTTAGGCTAAATTATGCAGAGTATCTATATCACTTTTTATAAGCTGTTATGTTATAGGAACAAATGACCCCAAAGTCTTAGGCTTAAAGTGATAAAGATTTATTCCTCACTCATGATTATATGCATTTCAGGGTTGTCAGGGCTGTGCTCTTTGTCCTCTTTCTTCCATTACTGAGAATGAAAAGAAGATCTTATCTGGGCTATAACTGTTCCATGGCAGTAAGAAAGATGATAAGGCCATGCAATAGCTCTATTTTGTGGTTTTTATTTATTTATTTATTTATTTATTTTTTACTGGAGAGTCATCCAAATAACTTCTGCCCATGTATGAGTCACTAAGACAGATGTTGATGGAATTGATACAATAATCCCCACAGGTAAAGTTTTACTGGAGAAAAAGAGGGAGGGCAGGAAATAGTATAATTTTCATGCACATACAATATCTCAGAGAAACATAATTTGTCCATCTTCATGACTTATATTATTGGAATAGTAGATTTTATAATATGCTTGATTAGAAAAAGAAAGAAATATGTAAAAAATAATTTTTGTTGGTTTTATCATGTGTATATAAAGATTCTGCATCCAGCATAGAAGAGTAGGTTCCTAATAAATCTTTCTACAAACCAGACTTATTGACTCTCAAAAACCCACTACCCGAGGGCACTGGAGATGGAGGCTGAGGAAGCATCCTTTGAAGGGAAAAAGAACTTGGAACATGTAACCAGCAGGGAGTAGGAACATTTTTTTTTTTTAGTTGCTCTACACAGAAAACAATCATAGCAGCTGTATTGGGCATGGGAGCATACTAACTCTGATAGAAAAAAAAAGACACCTTCACTCTGTCAGAGAAGTTAGGAGGGAGAAACCAGGGCTTTAGAAAGGAAAAAAGCCAGAAAACAAGAATCCCTAAAACCTGAGTCATTGACATTTGAAGTGTGCAGGCCCCGGGAAGCTGAAAGCAATTAGGTATTAAGGCTAAAGGACTAAACTGCAGTCTGAGCCACTGCCACTACAGATGTGTCTTTAATTTGAGTCTAAGTTAATTTTTTGCTAAACAAAAGCATCAGCACTATTTAAAAGACTATAACAAAATTTAGAAACTACCAACATAACATTCTAATGCTTCAAATCTTAAAATCACCCAGAAAATAAGAACACTTTACATACTGTGGAAAGATCACTCAAATAAATGATGGTGGATATGGCATCAGAAACTATTAAGGACAGACAACAGTTGAACAACATATTTAAAATATATGAAAAAATAATAATGCTTACCCCAGAATTCTGTATCAAGGAATAAATAAAATAGAGGGTTTTTTTTTTTTTTAAAAAAAGGTGTTTTTAGATAAAGCAACACTAAATAACATTCTTCACGCCCGAAGAGAAACGGTATTAGAGAGGAACACAAATATTTGGGAATGAATAAAGTTTAAGCGAATGAAGATAAAAATTATGAATAGTTAAATATAAAAATAACAATATCTCATAATTTCCTTAATATATAAGGTTATTATATAAAATATTGACCTGGTTTTACATTTATACAGCAAACAATGAAAAATGAAATTTTTAAAAATTCAATTTTCATTCACCTCCCAAATCATAAAATGCTGAAATAAAAACTTAACAAAATATGTGTAAGACTTTTATAATGTAAAACTACAGAGAATGAAAGAAACTAAGAAAAACCTAAGTAAATGAAGATATGTTACATATTTATGGATTGGGAGAATCAATACTCTTTAGATTTAAAATCTCTCAAAATGACCTATAAATCATGAAACCTCTATAAACAGTCTAGAGAATTCAATAAAATGTCTAGAGAGCTCAACTAGAAATTGGCAAGTTGATTGGAAAATGTATGCAGAAATGCAAATGGTGAAATCAATGTTTAAAAAATAGAAAACCTGGTAGACTGAAAATTACAATAACAAATCAAATAATCAAAACAATGTAGCATTGGCCTAAGGAAAAATATATAGGTTAATGGCACAGGAGAGAGAATCCAGAAATAGACCCAAGCATATATGGTAAATTGATTTTCAACAAAGATGCCAAGCTGATTCAAAGGGGAAAAAATATATTTTCTAAAAGTAGCACTAGGACCACTAGCTATCAGCTAAAATATATAATAAGAACGATCCCAATCCTAAATCACACAAAATTAACCTGAATGGGTCAATTAGAAAAATGGGCAGAGGACCTGAGTAGACACTTCTCCAAATAGGACATACAGGTAGCAAATAGACATATGGAAAATGCTCAATGGCATCACTAATTGTTATAGACATGCAAATCAAAACCACAATGAGATAGCACCTCACACCTGTCAGTATGGCTATCATCAATAAATCAACAAACAACAAGTGCTGGCGAGGATGTGCTCTATTGGTGGGAATGCAGATTGGAGCATCCACTGTAGAAAACAGTATGGAATTACCTCAAAAAATTAGAAATGGAATTGCCTATAACCCAGTGATTCCACTTATGTGTATATATCCAAATAAATCCCAAACACAATCGGAAAAGATATATGGGCCCCTATGTTCATTGTGTCATTATTTACAATAGTCAAGATATGGAAGCAACCCAAGTGCCCATCAATGGACGAGGGGACAAAAAAGCAGTGGTGCATATGTATAATGAAATGTTACTCAGCCATAAAAAAAAAAGTGATATCTTACTAATTGCTATAACATGGATGGACAGAGGGTGTTTTGCTAAGTGAAATAAGCCACTCAGAGAAATACAAATACCATATGCTTTCACTTATAAGTGTAATCTAAAGATAATATAAACACACAAAATAGAAAGAGACTCATAGATACAGAGATCAGGCTGATAGTTGCCACAGAGTAATGGGATTGGGGGACTGGTTGAAAAAAGTAAAGGTTATAAAATAATGGATAGTTACAAAATAATCATGAGGATGTAAAGGACAGCACAAGGAATATAGCGAATAATCCTATGTGATAAAAGCCTTATATGCAAATCAACTGAACAGTGGAACGACCAGTCATTATGATACACACTGACCACCAGGGGGGCAGATGCTCAATGCATGAGCTGCCCCCTGGTGGTCAGTGCACTCCCAGGGGGGAGTGCCACTCCCCCAGAAACCGGGCTCACAGCTGGCATGCACAGTGGCAGTGGCTGGAGCTTCTCCCAACTCCAAGGTAGCGCTAAGGAGCAGCGGGCAGGTGAGCGATAAGGAGCAAGGGGTCCTGGACTGCAAGAGGGCACAAGCCAGGCTGAGGGACCTTCCCTCCCCAGTGCATGAATTTTGTGCACCAGGCCTCTAGTATTGTAATAACTATGTATGGTGCCAAGTGCATACTGGAAATATTGGGAGAGGTGAAACACTATGTAAAGTATATGATTGTTAACCACTATGCTGAACACCTGAAGTTAATACAAAATAATAATAAATGTAAAATATAATTGGAAAATAAAATTTAAAACATATTTGAAGAAATAAAAATACTAGTAGTGTCATGTGGAAATATGGTAGTTTTCTTATCAAGTTGAAAACATAAGAAAAAACAATTGGCCCCCAGTGTTTTGGGCACAGCAAGAGAACATATAAATACATCTACAGAAATATTTATTACTATATTGTTGCAATAATAAAAAATCATTCTATATCTAACAATATGTCAATAATTAAATTATGGTACATATATTTACAATTAAAAGAAACACATGACTTGCAAGCTGCACCTGAGAGGCCGAGAATCAAAGCAGTTTCTGATCATCAAATGAGATTCATTGAAAACAATGGATCTCAAGAACCACCAAGTAAGTCCCTTGAAAATATCCTGGTTTGCCTATCTTCCAGGACAATTTCCATGGGCATTGAGGGCTAAAACGAGTATTGGAAAAGAAGCAATAATTCTACTTGGAGGGAAAAAACACCTTAAATAGCTGATACTGATCTAAGCTTTGAAGGTGAGTTGTACCTTTCCCACTGAAGTAGTGGGGAGGGTATTTTCTAATAACCAGTCCTCCATTTGGTTTCTAAGAGAGCTTCCTTCTCTTTCAGCACAAAGCAGAAGGGAAAGACAACAGAGAGGTTCAGGGAGGTACTGAGGAGGTGCTAGCCTTTTCTCAGAAAAGATCATTATTGTCTCTCCCTGCTCAGTTCCTATCCCATGGTTAATCTACATTCTTTCAGAAGCAGAGTAAGTCCTTCAAACTGTCATTTTCAGTAAGTAGTAGTTGTCAGGAAAAAAATTTAAATACCAAATGAACAAGGACCCCTCCTTTATTAAAAAAAAAAAAAATTAGCACCCTCTCCATTAGAGCCTTTTCATTCTTCAAAATGACCTAATATTGAGCAGGGGGAAAGTCAGTAGCTTTCTTTTACCAACCCTGATGCTGACCTTGGGGTCAGAAAATGACATTTTATTCTTGTTCTGCTAATGCACAACCTTGACCAGTTATTTCACCACTCTGAGCTTCAGATTCTGAGAAGGCCATCAGACTAGAACATTACAGCATGAATGTCATGCCTAAAATGACAAAAGAAACATTAAAATGCCTATCAATCTATTTGGTATGTAACATGTTGACTGCAATAACAAACAGTAACACATTCTGCATACTACGTGAAAAGTTCCACACTAAGCCTGCTATCATTGATGGGTTATCCAGAAACATCATGATAATTCCTGTGAATCTTAAAACATTGCTGAAGGTTTCCAGTATTGAACATTAGGATCATGTCCAAAAAGCTGCTTCTCATAACTTTTCTCTGAAAGTTTCTCTCCTTAAACTTTCTCATTAGCGTTGCTGTCTCCGTCCCTGGATATAAAAGCAGCTGAGGCAAAGGGCCACTTTATGGTCTGGTGATGAGTTTCACAGAATCAGTTTTTAATTTTTTAAATGCCTAATTTGGAAGGCAAGAGAAGCATGCTACTAAAACAAATTACCACTAATAATGATTATCTCTAGGGAAAAAAATTCCCAGTATCATACATCTCTTACAAAACTAATTTCAGGTCCCTTCAAATTTACTTGTCCTATATAGATTTTTCTGCTTGATATTCTCCTTGAACATGAAAGTTAAACCCTTTGGCAAAGATCAAGTGTGTGACATAGATCTTGAGCCATACGTTATGGTTTATTCTAATTTTGTGTTTCCATAAATTAGAGACATTTTATTAAAAATACCTGATAATCACCTACACACACAAGCACACATACCCGTACACACATGTTCATCAACATGAATACATTCTGCAGAGTGTGGTGAGAAATTTTGATTGACATTTTTATTTTCAGTGTTTCAACTCTATGTTTTCGCTCAATACATAATTTCACTTTTAGTTGCCTCCCACAAGACATCATCTGCAAATCCCTGATTAAAAGCAGTGGAAGGAGAGTAATTTCTTTCATTAACTCATTTGGGAGGAAAATCAGTCCAATAAGAAATAGGAAGCCTCATCTTAGCCTCCTTATGGAAGATTTTCCTCTCTAAAAATGAAAAGCCCTCTGCTTAATTGTCTTGGCCCATTCATCCTGCCTTGAATGCAAATGTGTAACCAGGGGTCCTCAAACTTTTCAAACAGGGGGCCAGTTCACTGTCCCTCAGACCGTTGGAGGGCCAGACTATAGTTTAAAAAAAAAAACTATGAACAAATTCCTATACACACAGTGGCAGCAAAAACACCCGGTGGGCTGGATAAACGTTTTCGGCGGCCCGCATGTGGCCCGTGGGCCATAGTTTGAGGACCCCTGGTGTAAACCCTTGCTTCTTAAAAATTAGTAAGGTCTAGATACTTGATGTCATCCAAGGTAATCCAACCTGAAGAATCTATTAGAAATTATATTGTTAGATGTGGTTATTAGATAGTTTCTTTGCTTAAACTCCAGTTTCTCAGAGATTTTGACATCTGAAGTCAGAATGCATACTAAACATTAAGTTAGTTGATACACACAGAGTATTTAGACCTATAGGCCTGGCATGTAGCAAAAGTTATGTGAATTTATTCCTTGTTGTTTTTGCGACCTGAGCTCAAAATGCTTATCTATATATATAAAGAGCCAGGGTCCATCACATCCAAAACGACCTAAGTCTCACCCTAATGCCCAGGCTGCGCGCAGCAGACTCTGGTGTGTGGGGACTTGTGACAGTGGGGACAAGGCCAGGGAGGCGGGGCCAGCACTTACACTCACTCACAACTGCACACATGCATAGACACACACAGCGCCCACCAGCTCACAGCCTTTTCTTCCTTTCTTTCCCTCCCTCCCAGCTCACTCTCAGGGCCTTTCTAAGAATGAGGCTACAGAGCAGGCAGAGGGTGGAGCTTCCCCCACTGGCCCCACCCCCTCCCAGCTGGGAAAGAGGAAGAGGGAGAGAAGGAGGCAGAGTGGCCTGGAGGACTGCTGAGAAAAACAAAGAAAGAGAGAGACTGGGAGAGACTGGGATGGAGAGATGGAAACAAAATAGCGATATTAAAATATTTCCTCTAATTAATTTCCTTTTAGTGTGCACAAATTCTGTGCACCAGGCTACTAGTCTATATATATAAAATGCCAGTGACCATAATTCCATAATGACCAGAAGGACCGGTTGCTATGATGCCCATTTCATCCAGTGAACCAGCCCAATTGGGGGGTGGGATTGTCTGGCCAACCCTCTGCAGCCCCTCCCCCTGGCCAGCCCCACCCCCAATCAGGGGAGGGGCCTTCTGGCCAATCACCTGTGGCCCCTCCTCCCAGTTGGTTTGACCCTGATTAGGCCGATGGAGGCGGATTGGCTGACCTACCTCCTGCCATCTCCTCCTCATGATAGGCCAAGCCCCAAATTCGTGCATTGGGCCTATAGTATCCATATAACAATGCAACATCTTCATTTGAGTATTTAAAACATCACACTTAATATACACAAGACCAAATTCCTGTTTCACATCCATACTCACTTCTCCCTAAGTCTCTCCAACATTAGCATTGTTGTTCATGCCAAAAACTCAGACAGTTTTATTACTATTTTTCTCTCAATCTTTACATTCAACAATTCAATATAATTGTTGGCATAACTCTAAAATACATCCAAACCTGATTATTCCTTATTATCCCAATGGCTGTCACCTAGTTCAAGCCACTAGTGTATCTACCCTGACCGCTGTAATGTTGCTGTTTTCACTTTTATCCTGCTAAAGGCATGATCTGCAAAGAAGCTAGAAAAATCCACTTAAAATATTAATCAGATCATATTGCTTCCCTGGACTGCAATGACATTTCTGTTCTTAGAATACAATTTTTACCATGATCTGCAGGACTACATGGTCAGACAATGTCAATGTCTTTGACTTTTAGCTCCTTTCACTCACTCTCTCATTCATTTGACTTCAGTATCACTGGATTTATTGGTTCCATGAAGACAGCAATTCTTCCCAGACTCAAAGCCTATGCACCTACCATTTCCTCATCTTGGAGCACCCAATGCTCACACCTTAACATGGCTTGCTGCCTCACTTTACTCTGGGATCTACTAAATTATCATCTCAACAGATACTGTCCCGTAAGACCCAATTTAAAATAGAATAGTAGAAGCAGAAAATAGATTTGAACTAAATTACCACAAAATCTTGAGGTTTGATTAGTATTGCTAAGAAAAATTACTGAAGAGTCTTGCATCTCACTTTTCTCTTCAGACAAAGGAATGGGGAAAATAATGAATGATCATTAGGAAATGGCAAAATTCAGAGGACACACCTGCATGACAATGGTTCATTAATTGCACAACACGGTAAAGTTGTAAGATTCTATTTCTGGAGTGATTGAAAGTAATTGGAAGCAATATTTATCTCATAGTGGTGAGATGGAAAAACTATATACATAATGCTTTGGGTTTTACAATTTTACAAATGGTTATTCAGTGGTCATCAAACCAATCCTATGACAATAAAAAGATATAGAACCATTATCATCATGTATATGAGAAAAATGTGACCCTAAACAGTGAAATAACTTGCATTCATAGCCTACAGGCATTCGATTTTATATTTAACATTTATATATAATACAAATTTAGTAATTTTTGCATAATGCCATACTAAAGAAGATATGAATGTCAAAGAAGAGAAAGATATTTCTAAATATTCTATCTAGTTAAGATTCATATTGATAAATTATTCAGTAATTTCTAATGTACTGATGGAAATACTGAACCATTCTGCTTACAGGAGGAAATACACTTTTTTCATTATTACAGTTATAAAAGCAAAGAAATTCAAAATGGTTTAGAGAGAGTTAACAGAACTCTTTGAGTTCCTGAGTTTGTCATCACAAATGAGAGGTTTTCATAGACCATAAAATTAACTTTCTCTGTTGCCAGTTGTCGAGCTGCATGACAAGACAGCCTACACGTATTTGTTAATTGGATGAAGCAAGCTTGCTATGTTTTTCTTTCTTCCTCACTAGCGACACAAGCTGTGTGAAGTTTTCCAAAGGGAAAACCCTCCTTGACAAGATTTACTCCTGACAAGCTGTCAAAGCAGTGTAGAGCCAGGGTTCCAATGAGTGAATATAAATGAATATTGCCAGCCTAAACACAACATGCGATCAGGAAACTTCTTCAGATCATGGATCCTTGAGGATTATATTCTAGAGATTAAAAAATACATTAGTATTCTAGACAGAGAAATATTGTGGGGCTACTCAAACCTTATTCTGCAATTGTCCAAGGATCATCCTGCTTTAAGTCAAATGTTTTACACCATCCTTTAATAATCATGGGTTTAAAATTTATCACATTATTATCAGGGAAATAAGCATACCACACAAAGTTTTCAATTTGCAAATATATGTATTTGCTCCTGGTTCAATTTTTCATTGACCCCTACTATGTGCAAAGTTCGGTATGAGAAACCAAGGAAGACACAGAGAATAGTGTTGCTTTTCTGCCGTGTGGTGGTTATGGCCTAGTGGGGTGATGAAACATTTATGTAGATGATCATAGGGTAAATACAAAAGTAATAATTTCTATAAAAGCATAAGAAAGTATCAAGTTTGGAGAGTTTGGAAGAATGACTCAGAGTAGATTCTAAGTTCTAGAGCTGAAAGGTAGATAATTATTTAGTCTAGTCTCCTCATTTTTTATATGAAGAAATCAGAGCCCTGGGTGGAAAAATATGGGTGGAAAAATAATGCCTCCCAATTCAGAGAGACAATTAGTAACAGACATAGGAGGAAAATAAGTTCTCTGAGTCTTCTGTTTCTGATGCTTATAGCAATGGATGTTGACAATGGTTAAGAAAAACAGTCTTGGGGTTGAGGAGAATTGAACTCCTGGATACTTCGCATAGCAGGTGGCCAACTAGTTGCCACATTCATCATTTTGACCAGCTTCTCTTGCTATATCCAGCTCTGACTGTTCCAGGGGGAGCCCTTCAGGGAAATAGACCAGGACAATAAGAAAGAAGTAAAAACCAATTCTAGCCTTCAACAATTCATAAAACATCTAACTCTTAAACTGTGTTGTAGGTAAGGATTCTGGCTGCACTACCATTGTGACACATAAATATCAATTTACTGGCCAGTCTTCTCCCCAGCACCCAGGTTCTTACGGTTAGTTACATCTGGATATTCAATTCATACCTGAATAAAATATTTAAAGCTGATCATTTTACCTCCCTTGCCTTGATGTGTTTCCCCTGTTTCATTCCCTCTCTCATTATAATTAGAAATTTAAGATACTAAAATAACTTGTAAAGTGTTTCTTTATTAATAATTCATTTTCTCTCCTAATAATTTTCTCTGTGAAAGCTTCTCTGGCTCTTCTTTCCTCTAACCTCTACCACTTCCTGAATTTGTTAAGTTTCTTAGAGTCATTGGGGATTAGCATCTTCAATTGTGAAATGAGCATAGTAACTTTGCTTACCCTGATAGATTGTTATGGTAGGACGATTGGGGTGACTGGATGACTTTTCTGTTTACTTATTTTTATCTTATTTTCTACATTTTTTATAAAGGACATGTGCTTACTTTAATAATAACAAAAATAGTTAAAACAAAAGATACATGATGAACATTGTCTCATGTTATTTTGTGATTATAATTATGGAAAAATAATATAGACCCATTGTTTTACATTCAAGCAGTAATCACTGGTTATATAATCATAAGTAAGTCCCTCCATCCGTGGCAAAAACATTGTGTACAGCAAAATCCATTTCCTTTTCTCGGGACAGCTGAGTAACTACATTTCATCCTCACAGGCAGTGAGGTGTAGCCATGTGGCAGTTTCATAGCCTAGATGTAAATATATAATGTGTTACCTCCAGTCCTTCTCATAAAAACTTGCAATTCTCCATAATTGTTGCCCTTCTTCCAACAAAATTCCAATTTCCAGGTAAAATTTGGAAGACATAGGAAAAACATACTATAAAGTTGATCACCTTGACTTCCTGAATGACGGTATGAATAAGAGAGACCCAGCTCCATCATTAATTATTGCAGAATCTCTGTGTATTGATGTGAGCAAAAAAAATAAATAAACTTCTGTTACATTTGAGCCCTTATTCAATTTGAAGGATATGTATTATAATGATACATCTTTCTAAAATACATTTGGCTTTCCAAATTAAATGCTGATAGTAATTAGAACAGACTAAGTTTGTTCTGTGTTAAACAAACCCGTATACCCACAATGGTTTAACACAGTAAAAGTTTATTTCTTGCTCCTGAAAACTTCTTGCCAGTCCTGGTGATCCTCAGGCAGCTGTCTATGTGAGTCAGCCATCCAGACTGCTTTTTATCTGGTGGCTCCACCTTTTCCAAAGACCTTCTGCATGAATATAGACAGAGACTAGACATTTTTTTAAAAGGCTTTTCATTTTAGTCAGCTCAAATGTCACTCCCAGTCACATTTTATTTACCAGAACTATGTTCGTGGCTCTAGATAATTGCCTTGGTTTGTGTGGTTCAGCGGTTAGAGCATCAGCCCATGCATCAAAGGATTGTGGGTTTGATTCCCAGTCAAGGGCACATACCTGGGTTGCAAGTTTGAGGCAACCAGTCAATGTGTCCCTCTCACATCGATATTTCTATCTCTCTCTCTCTCAATCCCTCTGTTCCTTCCACTCTCTCTAAATATGTATTTTTAAAAAATTATCAGGTGAGGATTAATAAAAAATATTATTTTAAAAAATGATCCTAGACATATGCAGGCACATTCATGAAATTTATTAGATAAACTAGAGGCTAGGTGCACAAAATTCAACACTGGAAGGTGTCCCTCAGCCAAGCCTGTACCCTCTCCAATCTGGGACCCCTCAGGGGATGTCTGACTGCTGGTTTAGGCCTGATCCCCTGTGGGCCTAAACCGGCAGTCAGACATCCCTCTCATAATCCGGGACTGCTGGCTCCCAACCGCTTGCCTGCCTACCTGCCTGATTGCCCCTAACTGCTTCTGCCTGCCAGCCTGATCACCCCCTAACCACTCCCCTGCCAGCCTGATCGATGCCTAACTGCTCCCCTGCTGGCCTGATCACCCCCAACTGCCCTCCTCTGCTGGCCTGGTCGTCCACAACTTCCCTTCCCTGCCAGCCATCTTATGGCAGCCATCTTGTGACAACATGGGGGTGGCTATCTTGTGCGAGGGTCTGATGGTCAATTTCCATATTACCTCTTTATTATATAGGATGAGAGTGTTTTTTGTTATGTTGAGACTATAGACAGTGTTTTTTCTTGCTTTTTTGTTTAATACTAGAGGCTCAGTGCACAAATTCATGCAACTTGAAAAGAACTGTGACCATGAGGCTGTGATGGGCACAGGGGTGGGTCTTGACCCATCCTCCACACCCCCGCCCAGCCCCTCCCACTGTGGCCCCTGGCCCTCTGTCTGCCAGCAGCCCCGCTCCCACTACTGCCACTCACACCCACTGACCTCACAGAGCGATTGGAGCTGGTGCCAGCACCAGCACCAGCAGTGGGTGCGAGAGGAGGCTGCTGGCCCTAATCACTCCTCAGGAGCAGGGGGAGGTGGAGAAGCCCTGAGGGGTGTTTGGAACTGGCAGCTGCTGCTCTCACCTGCTGATGGCGCCAAGCGATTGGAGCTGGTGTCGGGAGCTGGCAGTGGGTGCAAGCACTGGGCAGGACTGTGGTGTGCAAGAGCAAATAATTTTCAGTTACCACCAGAAGCTCGCCCAATGACAGTGACAGGTGCCCCATCTTGGTCTGGCACCGCCACTCACCAGTTCCACCATCCAGCTGAGGCCAATGCCTGCCATATTCCACGTGCGCCCCCTGATGGTCAGCATACATCATTGCAACCAGTTGTTCGGTTGTTCAGTTTTCCGCTGTTCGGTCTATTTACATATGAGGGTTTTATATATAGAGATATTTTGCAGATTCAGATATATATTATCACTCTTCTTTTTTCTTTTTTTAAAATATATTTTTATTGATTTCAGAGAGGAAGGGAAGAGGGAGAGAGAGATAGAAATATCAGTGAAGAGAGAGAATAATTGATAAGCTGCCTCCTGCACAGCCCCTACTAGGGGTTGAGCCTGCAACCCAATCAAACTATGACCTCTGTCTGGTTCATAGGTCAATGCTCAACCACTGTGGCACTTGGGCTGGGCTCCCACACGAATTTTTAAAACATGCAATACCTGACTATATAGTCAGGGACATTGACCTCTTTTCCTTTAGATTGTCAAAAAAAAAAAAGACAATAGCCATCTGGTGTGAATAAATCTAAATTAACTATTTTTTGTCAGATCAGCAAAAATATATTGTTTGGTTTGCCACAAAATTTTAGTAATTAGTTGTGTGTGCCATGAGATGAAAAAGGTTGAAAATTGCTGCTCTAAGGGGTATATATACTTCTTAATCTTGCATTCTTTTAGAATTCAGTATCCTTTTGAGGGGAAATTGCACTCCCTTAGTTACATGCGGCTTTTGTGAAATTGTTAATCATATCATCCTGTTGCAGGAGTCCCCTATTCCCCATTGTGGCCAAGTGCCCCAAGCTGTGCCAATTCTAGATCTTCTTTAATGTTGATAGAACCTGGAATAAAGTAGTTCTCACTTCTTTAAGGGATTGCTTAAATGAGAGGAAAGAATGCTGGTGCTGCCAGGGGCCATATCTTATTTTAAATATGAAGAATGAGGCTTTTTGTATAATTAAGTTAAGGAGAGAGAGAGAGAGAAAGAGAGAGAGAGAGAGAGAGAGAGAGAGAGAGAGAGAGAGAAATATTTTAGCAGTGCTGAGTACATAAATCCTTCCCTGAGATTCTTTGTTTTTCTATAGCTCTTTCTTTTCACATATACACTATCTTATGCTTCCTGGTCAGTGAGCTTTTTTCTGTATGAACTAATTTGAGTTCCTACAACTGAAATAACCCTATTATACACACTAAAGCAGTACACTTACATCCTTCTCTGCTAATTTGCATTCTGATAGCCTGAATGTCATTTAGCACATACAAGTCAAATCTCAGTAAAATTCATAAAGAAAGCAGTATTAGATCTACATGTGCCTCCCAAGTAATCACAAAAATTGTTTTTTCAGATCAAGGTATGACTTTCATAATATTTAATTTCAAAGTAGTGTTAAAAGTTGACAGTTCTTTTTGAAATAAACAACAATTTAAAATTTGATAAGCCAAAACCTATTAGCCTCTAATACGGTTGGGTACCTGTTTCAGGAAATTGCTACTGGGTGCCTTTCCAGAGAAAAGCAAGGGCAGCGGGTTCTATTTGGGAGTAAGCATTTAACTAAGAAGCAGAGGCTTGCATCTGGACCACTAACCAAGTTTAAAGGATTCACTAATACAAAGTAGCTAGTTGCAAAACATTGAGTAAAAGCAGTTTACTTCAGTCTCCTCATCTATAAAGTACAGTGAAACCTCACTTCTCAAACTGAATTTGTTCTTCAAGGTTATTCGAGAAGCGATTTATCTGACAAATCAAATCATCCCCCCGCCCTGCCCAATAGATATAATGGAAATTAAATTAACCCATTCCAGACCTCCAAATGATTCCTTGTTTTAAACTTTTTTATATACAGTGCATGACCACGCTCTAGCATTGCTCTCACAATGCTATCATTAATCTTCTTAGGACACATGTAACTTAGTGAACGTGTTTAATAATGACAAGCAGCAACAAAAGCAAAAACAAAACAAAACATTCACAGATGTTAACAACATGAGGTTTAGTGATAAACTGACTCATACTCACGCATTCTCTCCTTTGTTTGTTGCCTGAGAGACCTGTGTGTGACTGATTATACAGGTATCAGCATGAAAGTGAAAGGGATAAAATAGGCAGGTTTAGGGAGTCTTAGGAATAAAGAGGGCCCATGGGGTAGGAATGCATAGGTGAGGGTTTTGAACCACCAGCAGGCATACATTCACAGAAAATAGAAAGGTGCCACAACCTAAGGGGAGAGGAAGACATATTTTCACAGAGGATAGAGAAATGTTGATAGATGCTGGAAAGAGGGAAACATATGTTCACAGGAAATGGAGAAATGTTTCAAGATAAGGGGGAGATATTGAAGCTAATATCCTGCAAAAGAGTGACCAATTAGAAAAGCACAGGGTCATAAAATGGGGAAGGGATCCAATTAAAAGGGAGCATGAGGATACAAAGAACTACAGAATTTGTAAACCTTAGAAAAAAGGAGCTTAGTGACTTAACCCCTTGGGAATCCCTATCTATGTGGGAGTCGGTATTTGCTTCCAGTAAATTTTCACCCTTTTAGTAACAAGTCCTTTTAGTCTATGAATTTCATTTCTCAAACTTTGCAAGGCAAGAACCCGCAAGGGGGAAATCTGCTCCCCGCACCTCACATTTCAAAAGGGTTGTTAGGTTGAGAATCAAAGTTTTATTTGACAACTAAAACATTTTTTCATGAACAAGTTGGTCAAGAACTAAATTATTCAAGATGGGAGACAGAGAATAAAACAAACAAAACAAAACAAAACAAAGCAAAACAAAACAAAAGATGAGAGACATTTGAGAACCGAGGTTTGACTGTACACATTTGAGTGACTTCTAGAGTGCCTCCTGGTTTCCACATTGTAATTAGTAGTAATTTCATAGTAGATTTAATTTCAAAGTGGCAAGTCTATTACTAATCCAATCCAATTTATACCACAAGAATAATGTATTGCTTTAATTACTCATTTCACATTAAAATAAACTAGAGGTTTTAGAAATCTGCTTTTATCTACTACCTTTAAGTCACAATGTGGTCTTTCTGAATAATCTAAGGCAGTGGTTGGCAAACTGCGGCCCCTTGGGTGTGGCTCTTCCACAAAATACCACATGCGGACGCGCACATACAGTGTGATTGAAACTTTGTGGCCACACTCAAGGAGCTAAAGAGCCGCATGTGGCTCATTAGCCGCAGTTTGCCGACCACTGATCTAAGGCAATTAAACCATAATATATAATTCAAAAACTTAAAAACATTACTAGAAAAATAATATTGCTGGTCAATTTACTGTTCTGTAATCAGGCCACATTACGCAGAAAATTTCCTAGTTATATTCAAAACAAGTAATTGTATTTTTAGGTTTCTCACAAGAACTCTGGTTTTAAATATATTTTATTTAAACTATCCCACCACTTGCTAAATTTCAGTTGAATAGATATAGACAATCCTGTATAATAAAAGCCTAATATACTACGTGTCCAACTGTTCATTCGACTGTTCAACCAGTCACTTTGATGTGCACTGGACCACCAGGCGGCAGACATTCTGACCAGTAGGTTAGCTTGCTGCTTGGGGTCCGGCCGATTGGGACTAGGTGAGACGGGCCAGATATGCCCTGGAGCCCTCCCCTGGTCCCTCCCCAGTCCTAATTGTGCACCGTTGGGGTCCCTTGGCCTGGCCTGCATCCTCTCACAATTTGGGACCCCTCGAGGGATGTTGGAGAGCCAGTTTTGGCCCAATCCCTGCAGGCCAGGCCGAGGGACCCCACTGGTGTATGAATCTGTGCACTGGGCCTCTAGTATTTTAGAAAAGAATTAAATCAAGTTTCCTTTGGGAGTATAATGGCTTTTCCTAGAAGGGGAACAGAATATGCCACCCCAAAATGTGCCATTTGGCATGTGGATTATTTTGAGCTAAAGGCAATCCAGTTGCAGTAGACTCAAGAAAAGCTTTTATCTCTCCCTTAACTACCTGGGAGAATTGGGATAGGAGGCCCAGATTAGAGACAGAGCTATTACTAGAGATAACTTTTGTTGACCTATCTGTATGGCAGGGAAAATATCTAATTACCAAATATCTGCTCTTTCTACTGTCCTGCAAATTTGGTTTTGAATAGCCAGGCCCTTATCCCTTTTCTTAACTTAGGATGGCAGATAAGCCTAAACTGCCCAACTTGCCCTTGGGTTGCATATTTTTCTCCTGTTAATTTGTCTTAAAGCAATTTAACTTAATTATTAGACTAGCCAACAAAACTAGAAGGGTAGAAGAAGAAATTTTCCCCTTCAACAGCCTTGATATGAATTTTTTAAAGTAAGCATACTAAAATGTAGAGTTCTTTATTTTTTATCTAACCAAGTGCCCAGGAAATAAAAATGGTTATAACAGAAAATACATATTGCAAAGTGAGAAAAACAGTTCCAATTATCTACTGGTTTTTCAGCCACACTAATACAATTCTCTTAATTAAAAAAAAGTCTACTATTTCTGGAGTGCAAGACCATGTGACAGATATTACTGAAATTAAAAGGACAGGACAGCAGGCACTTTATTCTCCAGCTGATGCACTATTCAGTAAAATGGAAAAATTAATAAAGACCAAAAATTAATTCAGTCACTCTATATTTATTATCTGTTGTTTCCTGTCGCCATTCTAAAGTGCTGTGAGTATAATAGTGATAAAGACAAGATGTCAGCCGACAGGGAGAAGACATATAATGAAGGAGACATAAAATAGGTAACTTCAAAAACCAGTGCTGGAAAGTAAACCATGATGATAAAATTGCCAGTGACAGGGTGATTACCTTGAATGATTAGAGATCTCTTTGTGGTGGTGGAATTAAGCTAAGACTTGACTGACAAGAGAGAGTTATGCAGAATGAAATGGAGAATGTATTTCAGGATGAGTGAACAGTAGTGCAAGGATTTAGGGCCTTTATCATATAATATACAATGTAATATGTAGTAAAAGGAAGAGTATACTAAGGTGCCCTGGGACAGAGGGCCCTGGGAATTCAGAGGTGGAAGAAGAACATATGTGGGAGTAGACATAGGGGACTCATAAACTAATCCAAATGAATCTCAAGTTTGAGTAGGTTTTCATCAAATAGACACATACCAATGTCAAGAAATAGAATTCAAGTTCTAGAGATCTGCTGTATAGCATATTGCCAACAATTAACAATATGGTTTCATGTACTTAAAATTTATGAAGAGGATGGATCACATGTCAACTGTTCTTACCACAAAAATTAAAGGCATGAAAAAATCTTTTGGAAGTGATGGCTATGTTCATTATCTCGATTGTGGTGAAGATACTATGGGTATATGCAGATATAAAAATTCATCAAAATGTATACATTAAATATGTGCAAGTTTTGTTTAACTATAACTCAGTGAAGCTGGGCCACCACTTGCCAGGGTTGACCAGAAGAACCTGAGATAAGGATGAATGATTACTCTGACACACGCTTCTGTGAAAGAGAGGGCTAAGGGATTGCCTGGCTAGAGGAACCAGACAGCCTTGTTCACCTGCCTCTTCAGGCTTTTATTTTAACAGCAGTTTGAGATAAAGTTTATCTTTTAGATACAATCAGTAGGGTAAGTAATCTTGGGAGGACACATGTGTCTGCAGTGTCCTTTAAGCAAGGACACCTAAACATAAGCATGAAGATTCTGGTAAACACCCGAAGGTCCACACATACACAGACTTATTTGGTAAGGTCAAGGAACAATTAGGGGTGGTCGCCTTCAGCCAACTCCCCTAGTTGGAATTTCCTCCTTACAAACTTCCAACCAAGTCCTCTGAGGGTAGGGGGGGGGAGCATAAACTAAGGATTTCTAACAACCACAATCATACACTGCTTTATGTGGTGAGGTTTAACTCTTGACAAAACAAAATGAAAGTGTTATTTCAAGAGGTTTTTATGAACTTTTCCAAACATTATCATAAAAGAACACATAGTCACCTTTTCCAGAATCTTGGCTCAAGTAATTCTCCTTAATATTCAAGATATTAAACATTTTATGAAAGAAAACGAATTTTAATTTTTAGAACTTGGAATTATGTCTCATTTTTACCCAATCCCATGAGACTGATATTTTAATATTCATTTAGAAAAGACTTCAATCTCAGAATTTTCTAGGGAATAACTGATTATCTGAGTACTGCTTATGAAAGCAATTATATAATTAAAAGCAAGAGACTTTAAGCTCACTAGTTTAAAATGTTTCATTTACATATGAAGAAGAGATCCAGAGTGGTAGTTAACATCCAAGACCACAAAAATAATTAGAGAGATAACCAGCACTTGAGCCCTGTCCTCATGATTTCCCGGTCAATGCTTTTGTATATTTTCTTCACCTTCATTCCTTAGTTTTCTGAATCCTTAGTAGTCTGACTTTCACAGTCTATTTCAGAAACAGAGATACATTCTCATTATCTGAAATATTGAAATACTTGAGAGAATCCAGGCAATGACAACACAGTAAAATATGAAGTGTATTATATGTAGTTTATTAAAATAAAAATTTTAAGTATCAAAATATGTGAATTATTTTTATATTTGCAATTAGAAATGATTCAAGGTCATTTTGTTAAATAATATCACACTCATTCATTTGAATTCAGATATGCTTTCTACAGATGTCAGAAAAAGGCAGAATGCAGTAATCTAAAATATTATACTCTCCTACAGTTCACTCAGCATTTTTAAAGCTTAGCCTTAATTTTGACTAAAAACACAGTGTAAATGCAGCTTTTGAATATTTCATGCAAAAACATCTAAGTATCTGTAGGAGTTGAAGAAGAGGCTACAAGACCCTTTTATTTTACTTTGACTAGATTAAGGATGATTGAGAAAAATACATGTTTTTAATTATTTTTTAAAATATAAGGATATCTACATGAAAGCACAGCAGGGAAGTGTTCTCAAAGTAATAATTGAGTGAATTCTATTAAAATAAATCTATATCTTTTTAAAAGCTTTCAAGTTGTGAAACTTGTATATAACTACCTAATTTTCACCTCATTGGATGCAAAATAGACCTGTAAAATGCTATTAAAATAGAGGACAAAATGGCTATATAGCATATACATGTATATTTCATTTATTCAGTTCATTAATTGCCTTAGAAACTGCAATTTGTATGTGAATCACCTTATTAATCGCTTAACAATTAATTGCTTTTGAATAGAATATCTAAACTCAATGGTGGAAATAACATCAGAATTCAATTTAATGAGAATTCTATGGTGGAAAGACAGTAAAGCAAGAACAATGAACACTTTAGTAGGTCTTAAGAGTGCATATAATTTCTTTTGGATGCTGGCTAATTGAATATTAAATGTTGCCCTAGATCTCTCCTTTATTCCACTGATTTGATTTTCCATTTCTCTTTCTTTTCTGCATCAGACTATTTTTGATGTGAGCACCATTATGGCAGTTTTCAAAGCCTGCCAAGTAGAGATTCTTTCCAGTGAGTTAGGCAGTTGGCATTGGTGGCTCAAAATACGAGAACAAATGAAAAGATGAGCAGCATTTACAGAAATTTAATATACCAAGTAAGGGGAGGACAGAATAATAGTCTAACCAGGGACTGTCTGAACACAAAGAAGGAACCAAAATTCCCAACGCTCTGTTGGCACAACTATAACATTTGCATATAGGACTCATCCTTTAGCCTAAACATTGTTTTGATCTTAGGGCTATAAACTTTTAGAATTTCAACATTAGGCAAATTTAGAGATTATCTTGGATTTATGGACTACAAAGTGGTCCATGAAGCTCCTGACTTGAATGAAAAAATCTCCATCATTTATTTCTATAGACTCCCCTTAGAAGTTTCTTCCAGAAAAAAATAACAACGAGAATTACTCCTTAATCTTTCAACGATTGGCCCACATATAGGGAATGAATTCTACAATTCAAGTGTTCAGTAACTGCAATTGAAAACCTCATCTTCTGAACCACAGATGAATGTTCTTCACATGACATCAGATGGTATCTAGCCCTCTTTCAACTACAACAGTGAGTTGGCCATACTCAGACTCCTCAACATAAATTCAGTGTGTTTCAGTATCATTGCACAAGATCTTTGGCAGATTTTAGATAAAAAACAAACAAACAATAATTTAAAAAAAAACACCCTCTTATGATTAACCCAGGCTGGTTTCTCTTAGCACAAACTACTCACTGGACCTTAGAATAACAACATTCTGAAATAATGCTCATAGATGTGAATAATTTCTTAAGCTTTCATTGGTAACAGTGCACTTCCTTATTTTCCTTATACTCAATTCTTTGCCCCATTATCTATCTAATCCCCAGCAAAAACAAATATCTATAGTTAAGATCAATTATGAGGGGTCTTGCTTTTCTGGGTTCAGAATTAGTGAGGTTTTCTTCAGAAGCCTCAGAAGATGCTTAACATATTTTTCAAGTAAATGCAGCATATTAAATGTTTCCCAGTCCCCCTAAGCTCCCTTGTTGAGCAGATCCAGTTACAAATCCCCCCTTGTGATTTACAAATATCTACCATTTTGAATTATCAGTGTTAATTGTGTTTTGCTTTAGAAGTACTAAAAGGAAGAAAAAACAAAGGGAAGAAATTAGAAAAGCCTAATTTTATTTTTAAAGAAAGTAATGCTGGGAAGTTACGATTAATTTTTCCTTCAAATATTCCTCATTAAAAGAGACAACAACATAAGTAGTTAAAACACATTGTCTCCAAAATAAAAAAAAGAGCTTTCAAAAATCAAAATGTTTGTGATGCAGTCCCAATTGTTTCATTTTAAAGACAGGAAACTGTATGCCTGACTCTCTCAGCCTAGTTGGTGATGTCTCACACAATGTCCTTGCTGTGTTCAATAAATCCGACATTCATCCTGCTGAGTTGATGTAATGCCACATCTCACCTCACTTCAATTTGTCTGAATTCCTTTGATCATAATTGCCATCTATTTTGATGCTTTTATTCATAGCTAAGAAAACATTTTGGGTGTTATCTTCAGTTTTTATCCTAAATGCCAAGAAGACACATTTGAATTCAACAGACAACCTCTCTGTAGCTTAATTATTTCAAGTACATTCTGGTATTTATTTTTAAGTTGCTAATAGTTTTCTAGGCTTTAACAAGAGCTACTATTTTTCTTCTGGCAACCAAATCGCCTGTCTTTCACGCTGCCGTAAGTTGTTTTTCATCTTCCTATAAAGAAAGCAAGGAGATTCAAAGGTAGGGCAGGCAGCTTACACTTTGATCATATCACACTGACATTGGAAATGCGTTGCCTTAAAAAGGCTTTAAATGATCTGAATACTTCAGGTAAAATCATGGGGAAAAGTCCACCTACCACTCTTCTGCTTAGGCCACAATTTTTTCTTAATTTTGACCTAATCTTTTAGGTAGATTCAGGATCTTGACATTGTATAAGTTTCCCAGCTCTTGCTATTGGAAGAAAGATGTCTTTCATAAATTTCGTCTAGCACTTGGCAGTTTAAAATGTTAGAACTAGAAATTGTGTGATGTAATTGTAGGATTACATGCTCAATAAGTGATTCCCTGTATGACCTTAGGTAAATTACTTTACTTTTTCATCTTCATCCTTTTTTTTTTTTTTTTTTTTTTTTTTACTTGTGGAGTGAATGGATATTACAGTTTTTCTTCTGTTCTTGCATGGGATATACTAGAGGAATAACATGAGAGAAACTTCATGCTACAGTACTGTAAGTAATTACTTAAAAGGAGAATGTAATAAAGAAAGTAATAAGAGCAAGTAGAACCTAAACGTTTTCCGAAAGAGGTGATAGAAATGTGGTTAATTGCGCATGTTTCAGCTGATTGTAATGTATATGATTTTTATCTATGAAATGAAACAGATCTGCATCTTCTTTGATTGATGGGACTGTATTGTGGTAAACATCTCCAATCTTAGCTTACAAAAGTTTTCATCAAACATGCATTATTATTTCTACTTCAGAAATCATCATGTTCCAGGGAAAGAAAGAAACCAGATCTAGATACATCCTAAGAAATTTTGAGAAGAATTAACTAGCTTCCTTAATTCTAATATGCAGATATTATTTGTCTCATATAATAATTAAAGAGCAAATAAAGGTATATATGGTGGCTTTCTATACCAGCATTTGTAGCACTGGTTGTGCTAATTGTCAGGATAAGATACCAGGCCAGAAAAATTTCCAAAAGATTTTAATTCACTTTAAAAATAAAATTGAGTAGAGTACATAATGGCCATTGTCATTGCAAAGAAACTCAATAATGGTTTTCTCCATCTTAAAACACACTAACATGAGCCATTGTTGTATTTCCTTTGGTTAAAACAAATGACTTCTTCAGCCTCAGACATTACATGCCATCATATAAGTATTTTTACCTACTAGCTGTTACTCTTTCTATTGATGATTCTTAAAATATACTAGATTAAGTCCAACAATTACAAAACTAAAATAATCAGAAACATATAGGGACATCCACTTTTAGCAACATGTTGGAGTAAGCATTAATTGAAACACCTCCCACAATAGCACAACTAAAGTTGAATAAAATTTAGAAACAAAAATCCTATCTACCACATAGGATAGGATTCTGTGAACACTGCAGCATGCAATAACCTGGGGCTAGTTGTCAAACCCATAAGGCTGCAGATATTGGAATTATAAGACAAGAATATAATGATGATATATTCAATCTATTTGAAAATAAGGATGCTTTGGAAAGTATGACCAAATGGATTTGAAAAAAAATATTAAACTCCAGGCATGAATGTCATTATTGAATTTAGAAACTTAACATGTCAAGTGCCATGTCAGTCACCGGTTACTGACACTATACTTTCCATCTGGAAGACAAAACAGGCTTGGGGCATAACATGTTTTAATGGACAAAAAATATACTACAGGAGGAAGATCTGAAGATTCGCCTTGCATTAGCATAAAGTAAAATAGAAATGATGAAATTAAACAGACAGCAGAACATAGGATAATAACATGGAAAATAAAAACAGAGATTATAAAATACATAGGTAGGGTAAGAGGATCTCACATAACTTATTTAGAATTTCCTAAAGAGATAAAATAAAGAATGGAGAAAAAGCAATAGTTGAAGAAAAATGTCTAAGAGTTATGGATAACTGATGAAAAACATCACCGCTCACATTTAGTAACATGATTAATCTAAAAAAAATTTACAAACCCAAACTAAGAACATCATAGTAAAATACCAAAGACAAAATTAAATACAGTCAGTAAGAAAATATGGACTAAGTCTAAGACCAGGTCTATAATTAAATATTGACAAAACACTAAAATTCAAAAGACAGTGTAATTATATCTTCATAGTGATGATTTATAAAATAAACTATAACTCCGGATATCAATAGCTGGTGAAATTAACTTTGAGAATTGAGGGTAAAAGTATTTTTAGACACAAACCTAAAACATATTCTACTAATAGACTCCAACTAAAGAAAGGCTTAGAGCATATTTTTTACAAAAAAGGAAAATTAATTCTAAAGTAAGGTCTAAGGGGCAAGAAGCAATTTTGAGCAAAGAAAATAACACGTCAGTGAAATTAAAAACAAAAATTAAATATATTAAACAATAATGATAGTATTCAAAATATAAAAATTAATCAATTAAGATAGAAACAAGTCCTGGAAAACAAGTGGAAAAATAATAATTAGAAGGTTCATATTAGTCAGGTATTGGGTATAATCAGTTCTATCCATGAAATGTTTGATAAACAAATCACTGTAAGATTTATTACAATGTTTATGTAAATTTTACAAATTAGAGAAAAACAACTAAGTATTAGATATAGATTTTATATGAATTCTAAACCAGTAGGTGGAACGATTATGACTAAAATACAACAGAAAAATATTTTAAATGGACTAATAGAAAGTACAAATTATAATTAATGTATAAATAAAATATAAATTTTCAGTTTTTTTAAAATTTATGAAAAACAAAGTATAGGAAGTCTAAGAAGAGAAAAAGTATGTCAGGCAAATTCAAGCAAAATAAGTATTTTGGGCATATCTATAGTAATATTAGATAAAATACATTTGTTAAAAATTCCAGTAGTCATCAGATATTATGAAGAGTTTCAATTAATCATAAAAAGTACAAATTTATCTAACACTAAATTTCATAATATGTCAATTTAAAAAATGACAGAATCACAGGGAAAAAATTTAAAATCACCATCACAATAAGAAATTTTAATGTATCTCTCTCAGATATTGATAAAGGATACAAGACCTGAAAAATGTTCATAGATTTTTCTATGTCTTTTTTTCCTGCCTCCTTTCAGAGATACAACTAAAATTATACTAATGGAATAAAATAAATGGACTCATGACAGTGAAAATAATGGGGCTATTACCTGTAGTGGGTGAGTTAATTTAACAAACTCTGGAAGACAGAAATGTAATAGAAGAAACAGAATAGCAGAGTAACAAACTAGAATACCTAGAGGAAATGGAATGGGAGAAAGGAGATAATTTTCCAGGTAGGAACCCAAAGACGCCCATGTCTGAAAGTCCAAGGGTATAGAAACATTCCAGAGAAAACTGGAAGTTAATTTTAATTACCTGAGTAATCTGACGAGGTTTAAAAAATATTCCATTAGGTTTTGTAATTATAAAATCTCTCCATTATTAATTTAGGAAATAACATAATAAAGAATGTGCAGAAAAAGCATAAAACAAACATGATAATGATTTTGAAAGTGGCATTTCATTAAAATGAGGAACAAGATACATACTGTTCAGAATATTATAAATGATACAACCTATTCTCACATTTTTCTAGCAAAATATGCTGAATATAAAATTATACTTTCTGCACTTTGTTGCAGCTAGTAATATGATTCAAGATAGAATCTGCCAATTAAGTGTATTCCCATAAAGTTTAAAAGACACAATCAATTAGAGACCATCTTTCTGCACTTTTGGGTTCGTTTATAATAAAATTATGTCAAGAGAAAGTACAAATATCCTGTTGCAGCATTCCAGCGTGTTAAGAAACAGTTACTGTAGTGAGATCATTGGCACTCATATCAGTGGAAGTTTCTTACTCCAGAAATTATACCACTGTCTCTCAGTTAAGGAAACCCGTGCTTCACTTTCTGAGTGTATATAAGAAGTATGGCAAGTGCCACTGCAGTCAGTGATCAGCTGTGGGCTTAGAAATACTACTCCTAGGTAGAGGGAGTTTTGCCTTGTTATGAATGGCGTTCCTGAAGGCTTCGCCTGAAACATACTCCTTGAGCCTTTCCAGGGATTTTGTGAACTACCATCTCCTTTCATCAAATTCCTTTCTCCTTAAAGAATAAGGAATATTTTCTGTACATTAGATCCTCAGAACTTAATCATCTTAGGCTGTAAGTTTGTCCTCTATGACAAACATCTCCTCATTTCCTCTGTTCCCAAAGTCCTGACAACCACCATTCTACTCTGTTTCTGTAAGTTTGATTCTTATTTTTTAGATTCCACATGAAAGTGAGATCATACAGTATTTGTCTTTCTCTGTTTAGGTTATTTTATGTAGCATTGTGTCCTTCAAGTTCATTCATGCCTTTATATTATTTCTGAAAAATTGCATGTAAATACACAATTGTACCCAAAACTATCCAAATTAATTTACAAAAAGATAAGATGCAGCTAAAGATGCAAATGTGTATATTGGAAAAGAAGAATGGTATGATGAAAAGGGGAGAAATCAGTGATCCAAGGATCCACTTTTGGAAGCTGGAAAAAGAATACAAAAATAACACCAAAGTCAGTCACAGAATCAAAATAGCAAAGAAAAATTAGAAATAAATAAAACTAGAAAACTAAAAATAATAAAACATTACAAAATCTATTTTTTGGACAGATAAACAAAACTAAGAATCCTGTAAGTAGACTAATCAAGAAAAAATGAGAGAGAGAAAATCACCAATATCACAAAGAAATGATTTGTGCTACTGATTCTACAGATATTTTAAAAATGATAAAATAATATGAACGTCATTATGCCAACAAATGTGAAAATTTAGACAAAATGGAAAAATGTCCTTAAAAAACAAAACTCACAAAAGATGACACAATAATAATGAGAAAATCTGAATAGTCATATAGTATTGCATTTTTAAATTACATTATCAAGAATATTCACATAAATAAAACACTGTGCCCAAATGGTTTCAATTGTTAATTTGATTAAAGATTCAATAAAGAAATAACACTGATATTATTCAGACTTTTTCAGAATAAAGAGGAAGAAAGCACTGCCAAATCATTTTACAAAGTTAAAATAAACCTGAAGGTTAAACATGACAAACATATTGCAAACAATGAATGATTATGACCTAATATTCCTCATGAACATAGACAGAACTATTTAGCAAAATACTATAAAATTAAACCCAATAATATTTAAATTATAATAAATATATTCAATTCCATATTATCCCAGAAATGCTAGATTGATTTAACAATCATACATAAATCCATTAAATTCACTATATTAACAGAATTTTTATGAAAGTGACTTTCTTAATATATGCAATTGACAAAATTCAACACCCATGCATGATAAAACTCGTAGCAGAACAGGAATGGTTCTATTCAATGCTGTCTGTATTAAAGATCCTATCGATTGGAATATGAAATGTAAAAGCCATAAAACATAAAGTTCAGAAATAACAAAAGTGAAACTATTCCTTTTGGAAAATGCAATTTTGCTTATACATAAAAATAAATTTATAAAGCATCTATTAAAATTAATGTGTGACTTTCACAGGGTTATAGGCTAAAAGGCTAATGTAAAAATATTTTGTGTTTGCACATACTAACAGCAAAAATGTAAAATAAAACTTTTTAAAAGGCTATTTATTATAAAAATTATAACAAGGGAAACCAAAATCTCCACACCACACTCATAAAATATTGTAGAAAAAATAAAGATTTAAATAAAAGGAATGGTATATTTTGTTAATGGATTGGAAGTCTCAATATTGTTAAAATATCAATTCTGCACACAATGATTTACCCATTTAATGCAGTTTCAATCAATATCCCATAGGCAGTTTTTTTATAGAACTTGAAAAGCTGATTTTAAATATGTATGGAAATACAAAGGACATGGCATTACCTGGCTAAGCATTTTCTTACAGAAACCAATGCTAGTATACGTACCATACTTGATTTCAAGACTTAAAAAATAAAGCTACAGAAATCAAGGCACTTGGTAGTGACAAAAGGATAGGCATAAAGTTAGTTGATTTTTTTCAAAGGTGTCAAGATAATTCAATACATAAAAATTATTTTAATAAATATTGCTAAAGCAATAATATTTCCATGTGGATTTTAAAAATTAGTGATCCTTATCTAATACCATAAGCTAGAAATCACGCACAAACCTACAGCTATATAATAAAAGCCTAAGCGACCATTATGGTGGAACAACCAGAACAACCAGTCACTATGATGCGCACTGACCACCCGGGGGCAGATGCTCAATGCAGGAGCTGCCCCCTCATGGTCAGTGTGCTCTCACAAGGGGAGCACCACTCAGCCAGAAGCCAGGCTCATGGCTGGCAAGTGCAGCAGTGGTGGCGGGAGCCTCTCCCGCCTCCATGGCAGTGTTAAGGAGTAGCGACCAACAAAAGGTAAGGAGCAAGGGGTCCTGGACTGTGAGAGGGATGTCCAACTGCCGGCTATCCCCTGAGGGGTCCTGGACTGCGAGAGGGAGCAGGCCAGGCCAAGGGACCACACTCCCCTCCCCGCCACAGTGCATGAATTTTGCACACTGAGCCTCTAGTATAAAGTAAAATCTAAAATTATAAAATTTCTAGAGTGTTAAGCAAAGGTTTCCTAGAACACAAAAATCATGAACCATTATAAAAATATTGATATTAAACTTAATCAAAAAACCTACTTTTGTTCTTTGAAATCATCTATAAAGCCTAAGTGACCATTACAACTAAATGGCCAGAATGATTGGTCACTATGATGTGCACTGACCACTGGGGGGCAGATGCTCAATGCAAGAGCTGCCCCCTGGTGGTCAGTGTGCTCCCACAGCCAACCTTCCATGGCTAGCAGCTGGCCAACCTCCCGTGGTCCCTCCTCCCAGCGTGCAGGTCCCAATTGCCTGATTGGGGTCTGTCAGCCAACCTTCTGCAGTCCCTCTCCCTGCCCAGCCTGGCCCAGATGGGCCCAGATTGGGTGCTGGCCGGGTGGCCAACCTCCTATGGTCCCTCCCCCACCATGCCAGCCCTTCTGGGTTGGCCAGGCTGAGGGAACCCACCTGTGCACAAATTCGTGCACAGGGCTTCTAGTTGTTAATAAAACCAATAGTACTGAGAGACAATATCTATAACACATGTCAGACAAAGGCCATGTATCCAGAAAATATAAAAAATTATCATAACTAAAAAATAAAAATGCAAAAGAAAAGCAATAGACATGGGCAAAATATTTGAAAAACACATCAGCAAAGAAAATATACAAATGACTGATAAACATTTGAAAAAGATTTTCAACATCATCTGTCATTAGTGAAAAGCGAATTAAAACCACAATGAGGAGGAAACCAAGATGGCGGCATAGGTAAACACCAGAGTTTGCTGCCTCGAACAACCACTTCAAAAATACAACTAAAAGACGGAAAGGACATCATCCAGAACCACAGGAAGGCTGGCTGAGTGGAAATTCTACAACTAGGAGGAAAGAGAAAGCATACCGAGACTCAGAGGAGGCGCAGTGCTGAAGTAAAATACTAAGGTGGGGAGTGCATGCAGAGCGGGCTGGCGGCTGAGGGTATGGTTGTCGTTTTCAATCGGGAGGGAGTCTCAGGCTCTGAGCTCCAGTTCTGGGCAAGTCTCTAGGGACCCAGACTCATACAGGAGAAGCGGGACTGTCTGGCATTGCTCAGAACCCTAAGGCAGCTTTCTCTCTGTGGGGCTTGCAGCGATTACTGGGACACTGAGAAGCAGAGCCTCTGAGGGCAAGACTGAGAGCAGCCATAATTGCTAACCCCGCTCTGTTGATCCCATGGGAACCACCACGCCCAAGCCCTGCAGGGAGATTTTTGCTGGATAGCCTCAGGCAAAGGCTAGATTAGCACCTCCCTAGAGATCCAGGAGCCAGGAAGCCCAGAGGTCAGAGTGGGACCATCCAGTTTGCAGCTCCATGGAACCATAAAAGACACACTCAGGGGGCAGACTCAGTGAGCACTAAAGCCCCATCAAAGCAAGTCTAGCCCCAGAGGGATGTCTCCAGCACAGAAGCTCTCCCACTGCAGACACAGCTGATTCTCACAGCCAATTGGCCTGAAGGTCAATTACTCCCAGTGATACCTACAACACTCAAGGCTTAACTACAAAGAGACTGTGCACAAAGCCCACAAAGGGGTGCACCAAGAGTTTCCACCTCAGGTAATTGGGAAGGCTGAGCCACTGGGCCCTATAGGAGACCTAGCACACAAAGCCACTCTATCAACGCAGGGAAGCAGCCAAAATGCAGAGACAAAGAAACAGGACACAAATGACAGAATTGGAGGAAAGCAAACTGCTGGATATAGAGTTCAA
>NW_006291758.1:789057-792068 GCF_000327345.1 Myotis davidii | reverse complement strand
ACCTATGGATGAGGACAGTGGGTGGGGAGTGAGGGCAGAGGGTGGGGTGGGAACTGGGTGGAGGGGAGGTTATGGTGGGGAAAAGAGTAACTAATGTAATAATCTGAACAATAAAGATTTAATTCAATAAAAAAATAAATAAATAAAACCACAATGAAATAACACTAGACACCTTTTAAAATGACTTTGATTAAATAAAGATAGAAACAGAAAAGTTCTGGTGAGCGTGTAGAGCAGCTAGACCTTCCACACACTGCTGGTAAGAATTACAGCCAGAATTATAGTAGAAGGAGAAAAAGTTAGAAGACTTCAAGGTCTTTTCACAAAGAAAACAGTTCAAAAAGAAATATCCTTATATCCCAGTTCAAATATGACCTCTTCTATGAAACTTAATTTTCCACCTATCTCTTCTGAAAAGCTAGACGAAGTATTTCCTCATCCTCCTTTTGCAATCCATACTATACATTATCACCTTGCTAAGCAATAAAGCTAAAAGCAATGGCCAAGCCACATGTTTCTGGCTGTCTGGGGACTTAGAATATGTGTGTTTACTTGATACTTTGTTGTTATTTCTATTATAGCATAATTATAATTTTACATTTAGCATATGTATGTCTGTATTCTCCATTAGAATACTAGCAGACTATAAAGAAGCTGTATGTTAACTTATCTTTTTGACTTTCTTTCAATTTTTTATTCAACAGCAGCCAGCACAATGACTGGCACACAGTAGGAACTACTTGGGTAGGCAAAAATTGAAGGAGGGAGGGTAGAACAGCCCCTTATGTTTAGTCTTTTATTTTATACTAGAGGCCTGTTGCACAAAGAGATTTGTGCAATAGGCCTTCCCTTCCTTTGGCTGCTGGCACCAGTTTTCCTCTGGCACCCGGGACCCAGGCCTTCGCTCTGGCTGGGATCCAGCTGGCCTTGTGGCTTCACTTGGTGTCGGGGCTGTGAGGCCTCGCGGCTCCACCCATCCCAGGGCCATGAGGCCTTGCGGCTCCACTTGGTGCGGGGGTGTGAGGCATCGCGGCTCCGCTTGGTGCTGGGTATTTTATTTTATACTAGAGGCCTGTTGCACAAAGAGATTTGTGCAATAGGCCTTCCCTTCCTTTGGCTGCTGGCACCAGTTTTCCTCTGGCACCCGGGACCCAGGCCTTCGCTCTGGCTGGGATCCAGCTGGCCTTGCGGCTCCACTTGGTGCGGGGGTGTGAGGCATCGCGGCTCCGCTTGGTGCTGGGGCCGTGACGCCTTGTGGCTCCACTGATCCTGGGGCCATGAGGCTTCATGCTCCACTGATTCCGGGGCCGTGGCCTCCAGGGGCTGGGATGTCTCACTGCTTGGCAGGCTTTGGGTACGTTTGGCTTCGCTCCACTGCTTGGAGCCTAGTATGCAAATTAACCGCCACCTTTGTTGGAAGTTAATTTGCATATCACCCTGATTAGCCAATGGGAAGTGTAGCGAAGGTACAGTTAATTACCCTTTTTGTCTTTTATTAGATAGGATATTTTAATATTTCTCAGAATCTAAGAAAAACAGCATTTCTATGAGATTATGAAGCCAGCTCCTGCAGGGGTGCTTATAGTTCACAAGTATTTGCTGATTGCAATACCTCAGACCTGAGCACAGGTGACTTGAACCCATAACCTGCACAGCAGAAGTCAATGATAAAACACTGCTGCATTGCCCTAACCAGTTTGGCTCAATGGATGGAGCGTTGGCCTGTGGACTCAAGGGTCCCAGGTTCGATTCTGGTCAAGGGCATGTACCTTAGTTGTGGGCACATCCCCAGTTGGGAGTGTGCAGGAGGCAGCTGATCGATGTTTCTCTCTCATCAATGTTTCTAATTCTCTATCCCTCTCCCTTCCTTTCTATAAAAAAAATCAATAAAATGTATGTTTAAAAAAAAACACTGCTGCATTTCTTTTCTTATGCTTTTTCTTCATTTTTCATTTTACCTTAACAACGCTATGATAAGATAGTAAAATATGAAATATGGGATGGTGCTGAAAGATAAAACTCCCAGGTCGAAAAGCACTCAAACAGTTATTGGGGAAGAGCAGGGAACAAGTAGGAAGAGCATTGTTGCCAAAGCTGGAAGGACGTCTATTGGCTGTTGTGCACAAATACACAAAAGGGAGAAGAGAGCACAATGCTGCGCAACACATTCGATGAGAACATGACATGTAAGAGGCGTGAATCAAGGTAAACTGGAAATTGTTAAGTGAGAAATGGAAAGTCCAAACATTGCTGTGCTTGGTGCTAATGAAGTAAAATGGATTGCAATGGGATATTTCTAAGCAGCAGCTACGAAGTGTTCTGTTTTGGAAATGACCAACTCTCATACTGAGGCAAGGTGTAGCACAGGCAATTAGGGGCTACTGTGTAAGGTTAGACTGGATAATATCAAATAATATTAATCATATTTCTAGGGAAAACCTATTAACATAACATCATTTGAGTCTATGCTCCAACTACAGAGGCCAAAGATGAAATTGAAAGCTTTTATAAAAGTGTCCAAGAAGAAATTGATTACACACTGAAATAAGACACACTGGTAATTATAGATGACTAGAATGTATAAGTAGGAAATCAAGCAGAATCAAATTTTGTTGAAAAATTTGGACTAGGAGTCAGAAATGAAGCAGGAGACTGGATCATGAATTTCTGCAAAGCCAACAACTGTCCATTGCAAACACATTCTTCAAACAACCAAACAGACAACCGTACACAAGGACATCACCAGAAGGCCAATATAGAAATCAAATAGTCCATGTAACTGGAAGCAGGCGATGGAGAAGTTGTATTCTCTCTGCCAAAACGAGACCAAGAGCAGATTGGAAGACTGACTATGAACTGTTAATATCAAACACTAGAGTAAAGCTGAAGAAGAAACTAAAAGTATTGCAATGCCAAAATATAACTTGAATAACATTCCAGATACATTTAAAGTCCACACACACGCACACACACACACACACACACACACACACACACACACACACACAAAT
>NW_006291758.1:779038-788761 GCF_000327345.1 Myotis davidii | reverse complement strand
GATGGTGGAGAACCAGTGATTCTAGAAAGCTGCTCTTAATGAAATGAAAGATGCCCTTAAAATACTGGGAAGAAATAAATCACCAGGAGTAGATGGATACTGATGGAATTATTTCATGCTATGGGGAGTGAATCTGTCAAAATCTTAACAAAAACATGTCAACAAATATGAAAAAAACAATAGTCTAGAGATTGAAAACATTCAATATACATCCCAATCTTAAGAAGTGGGATGCATTAACTATAAGGCCATTTCTCTAATTTCCCACACAGGTAAAGTGATGCACAAGGTGATGTAGTGAAAGGAGTTTTTAGGAGTAAAATAGTCAGGTTTAGGAAGTTTTAGGAATTAGGGGGCCCATGGGGGAGAATCACAGGGCTGCAAAGCTGGGAGCTGCCCAAAGGAATACATTCACAGAATAATAGAGCTGCAGAAGGTTTAGATTTACAGAATCAGGGAGCTGCCAGAGGGCATACATTCACAGAATCAGGGAGCTGCCAGAAGGTATACATTCACAGAATAAAGGAAAGGAAGCCACTCATTCAGAGAGGGAAGAAGAAGGCCAAGGGAATAGAAAAACAAAAGTGAGAAGAAGAGGGGAACCTCACGTAAGGTCTGAGCCCTGAATCTGCTATAGTGACCAATCATAGGAGATATCAAGACACAAATAACTGCATCCTTTAAAAACCTTAGGAAAAAAGGACTTAGTGGGACTCTCTCCCCCTCCCCATGTGGGAGTCTATGCTTGTTTTTCAATAAATATCCACCATTTCCTATACCACCTTTTGTCCGTGGTTTCATTCTTTGAATCCACCTGGACAAGAATCCAGGAAGCCATCATTGCACCCTGCCCAGGGAAACACCACGCGTTCCAGTTCAATTTTCGTGTTTCAGAAGCAAAAGCTTTTGCTTTACATGGACCCAGAAATATGGGATATTCAAGCTGGATTTAGAAAAGGATGAGACACTCAAGATCTAATTATGAATATTCACTGAGTGCTCCAAAGAATTTCATAAGAAGGTTAATCTGTGTTTTATAGACTATAGGAAAGCCTTTGATATGTGATCATAAAAATTACAGGTTGCTCTGAAAGGAATGGGTGTGTATTGGAAGTTGATTGTTCTGATGCATAACCTGTATTGTGAATAGGAAGTCATGTCAGGACACAGGTATGGAGAGACAGAATGGTTTCCTATAGACAAAGGTATCATACAGGGTTGCACTTTATTTCCCAGTTTTTTAATCTATTTGCAGAACCTATCATATAAAAACTGGGTTAGACTCAGCACTTTTACAGGGGTAAAGCAATGATTTAAAACAGCTTCTGTTTTTTTGTTTTGTTTTGTTTCCTTGATTTTTAAAATTTATTTATTGATTAAGGTATTGGATATATGTCCTTATCCCCCCATTAACCACCCCCCCCACGATGAAGAAACATCTATGTGAGAGAGGAGCATTGATCAGTTGCCTCCCACACGTGCCCCGAATGGGGATCAAACCCACAAGATGGGTATGTGCCCTGACCGGGAACAGAACCCACAACCTTTCAGTGCATAGGATGAGCCCTACTGGCCAGGGCCAAAAAAAAAATTTTTTCACCCTCCCCTACCTTCCCTCTGAGGTTTGACAGTTTGTTCAATGAAGTGAAAGAAAGTACCAAAGCAGGACTGCATTTAAACAACATGAAAAAGAAAATCATGACTACAAAAGACATACTCAAGTTTAACAAAGACAATGGAGACATTGAAATTATTAAGGGCTTTGCTTACCTTCTGTCATCAATTCAAATAGAAGCTGTGGCCAAGAAATCAAGAGGCAGCTGAGACTCAGAAGGGCAGCATTGGAAGAACTGGGAAAGATCACTAAGAGCAAATATGTGTCATTAGAGACCAAGGCTAAGATACTTGACACCTCATTCCCAATTATTATGTACAGATGTGAAAGTTGGACAGTGAAGAAGGCTACTGGGGGAAAAATAGATTCCTTTGAAATATGGTTTTGGAGGAGAGCTCTATGGATACCCTGAAGTGCCAGAAAGATGAACAAGTTTGTCCTAGAGAAAATTAAGCCTGAAACATGGCTAGAGGAAAAAATGACAAACTGTGCTGTCCTACTTCAGGCACATTATGAGAGCAGGATTCTCTGGAAAAGTCAATAATTCTGGATAAAATGGAATGTAGCAGGAAAAGAGGAAGACCTAATATGAGATGGATGGACTCCATAAAAGAGGTCATAGGCACGAGTCTACAGCTGAGCAGGGCTGTTGAGAATAGGACATTTTGGATATCACTTATTCATAGGGTCCCTGGGAGTCCATGATGACTCAGTGGCATGTAACACACACAAGAAGGAAGCCAGTTTAAAGGAAAATAAACCTTCCTCCCAAAAAACCTAACACCAGTCACAGGGTTCATTCTGAAGTAATTATCCAGTTCATTTGACATTTGTGCAGAAGCCTGATTACCACACTGAAAGCCAGTTTAGACAATATTAGCAGCTATTTCACAGGGATTTTCACAAGTGCTCATTTGTGCCTGTATGTGACATTCCTTCTGAGCATTTCATTTGGGGACCATCCATGTGCAACATCCCAGCTGGGCCACCATCTTTCTAACCCATTCTTCCAGCCAAATGCTTAAGTGAATGCAGCTAATTGCTCTAGGTTGAACAACTGCCTTATTCTCCTCTCAGCCTCCAAAATCACAGCTAGTGTGTTGGTTCACAACCTCAGGAGTTTCCTGGGTGAAACTAGCCCCTATACACAAACAGAGACCAGAAAGGGGCAGGCCACTTTAAATTGGTTGGTGGCAGGTTTAATACACAAAGAAACTTACATGTAAGGCTTGTCTTGGGCAAGAATGTTAACATTTATTTAGAACTCTTAACAGAGTTCAGTCACACAGAGTCCAGATGGTCCCAACAACATATTGCTCTCAAGGTTGGGTTTTAGAAGTGGCTCCTACTGCAGGGACAGTGGGCAGAAAGGGAAGGAGTGAGGAGCCTCTAATTGCTCAGGTCAACCAGCGGTCATGTCCTCTTGATGACCTCCTCCAAGATGGTGACATGGACAGCCTGTGGATGTCACACTATGATGGTACAAAAATCAAATGGCTGAGTCCAACTTGTAAATTTCTCCTAATGTTTCCAGAAAGACACTCTTTTCTTGATGCACTGGAGTTATGAAGGGAGAGAGATAATCTAACTCTGCAGCATATTCCTGGCCACTGTTATTTTAGAGTTGTATAATACTGCCTCAAAATTAGTCAGAACTGAAACAGAAACAGCCCAGTTATCACTGCTTCAGAAATCAAGAGATAATACTACTAATAATAACAAACAGCAATAACAGTTTTTACTTTCTAGTGCCCTAACCATATAAATTCAAAATAAATTTATGCAATAAAAATATTACACTCACATTCCAAATGTAGAAAGTGAAGCTAAGAGAATAGAGAATTCAAGTCACAGAAGTATAGCAATCTGGATCCCACTTTAAAGATGAAAGAAGAGGCCTTAGCTGGTTTGGCTCAGTGGAGTCAGCCTGTGGACTCCTGGGTCCCGGGTTTGATTCCACTCAAGGGCACATGCCCAGGTTGCAGCCTCCATCCCCAGTATGGGGCATGCAGGAGGCAGCCAATCAATGATTCTCTCTCATCATGATGTTTCTATCTCTCTCTCCCTCTCCCTTCCTCTCTAAAATCAATAAAACTATATTTTAAAAAGAAAGATGAAAAGAGGCTCGAAGGAAATAATAACTATTGTATTATAGAAATAATTAAAACATTGTCTTTGTTATACAAACACTAAGAGTGTCTTTGCTTGTAAGAGGGACAAGCTAAATTGGTTCCATATGAGCGGTGAGCCTGAGTCACATTCCTTTGGGTTTCTCCTAAAACCTTTGCAGTGGCTGTTTCCTCTGCCTAGAAATATTCTTTCTTAGACTTTAGTTCAATTCCTCATCTCATTCATGTTTCTTCCTTAAGTGAGCCTTCCCTGATCCACTCTAAAATAACATCTTCTGTCTCTTTCTATTTGCTCCCCTTTATTTTCTTTATAGTGGTTATCACATCCTAAAAATATAGTTTGTGTTTGTCTACCTGTTTATTTTCCATCTTTCCTCTAGAATGTTAGGTGTCCTGATGGCAGGGACTTGTCTTATGTCTGTATGTCCAATTAATAGATAAATGAGTTTTCTAAACAAATCAGAAAGGTCACTGTTTATAACAGTGCATAACAGTATCTCTACATCCCCTATATATGCAAACATACACACACAGCAGCCATATTAACACACATGCACACTGGCACACATATACAATAATTTTTGTCTTTATCAAATTCAATCAATAGTATCAAGGTATCCAGTAGGTTCTGTTCATTTGGGTACTCTATGTTATGGAAAAGAAATGAGCTCAAGATAGGATCTTGGCCTTCAGAAAACATGCCTGGTTATAATAAAGGAGGAGAAAATGTTTTCTGATCCAGGTGTGACCATCATTCACTGTTTAACTTATGGTGTCTGATGACTAGAAATACAAACTATTTTATACGTAACAACGTACCACCTTATAACATCTTGAAAGGATATCTGGAAAGGTTTCCACAGAGGTTCTGGAAGAGGTAAATGAGACACATTTCAAACGAGAAAGACATTCCAGATAGAGGCAACAATGCAAGAAATGACGTAAAGGATGAGAACGCAAGGCATGTGCAGAGACCATGTCTAACTTCATAAAAGACTGAATATGTGAAGGCAAGTGCACAGAGTGAATATGTAGAGGCCAACTGTTGGCAATATTCAAAAGTCATTGTAGACATTTGGAGTTTATTTTCTTGGTAATAAGAAGCCATTGATGATTTTGCCTAGAGGAGAAACATTAAACAGCAATTTTGTAGTGTTTATTTAATATTAGACATAATTTTAAAAACTTGACTTATATTATCTTATTTAATCTCCTCGATAAGTTTGAGAATAGATTGTTGAGTTAAGGAAACAGATTCTCAGAAAAGATAAATAACTTGAAATGGGTAAAACAGCATGTAAATGAAAGGAGTAGTTTTAAGGCAAGTCTCAATATTTTAGATTCAGGTTTTGTTCCATTTCACCAACTTTGATTAAATCTCTAGTTTAAAATATTATTTTGGAAACATGTTTTATGAGAGACTATAGTGAGGAAAATAATCTAATTATGAGTTTATTTAGAAATCTTCTGTTAAAAAAAATGAGAGCCTGAACTAGAACAAGGGAATGAAAATTAAGGGACAGATGGGATAGGTAGTGTGAGGTGATTACACAGACCACTGGACAACTGGGTAGTTTCCCTCTGGGGTTAGTTCCATTTTGAAGAAGAAAAGTAAATTGCATTTCACTATTATTTATTTATTTGGTCAACTAGCTCAAGGGAAGAAAAATGAAATGAACAGAATGTAAAAGCAGGTGCTAAAAACATTTTTAATAAAAATGGGCTTTATAATTTATTTATTTCTCTACTCTTTTAAAAAGGGACACGAAAACTTTCAATGTTTGTAGGTTTCCAAATCCACCCACTTACACCTGTTCAGAAACATCTGTTTTCTTGTAAAAGGGAAACTAAAAAATATATAAAGGCCAGCTAATAATAACATCGTGAAGAGAAAAACTTTTTTGTTAGTTTATTTAGTTTTATTTGAGGTTTTTTTGTAGGCTAAAATATATAGTATTAAAGTGATGCTTTTTAGCATAATACTGTATATTACTGGTTAGACCTACACATGTATTACTGACTTGATCTTATTTCTTTTTGTAGTTGGTGCATCCATTATTTTCACACAGCTTTACAGATATGTGGATATCTGGGGTATTTTATGTCCTTGTTCTAATTTATTAAGAGAGGTAGATAGATAGATAGATAGATAGATAGATAGATATAAATAGATATGAATTCTATTATCTCAGAATATAGTAAAAGCTAATGACATCTTTTATTTTAGGTCTACAAAGACCCTAGCAGCTCTAAATAAATTGTAACCTAGCAAAACAGTGACTATTAGCATGAATATCTAGCTAAGGACATATATTTGACTTAGGAAATGAGTAAAGAAGACAGTAATACTAAAACCTGAAGAGAGACCATTCCAGACAAAGTTAATAATAAGAGTAAAGAATCTGAGTGCAGAATAAGCCTAGAATTTTCAATAGATAGTAAAATCCAGTGTGGCTGAGCTGCTAGAGAGTGGAAGGTAGAAAGGTCACCAGGAACAATCTCATGTTTGCCTTGGGGGCAATGGATGAAATATTTTTCCTACTTAATAGGAATTTATTGGACTGCTTTATTCAAGAGAGTAACAGATCCAGTTTATGTGTTTGGAAATTTGTTCTGATGACTGAATAATGAACATAGGAAGGCAGGGGTAGAAGCAAGGACACCAGTTAAATGGTTTTAACGATGATCCAGATAAGAAATTATTAAAGTTTTGGACTGGAGCAATGAAGATGATGGCAAGTGTTCATATTTGAACCATACAGTGGAGAAGTAAGTATATCTACTAATAAATTAGCATGAAGTTTATGTCTCTAAATTCATATCCAATTGGTCTGTGCTATACAGAATCTCCTTTATTTTAAGGAATTAGAATGTAATCTTTGATATTTTGAATAATGATGAACTTAGTTAAATATTTAAAATATATTTAGGTTTGGAGAGATTCCAAGATGGTGACCAGGAGGATGGCAGTGAGGGAGAAAGTGTGGGTGAGTGAGGGAGCAAAAGGAGAGTAAATTCATATCCAATTGGTCTGTGCTATACAGAATCTCCTTTATTTTAAGGAATTAGAATGTAATCTTTGATATTTTGAATAATGATGAACTTAGTTAAATATTTAAAATATATTTAGGTTTGGAGAGATTCCAAGATGGTGACCAGGAGGATGGCAGTGAGGGAGAAAGTGTGGGTGAGTGAGGGAGCAAAAGGAGAGTGTGTGTACATGGTGTGTGTGTGTGTGTGTGTGTGTGTGTGTGTGTGTGTGTGTGTGTTTTCTCTATAGAAAATATAGTCAAAGGGGCTCAAATTTAAAAATGGCAGGACCTTTGGGGGCTGGTGGACCAGGCTTGCATAGCTGGGAAGTCTCTGCTACTGCTGTAATCTCTCCTGGAGCACTGGCTCTGCAGCAGAGGCTGTGTCATTTTGAAGGGGAGAGCTGCTGTGACTGGGAGCCCAGCCTCACCTCCACCCAGGGAGCTCTCAGACACCACCCAGGACCCTACAACCACTCCGGCCAATGGCCTGCTGCTTCAGCTGCTGACCCAGGGACACTGGGACTCCAGCCTTCCCAGCTGAGGGCTCCTGTGAGGTCTAGAGGGTGGTGCCCCTCTCACCAGCCAGATGCTTTAGCCCTGGGCATTGTGACTGCACATGCAAACAGTTGAGCCTTAGGTGGAAGCCCTGGGCTTTGTGACCATGCGTGTGAATAGCCAAACCTTACCCAGCCGTCCCAGGCACTGTGACTGCTCCAGCAGCAGTGTGAGTAGCTGCAGCCTCAATCACTGGAGAAGCAGCTACTGCCCGCAATTACATGAGGAGCTGCCGCCCTGCAACCCCCCAAGGAGTAGCCACCACCCATGACTGAACGAGGAGCAGCTGCCCCATGAGCATGCAAGGAGTAGCCATCCTGTGAGCAACCACTACCTGCGACTGTGTGAGGAGCAGCCATCTTATGAACAGCCACTGCCCCATGACTGCAAGAGGAATGGCTGCCTCATGACCGTCCATGATCTCCTGAAGAGCAGGCTGCCAGTGGCCACCCATGACCACACAACACACCACCAACCCCACCCCTGCAGCCATAGGCCCCATGCAACTAGACACCTAGATCCTTTGGTAAGAGCAAAAATGGGGAGCCAGAAGAACAACCCCTCAAAGGAAAGAAAAGGAGGAATTGCCAGAAAAGAAACTAAATGAAATAGACATATGCAGTATGTCAGAAAAATAATTCAGAATAAGGGTCATGCAGTTCATAAACTAGATGGATGTGAAAATCAACAACCTATGTAAAAATCAGGAAGAAATGAAGAGTGATATAGCTACAATAAAAAGCAATATGGGACCTTTCAACAGTAGACTAGGAGATGCAGAGGACCAAATTAGCAAATTAGAAGACGGGGAAGCAAAACACTCCCAATCTGAACTGCAATTGGAGAAAAATATCAAAAAACAGGAGGAGAGCCTGAAGGAGCTTTGGGACAATATGAAATGAAGCAACATACATATAATAGGGGTGCCAGAATGACATGAAGAGGAGCAAGGGTTAGAAAACCTATTTAAAGAAATAATGTCAGAAAACTTCCCTGATTTGAAAATTGAAAGGGAAATCAGAAGCTTCACAGAAAAAAGAAGGCTAAGGGAGTTTATCACTACCAAGTCATCAATGCAAGAAATGTTAAAGGGACTATTGTAAAAAGAAGAAAAAAAGGGTAGAAGCAGGAATACAGACACAAAAAATAAAAATGGCTACAAATAAGAACCTATCAATAATAACTTTAAATGTCAGTGGCCTAAATGCTCCAATAAAAATACATCAATGGCTGAATGCATAAGAAAACATGACCCATATATATGCTGTCTACAAGAGACCCACCTCAGAACAAGAGACTTACAGTGACTGAAATTGAGAGGATGGAAAAATATCTTTCAGGAAAATGGAAATGAAAAAGGAAATCTGGCAAAATAGACCTCAGAGTGAAGGCCATAACAAGTGATAAGGAAGGCCACTTCATAATACTAAAGGGATCAATACAACAAGAAGATATAACTCTGTAAACATATATATATCCAACCAATGCAGGAGCACCCAAATACTTAAAATAACTTCTGGAAGGTATCAAGAGAGAGATTGGCAGCAATGCAATCATACTAGGGGACTTTCATACCCCACTGCCATCACTAGATAAATCATTTAGACAAAAAATCTGGGGGAAAAAAGCAAAAACAGCAACCTTTAAATGACTCTTTTAGCAACCCTAAATGGCTACAGAATATACTTTCTTCTCAAGTGCACAAGGGACATTTTCAAAGATATACCACATATTAGGTCACAGGCAAAGTCACTCCAAATTCAAGAAAGTTAAAATCATATCAAACATCTTCTCAGATCACAATGGCATGATATTAGAAATCAGCTACAATGAAAATAATCAAAAACATTCAAACACTTGGAGGCTCGGTAGCATGCTATTAAACAATGATTGGGTTACCAATGAGATCAAAGAAATTAAAAACAACCTGGGCTGATTGAGAGTGAAAACACAACAATCCAAAAACCTATGGGAAATAGTGCAAACAGTCCTGAGAGGGAAGTTCATAGCATTACAGGCCTACCTCAAAAAATAAGAAAAATTGATACTAAATTATCTAACTCTACCATTTAAAGAATTAGAAATAAAGCAATAAGAAAAGCCCAGAGTGAGCAGAAGGAAGGAGATAATAAAGATCAGAGCAAAAATAAATTAAATAGAGACCAAAAAACAAACAAATAAAACAAACAAACAAATAAAAAAAAATACAAAAGATCAATGAAAGCAAGAGCTGGTTCTTTGAAAGGATAAGCAAGATTAATGAACCTCTAGCCATGTTCACCAAGAAGCAAAGAGAGAGGACTCAAATAAACAAAATCAGAAATGAAAGAGGTGAAGTAACAAAGACCCCACAAAAATACAAAGGATTGTAAAAAAAAAAATACTACAAATA
>NW_006291758.1:768750-778847 GCF_000327345.1 Myotis davidii | reverse complement strand
GGGTGTGCAAGAGGCAGCCGATCAATGATTCTCTCTCATCATTGATGTTTCTTTCTCTTCCTCTCCCTTCCTCTCAGAAATCAATACAATATATTTTAAAAAATATTTGCAAATCAGATCCAGCAATATATTAAAAAGACCCTACACCATGACCAAGTGGGATTTATTCCAGGGATGCAAGGTTGGTACAATATTCACAAATCAATAAATGTCATATATCACATAAACAATTAGAAAGATAAAAATCACATGATCATATCAATAGAGACAGAAATGATAAAAACTCTCAGCAAAGTGGGAATAGAGGGATCATACCGCAACATAATAAAGACTATATAACAAACTGACAGCCAGCATCATACACAATGGGGGGGAAACTAAAAGTGTTTACCCTATGAACAGAAACAAGACAGGGTGTCTGCTTTCACCCCTCCTATTCAACATAGTACTGGACTAGCCATAGCGATCAGACAAGAAGAAGAAATAAAAGGCATCCAAATTGGAAAGGAGGAAGTAAAACTGTCATTCACAGATGATAGTTTTCCATAGAAAACCCTAAAGACTTCACCAAGAAAACTGCTAGATTTAATAAAGTAATTTGGCATAGTAGAGGGATACAAAATCAATATCCAGAAATCAAAGGCATTTTTATACAGCAATAATGAACTCACAGAAAGAGAAACTAACAACAAAAATAAAACAATACCATTTACCATTGCAACAACAAAAAAATAAGATGCCTATGAATAAGTTTAACCAAGGAGGTAAAGGACCTGTACTCAGAAAATTATAGGACACTGAAAAAAAGAGATAGAGGTAGACATAAAAAAAATGGAAGAATATACCCTGTTCATAAATTGGTAGAATCAACATCATTAAAATGTCCATACTACCCAAAGCAATCTATCGATTCAATGCAATCCCCATTAAAATACCAACTGCATTTTTCAAAGACCTTGAACAAACTCTCCAAACATTCATCTGGAATAAAAAAAAAGACCCTGGATAGCTGCAGCAATCTTGAGAAAGAAGAACAAAGTTGGAGGAATCACAATACCAGATATCTAGCTATATTACAAAGTCACTATTCTCAGAACTGCCTGATACTGGCACATGAACAGACATATAGATCAATGGAACCGAACAGAGAACCCAGAGATTGACCCAAGCTATTATGCTCAAAGACTACTTGACAATGGAGACAAGAGCATACAATGGAGTCAAGATAGTCTCTTCAATAAATGGTGTTTGGAAAACCGGTCAGATACATGCAAAAAAATGTAACTAGATCACCAACTTACACCACACACACACACACACACACACACACACACACACAATGACAAAAGACAAACAAACAAACAACAACAACAAAAACCCCTCAAAATGGATAAAGGACTTAAATGTAAGACGGGAAACCATAAAAAACCTAGAAGAAGCCATAGGCAGCAAAATAACAGGCATTTATCATAGCAATATATTTACCGATACAGCTCCGAGGGCAATGGAAACTAAGGAGAAAGTGAACAAATTAGACTACACCAAAATAAAAAGCTTTTGCACAGCAAAAGAAACCATCAATAAAACAACAAGAAAGCCCACTGCATGGGAGAACATACTTGTCAATGTTATCTCTGTTAACGGTTTAATCTCCAAAGTTTATAGGGAACTCATAAAACTTAACAAAAGGTAGATAAACAATCCAATCAGAAAATGGGAAAAGGACCTAAATAGACACTTTTTGAAATGAGGCATACAGAAGGCCGAGAAACATATGAAAACATGCTCAAAGTCACTAATCATCTGAGAGATGAAAATCAAAACAACAATGAGGTACCATCTCACACCTGTCAGAATGGCTATCATCAACAAATCAACAAATGACAAATGCTGGGAAGGATATGGAGAAAAAGGAACCCTCTTGCACTGCTGGTGGGAATTCAGACTGGTGAAGCCACTGTGAAAAACAGTATGGCAAAAAATTAAAATATAACTTCCATTTGACCTAATGATCCCACTTCTAGGAATATATCCTAAGAAAACAGAAACACCAATCAGAAAGTAAATATGCACCCCTATGTTCACAGCAGTGTAATTTACAAAAGCTAAGATTTCAAAACAGCCTAAGTGCCCATCAGCAGATGAGTGGATTCAAAACTGTGGTACATCTACACAATGGAATACTACACTGCGATAAAAAAGAAGGTATTCTTACCAGTTGCAACAGCATGAATGGAACTGGAGAGCATTATGCTAAGCAAAATAAGCCAGTCAGAGAAAGATAACTATGACATGATCTCACTCATTTGTGGAATATAATGAACAACATCAACTGATGAACAAAAATAGAACCAGATACATAGAAGCATGGGACAGACTATCCAACCTATGAGGGAAGGCAATGGATGAGGGGGTAATAGATCAACCAAAGGTTTTGTATGCATGCATATGAGTTTAACCAATGGGCACAGATGAGGAGGGGAGGAGAGCATGTGTTTGGGGGGTGGGGATGGTTGGGGAGAGGTCAATGGGGGAAAAATGAGACTTAGGTAATACTTTAAATAATAATAAATTAAAAATAAAATAAAATATAGTTAAAAACTGGAATTTCTCTACTCAATACATCATTATTTTTAGTACCAAAATTTCCATTAGACATTAACAAAGTCATTTTGCCCATAAGAGAACATTGACAATATAACCCTTATACCAAATGCAATTGCTCATTTATGTGATTTTTTCCTTATAATAATTACAGTTTTATGTCATATACCTGCTTTTAAACTCATTGAATTGCTGTTACTTTAGCAGAGGTTTTATTTAAGGAATGTGTCATACATGCGAATTTCTACAAAATTAGGTCATTATAAACAGAGAACTGTTTAAGAGTTCATTTACTTCCCATGTATATAAGATTTAGGTTATGGGTTTCTCTGTGCATGAGTAAAATATAACTGAGCCATTTGATGGTGAACATGGCTGATGTTTTCAAATAAAAGCCTCTTCTCAATCTAGAGAAATGCTTATTTTGTTTGAATTATGTGAACAGTTTATATTTACTCTTCAAGTATGTTCAAACTCCAGTAGTGCTTGTGTAATGAGATGGTCTACATTAAGCTCTAATAATGGTTTGCTGCGTGATCATCACAATGATAATGGGTGTAATTTATCACATCTGCCATTGAAGGAGCTCAACGAATTTCACAAACAACCCCTCATTAATCTATTCACTTGGCTCCTTTCCTATTGAAAGTTTCTAAAGCTATTTAAGAAATTATGTAGCAACTATGGGAAAGGGAAAGGTTTTGTTGCATTCAGTAAAAAAGAAATACAATGAGACACAGGGTCACAAAGAAGATCCACTCCAAGTGAAACTGTCTGGAGAGCTGTCACAATCACATATGTGATTGATTCTTGTTTCGTTAAAACCAAAAATACCCTAAATTATTTAGATCAACATTAGCATTGGAACTCCCTGTCTAGGTTCTTACTCATCTGCTCTTCCTGGAGGTTTGAAGCATGCTATGAAAACCTGCATGTCTGTCACCCTAAGACAAATCCCTGCTTCAGTGCTGCATAATTTTATATTTAAAGATTGTTTCTCATATAACCAAATTCTATGTTGCATTTAAGCCTAATACACTTGGTGTTCTGAAACAATATTTATATCATTTAATAATTAAGCATTCTGAAAGTGTGTTCTGAATATATTAGGAAAGGTATATATATTCTTGGTTGTCATAAAATGTTAGGCTAGCTAGAATGTTAACAGACAACAAGAAATTGTTCTTTAATCTTATGACTCTTGATATGTCAATTTATATCATTAAGAGATTGTTTTTAAGTACTTACAGAACACTTTTTTTGACAGATGTTATATAATATCCCCAAAACTCTACATCTTAAAATATTTCTTCAAAGATAATAAATACACTGAAAAAAATATTTTAAGGGTTTAGGGGAGGGAGGGAAGGATAGATGGGGCACAAAGGATTTGTAGGGCAGTGAAAAAACTCTGCATGGTACCATAATGATAAATACATGTCATTGGACATGTCATTATATTTTTTAGAACTCACAGAATGTATGAGACCAAGAGTGAACCATGATGTCAACTATAAACTTCGGGTGAATATGATGGGTCAATATTGGTTGATCAATTGTAACAAACGTGCCACTCTGGTGGAGGATTTTAATAATGGAGGAGATTATGCATGTAGGGGACAGGGTATAATATGGGAAATCTCTGTACCTTACTTTCAATTTTGCTGTGAACCTCAAACTCCACTAAAAAGTAAAGTCGTACATGGCTGGGCCTCAGGCCCCTTACATAGGCACCAGGGCTTCCAACTCCAAGGCAGATCCTCAGGGAAGTGGCTGGAAAAAGTCAAGCATCCAGTGCTTACAGACTTAGGCAGCCAAAGCAAAACTGGTGGATGCCTTTGCCTTTGCTGATGGTTCTGCACTGTGGACAAGGTTGGGATGCAATACTCTGAATTAGTGCTGGAGGACCAGTGTTTATAGTTGAGATCTGACAATGCGGTAGAAGGCAACTGTGCTGATAACTACAACAGAACTCCCATGGAGTTATGGAAGAGTATTTTGTGTCCTGCCCCAGCCCCCCCAATATATCTTCACCAAAGCTGGATGAACAAAAACACTCTCACAAGACTGAGTAGCTGTTCTGAGAAGGGGTACCCTGTGAACACGTAGAGTGGTAATAATAGTATTTGTTTGTTATATTCCCACTTTCTTCAATCACTTGGAAAAATATGGCTAAAATACTTTTTAATAACTAACCCATCTGATGACAGAATTGGGAGAGATCTAGCCAAAACAAGGCAGTCAATTCCTGATGCTAATACAAGTATAAGGTATTGTCAATTTCCAAGGAAATGGACCAACTATTTTTTCACAGGCTGTTCAGTATTAAAGTTGAATCGCCCTTTATCATCAAAAAATACACTTAAGTAAAATTTTCTATTTATGTAGCTGTTAGGTATTGCATCTGATCATTATGTGACAACCTGAGTTAACCTTTTTAATTGCTATCCCTTTCACCTGAGTAGACCTTTATCTTTACCCATCACACTTGAATTTGTTTCTGGGTACCCACTTTGTTCCGATGAGAGGGCTAACTTTCTGCTAAAGTCTGAAAACCACCTCTGGGGAACTTCGAACCTAGAACCATCCCCCATCCAAGTGATTATAAGCAAAAGGGACACTAGCCACACCCATAGTTTCTCTTTCTGGAAAAAGTATTATTAAAAAGCCCTAGGATAACTAACAATATTGTATTATATACTAAAAAGTTGTTAAGAAGGTAGATTTTATGTTACAGTACATGTTCTTATCACATAGCTATCTATACTAATAAAAGGGTAATATGCTAATTAGACTGGACATCTTCCAGACGTCCTTCCAGACAAAGCCATGGTTGCAGGGGTTGAGGCAGAGGCAGTTAGGGGCAATCAGGCCAGCAGGGGAGCAGTTAGGGGCATCAGGCCAGCAGGCAGAGGTGGTTGAGGGTGATTAGTCAGGCAAGCAGGTGAGTGGTTAGGAGCCAGCAGTCCCGTATTGCAAGAGGGATGTCCCAGATTGGAGAGGTTGCAGGTGGGGCTAAGGGCACCCCCCCCCAACATGTATAATTTTCATGCACTGGGCCTCTAGTATATATATAAAAGCCTAAGTGACTGTTACAACAGAATGGCTGCAATGACTGGTACTACTGGTCAACCAGTTACTATGATGCACACTGACCACCAGGGGGCAGATGCTCAATATAGGAGCTGCCCCCTGGTGGTCAGTGCACTCCCATAGGGGCAGCATCACTTAGCCAGAAGCTGAGCTCACAGCTGGTGAACACAGTGCAGTGGCAGGAGCCTCTCCTGACTCTGCAGCAATACTACCAAGTCTCGGTGGCAGGTGCAGCGGGCTGGGATGAGCATGAGAGGTGTGATGCCTGGCCCTGGTTCTGACTCCTCCCTGGCCACCTGCCTCTTGGCACACTGCTGCATCCCTCTTCCAATCCAGGACCCTTCAGGGACCTAAACCACCAGTCAGACATGCCCTGACGGGTCCTGGATTGCAAGTGACTATGTCATAGCTTATAAACTGCTACATCCCACACACAGTTAAACAAGGAAGATGGCTTCTGCAGTATTTGAAAAAGAGATCTTTGACTGCTTAATCCTAATTCATCAGAAGAATCTCAAAACTGTCCACATCCTATTTATTCTGTATGGGGATGAACATAGCTGCCCATACAACAGCAAAATGCCTTTCATCTGTATGAAAAGTATGGTCACTGGTGCATGCAGTTTCCCAGATTGCGTGACAGATGTCTGACTGCGGATTTAGGCCCGATCCTCAGGAATCAGGCCTAAACTGGCAGTCGGACATCCCCTGAAGAGTCCCAGATTGTGAGAGGGCACAGACCGGGCTGAGAGACACCCACCCAGAGCACAAATTTCATGCACTGGGCCTCTAGTAAATATAAAGAAGTAGGGAGGAAAGTTGGGAAGGTATGCCATGGTTACTGCCTTGATGATGGTAATGGTTCATGTGTGTATACTAACCCCTGAACTCACTGAGTTGTACACATTAAATAAGTACAACTTTTTCCATGTCAGTCATAATTCAGGTAAGTGGTTTAAAAAATAGAGTCAATTAAAAGAAAATTTAAAAATGTAATTTGAGAATAAAAATAAATTAACATTCTTGGTTATAAGAAAACTAAGTTGCAAAATAGATATAATTATGGTTTATATTTACAAAGAATAATTCCCATAAAACAAATATATTTCACTTTACAAAAACATTTGATACAGAATCTGTATAGACAGATGTTCCTGTTTAAACTGCATATTTTGTGTTGAAATGTTATTCAAAGTTCATATGATGAGGGATAGTTTATAATGGGAAAATATTTAGATTTTTCTTTGAAAGTAATACGTTTAGATGGAGTTGAGAAGCTGAAAAGCTTTGTGAAGAAGCAGATGCAGCCAATTAATTATGTAAATGTCAAATCAAGTATCCTTCTAAGGGTGAAGTGGTTTAGGTAGAATAAATGTCCTCTTAATTAGAAAAGGACAGTACCATTTGGAAGTGACACATATAGATACAGATATCTTACTGAAGAAATGGAATCAGAGCACTAGTTGAATTTTTTTTAAAATGTAGCTTAAATCTATCTCAGATTTAGCACAAATATTTAAAGGTGTTATTTTCAATGGATATCACAATCGTCTTTTATTTTAAAATCAAAGACCTTAGAAAACTTTATCTGTTTATCTCTACCACCTTATATATATTTTTTGTATTGTATCAATATCAATTTGCTTTTATATTTCCAAAATAAATCTTCACACACACTCAGACATGTATTTGTTTAGATTTATCTATATATTTACCATTTCCTTTATAATTTCTATTGCTTTTCACTCTTTCCTCCTGAGATCAATCTCCTTCTTCCCAAATAACTGACTTTTATTTTTCATCAAGGATTAGCAGAGTGGGTTAAGGTAGAGACGGTCACTTCTCTCTGATTCGAGAGCAGTGACTTCATCATTTTTCAAATATTTTTGGGTTTTTTTCTGAACATTCATCTGTTTACTATTTACCTATCCCTTAACAATATAATACAGTTATGGTTATTGTTGCTTTAACATGTTTTGATTTGGTACTGGGTCGGAACTTTGTTTTGATACTGGGTAGAAACATGTGTATATGACATGCGTATATATAAATTTATATGTAACCTTTATGATTTTACTGGGTTATTTTCCATATACACTTTTAGGATAACTTAGTCTTCTTTGGACTTACATTTACCTAATAGGTCGAGTTGGTGAGAGTTAACACTTTAAAGTTTAAACTGCTTTTATGTTCATTAAAAAAATCTTGTGGTTAAATTCATATAGATTCAAAATAATTCTTCTTGAGTTTATTAAAATAATTTACGCATTTGATTCATAGGGTGAATTAAATTTGTCCCTTGTCTATTTATTCTCTAGCTGCAAACTGCTTAGAAAGAAAGTTGTAAATTTCTAGATGCTTGTTTTGTGATTGGAAGTGTCTTGACAGTTCTTTTTAGTTTTAATTGTTTTATCTGTTGATTCCATAGGCTTCCATATATATTTAAAAAACCCTAATATGTAAATAGATTGAACAGAGGAACAACCGAACAACTGAACAACTGGTCACTGTGACATGCGCTGACCACCAGGAAGTGGACGCAGAACATGGTGGGCAATAGTAGCAGGTGGTAAAGTGAGGAACATGGTGGGCAATGGCCGCAGATGGTGGAGCAGGTAAGTGGGAGCCCCAGACCAAGGCAGAGTGCCAGTCGCTGTCATCGGGGTGAGCCTCTGGTGGTTACTGAAAATTCTTTGCTCCCGCATCCTGGGGTCCCAACCAGCACTCACACCTGTTGCCGGTGCCAACCCTGCTTGCACCCGCTGCTGGCACTGGCCCCAATTACTCAGTGCCATCAGCAGGTGAAATTGGCAGCTGCCGGCCCAATCACCCTTCAAGGTTTCTCCACCTCCCCCTGCTCCTGAGGGACGATCGGGGCCAGCAGCCACCTCTCAAACCCACTATGGTGTCAGCCCTGCTCACACCCACAGCCAACACCAGAGCCACCGCTCACACCTGCTGCCAGTGGCTGGCGCTGGCCCTGATTGCTCGGCACCATGAGCAGGTGCAAGCAGCAGATGCCGGCCCCAACCACCCCTCAGGGCTTCTCCACCTTCCCCTGCTCCTGAGGGGTCATCGGGCAGTGGCCACCACTCGCACCCACTGATGACACTGTCCCCAATCACTCTGCACCATCAGCAGGTGCAAGCAGGGCCAGCGCTATCAGCACATGGGAGTGGCAGTGGTTTGAGTGGGGCTGCCTGCAGAGAGGGGACTGGGGGCCACAGAGGGAGGGGCCAGTTGGGGGCACAGAGGATGGGGCGAGACCCGCCCCTGTGCCCATCACAACCTCGCGGCCCAGAGTTTCTTTCAAGGTACACAAATTCATGCACTGGGTCCCTAGGTTTATATAAACAATTACCATTTGAATAAACAATGATGATATTGCCTTCTCTTCTTCCATTACATACACCTCTTTTTCTTTGGTTAAATTTTGTGTTATTTTAATGGCCAGAACAATTTCGAACGAGTGAAGAGAGTGGTTCTTTTGACTTATTCCCATCTTTAAAGAAATGCTGTTAGAGCCTCATCATTAACTGTAATGTTGCTGCCCTAGCCGGTTTAGCTCAGTGGATAGAGTGTCAGCCTGTGACCGAACGTCTCAGGTTCAATTCTGGTCAAGGGCACATGCCCAGGTTGTGGGCTCTATCCTCAGTGGTGAGTGTGCAGGAAGCAGCTAACCAGTGATTTTTTTCATCACTGATGTTTCTATCTCTCTCACCCTCTCCCTTCCTCTCTGAAATCAATAAAAATATATTTTTTTAAAAAAAGAGTAATGATGTCTTTGGGTTTGGGATAAAAATTCCCCTGAATTGTATTCTTGTTATTTTTAACTAGATTTTTTAGGAAACATACATTTCGTAGGTTGTGGAGTAAGGCTCTAAAATATTTTTAAATCAAATAATTGACTAAATATGCAAAACAACATATTAAATGTGTATTGCTGCCATTGATTTATGATATGCACTATTTTTATCACATATTTAATTATTAAATGTGCTACTATTTATTTCTTAAGTGTATAATTCCTTAGCCTTCATGTTACTCTACTCATGTGCAATACTGAGACTCTGAAAGCATGAGCATTAGAACAATCCTATATAATAAAGAGGAAATATGCAAATTAACCCTCATGCCCTCACAAGACCAGGCCAGCAGGGGGGTTAGTGAGGGACAACCAAATGACTGAACAGCAGGCTGTGTGGGGCGATCAGGCTGACAGGGAGGGCAGTTGGTGGTGACCAGGCCAGCAGAGGCGGGTAGTTGGGGTGACCAGGCTGGCAGGGGGGGGAGCTGTTAGGGGTGACCAGGCCAGCAGGGGGGTGCAGTTTGGAGCAACCAGGCTAGCATGGGGGCAGTTGGGGGCAATTAGGCTGGCAGGGGGGGGCAGTGAGGGGCAA
>NW_006291758.1:767048-768684 GCF_000327345.1 Myotis davidii | reverse complement strand
AGCAGGGGGCAATTAGGAGTGACCAGGAAGGAAGGCAAGTGAATGATTAGGAGCCAGTGATCCACGGTTGTGAGAGGGATGTCTGACTGCCGGTTTAGGCCCAACAGTCGGACATCCCCCAAGGGGTACCAGATTGGAGAGGGTGCGGGCTGCGCTGAGGTGACCTCCCCATGCAAGAATTTCATGCTCCAGACCTCTAGTCATAATGATAACAATAAAATAATAATAATGAATTGAATAAGCTATAGTTGAATTAGCATTACTTTGTCTCAGATTCTGATCTAAGTGTTTTACATGCATCACCTGAAATAATATTTAAAGCAATATTAGTTTTTTGGTTATACAGAAGAATAGAATGTGATGCAGCACTTGAAGTAATTTCTCAATAGGCATAATGCTAAAAATAGAGAGAAAAGACTCTAATTCAAATATAAGACTGTTGGGCTTAAGGTTAAATATAATAGGTGATCAACCATCACTATCCACCACATGATAGGTTATTTGAAATGTAAGAGAAAATATACAGCATCACAAATTTGCCTTACCTATAACTATAGGCCCATCAAGTATGGTAAAGGCTATAAGTTTTTTTTTAACTTAATATGGTTATTAAGGGCATTTACATCCCTCAGGTCATACACATCTATTTTTATCAAAACTTTTTAGAAGCACAGGTATATTTTTTGTACACAAAATGCATGTAGCAAGTATGGTAGCAAGAACAATACTGTTACCCAGGCATTTGCTTATTCTCCATTCATTGACAAGAATATGTTTTTCATTTCTACACTCTGTGCTCTGGTCTAAGCCCTGCTAGTTTATGCTATAAAGTAAGGGGGCTAGACTAGATAATTTGAGGATCTCTTTAAATGTAGAGAACTACATGTAGAGAGCAATTTATAATGGAAAAAGGCAGCACAAGTCAGACAGAAAATAATTATCAAAAACTGATTCTGAATCCACTGTTCCTCCACACATGGAAGTATATTTTCTATTTTGCATTGGATACACAACATAGATTCCAAAATAAAATCTTTAAAATAACTCTTCACAATTTAGAAGAAAGTATTTTCTGTTATCTCAGTATAGGAAGGGATTTTTAAAAACAGGAGTTAGTATAAAAAAAAAGGACAGGTAAATTTGACTACATTAAAATCGAATCTATAAATATGTTAAAATGTAAATTTAAAGAATATTAAATTAGAATTGGAACCAAGATGGCGGCATAGGTTAACGCCGGAGTTTGCTGCCTTGAACAACCATTTCAAAAGTGAAACTAAAAGACAGTACGGACACCATCCAGAACCACAGGAACACTGGCTGAGTGGAAGTCCTACAACTAGGAGGAAAGAGTAACGCATACGGACACTCAGAGGAGGCGCAGTGCTGAAGTCAAATTCTGAGGTGCGGGGTGTGCGGAACGGGCTGGCGGTGGAGGGCGCGGTTGTTGTTTTCAATCGGGAGGGAGTCGCAGACTCTGAGCTCCAGATCCGGGCGAGTCGCTAGGGACCGAGACTCAAACGGGAGAAGCGGGACTGTCTGGCCTCGGTCAGAGCGAGTGCAGCTTTCGCTCCGAGGTTTGCAGCGGTTGCTGGGACTCAGAGAGGCAGAGCCCCTGGGGACAGGACTGAGAGCC
>NW_006291758.1:765446-765893 GCF_000327345.1 Myotis davidii | reverse complement strand
GGATGGGAACCGGGTGGAGGGGAGCTATGGGGGAAAAAAAGAGGAACAACTGTAATAATCAGAACAATAAAGATTTAATTAAAAAAAGAATATTAAATTATATTATAAACTTTAAGTATATCACAATACATAGAAACAAATGCATACATTTGTTAATATACCCTATTTGCCGGCGCATAAGACGATTTTTTGGCCCTTAAAAATATGCCTCCAAGTGGGGGTTCGTCTTATACGCCGGGTACACTTCAGATAGACTGCCCATAGTGCTTGCCCCGTGCCATAGTGGCCTCCCGATGCCCGCCCACTTCATTCCACATACCGTTCAGGCATCAGCAGCGCTGCCGGGTGTATGCTCGGCTGTTATGCGATTTTGCTGTTATGCGATTTTACCACACTCGCAAAATCGCACACAGCCGACCATCCACCCAGTATGATAGTGCAAAATCA
>NW_006291758.1:758786-764896 GCF_000327345.1 Myotis davidii | reverse complement strand
TTAAAATGTTAAAATCAAATCTGATATTGTTTTACCTTTTATTTGGTGTGTGGAAGGTGTGCGGAAGAGGGGGTAGTCTTATACGGCGAGTATATAACAAACTCTGTATTTTGAGTGGAAATGTTAGGGGGTCGTCTTATACGCCCAGTCGTCTTATACGCCGGCAAATACGGTATATACATTTGTAGAGATCTATGTCATGGGTATCTTTTAATAATAGATATTAATATTATGTGTACACATAATAAATTGGAAAAAAATGCCAGAGATTAAGAAAAAATACTAGTATCAGGAAGTAAAAGAGGAAAAAAAACATCAATGCAGAAGGAGAGATATTTCTGGTAGACTTTAAAAACAACTAAGATTTTCCACACAATTTTTAAAAAAAATCAATTATAATAAATAGTTTTCTGCTTAGTGAATATGAGGCTTACTTTTGGAGTGATAAAAATGTTCTGGAACTATACGAAGATAATTGTGGCACAACATTGTGAAGGTACTAAATTCCAATGAATGCTTCACTTCAAAATGGTTAATTTTATGTTACATAAAATTTTGCTCAATAACAAAATTCCAAGATATTAGATGATGAGATTTGAACATATGTGCTAATTTGGTCCCTGAAACTATTATTTCCTTAAGTTAAATCCTACCATAAAAACAAACAAAAACTGATTATAAGTTCAAATATAGGATATGGTCATTTTAGCATATGAAATATAAAATGAAAATTGATGATTTAATATCCTGAAAAGATAAAGGGCAGGAAAAGTTAGAATATAAGTCCTTTTGCCGGATGTGTGGCACACTAGAGTACTATTTGATAAAATATTATGCACACTGGAGACAAATGCTTGTTTTCCACTGAGACAAGGTTAGATGACTATCAAAGAGGCTTATATATTCTCTGGCATCTGCATATTCAAGGTACAAAAGTTCCCATCTCCTCTTACTTTCATCACTTTCCTTTTATCACCAATTTATCCTAATCCCTAAGCCAAAATTAACTCCAGAGATAATCCCATTATCTCAAATCTCACTCTTCTAGCCCACTATCTGACACAGAAGTACATCAGATTAGATGGTTCAGAATGAGTTTTGAGGGTTAGACTGGAAGGCTCATAACATAATGGTTGGAGCAGGTGCATGGTGCTTGACTCTGGTTTCCCATCATAGGGGGTGAGGGGCTGATGTGTGTCCCCTTATGTGATATTGGAGATCTGACTTAAATTCCATATACCTCAGTTGCCTTTATATGTATAAGAATGACAGCTATAGCACTTACCTCCAATGTTATTGTGATACTGTAAAAGAAATAGTTAATATAAAGCACTTTGAACAGTTTTGTCACATGGTAAAGACAAAGCAACTTTTACCTATTGTTATGAACATCATCGTTAGTACAGACTCAACAAAATCCCTTGCCTATTAGGGCACCAAATTCTGCTGGTATGAAATCCAATACTTCTTGAATTATGAATTACTGCAGTGTCAAGGGAAGAAAGTGTGCCACCAGGAAACACACACACACACACACACACACACACACACACACACACAGCAATCAATTGATAGTAAGTTTTGTGAGGCTGCTGTCTTTGTGTCTGGTACTGGAGCCTGAGGTGGGAAAGGGAAGTTACACCAGCAGGTGGGTGCAGGGGCCCCATGCATTGTGGCAGCTCACGCACACTGCTGCTTGTAGCTGGCTCACTTTGTCAGTGCGAGGCCGTAGGTGAGCAACTCTTGCTGCAGTTCCCACCAGAGTCTCCTTCAGTTTCTCTGATTTCTCTCTCAGGTGCTGTCTACTAACAAAGGACTCCAGCATTTCCTGAAGGACAAAAAAGTCATTCAAGTTAGAAGTTTGAAGCCAAGGAGAGACCAAGATGGGGCTCAGACCCATTGTGGGTCCAGTTGATGTTCATGGGTTTATTCTCACTCTTATCAGTTTACATCCATCTTACGTTTCCAACTGCTTGTTGATTGACTAAGCCTTCCAAATCTTATGCAAAATATCTTTTATGGCCCCACTACTTGGGCACTTCTCAGAGAAGGGAATTCTTGGAAATATAGTCCCAGTTTAGCTAAACGTAAATAGTCAGCATCTACTTACACCCTTTTTAGCCTACTGAACTTAATTTCCAAATCAAGACAATTACAAAACCATACTTCCACCTAACATAATGCAACATTTCCTCACACACACAAAAAAAAAATGCTGACCTTCTTATCCAAAAAAGACTACACATTTCCTGAATCTATTTTGGGGTGATGTTTGTTCCTCTTCTAGCTGAGTTACACTCCATCTTTGATTTTCTGAAATGTAAGTACTGAGATCTGAGATATAGAATTCACTACTATTAATATGTTTTATCATAGATAGTATAAAAATGGGAGTGGTGAAGAGAAAAAAATAGTTGATATATATAATATCTATTCACATCAAAATAAAGAAGAAATGTGTATATCTAATATAGCTCACACTTCTGCATCTGGTCACATAGTCTTAACTGGTACTTACTGTTTCCTTCTTCCTTTATTCCCAGCAAAGAATTTAACTGGTCTCTGGTCATATAACTTGATGGGTAAGATATTCCACACCTTCAATCTTGAAGGGTCTGGACCATTAACAGACCTACTTGTATCAGGCCATTAACATTTAATCACAGCATATGTAAGTATAAAGAGGCATCTCAGGGCATCTCCCTGGGTTATTATAGATATATTTCTTCTATTCCTCATTGTGTAATAGCAATATATATATATTTGAATATACTATATACACACCCATATATATTATATATAACATATGCACTCACATATACATATATATGTATACCATCAAACAAAGGATTTAGTATAGGAATCTGCAGGAGCTGATTAACTAGACCATGTAAGGCTGTTGTATACAGAGCAGGCAGTATGAAGGGAAGATGGATATGCATTGGTGGGAACATGGACACATTGAAGTCCACAAATACAAACTGGAATCCAAGAGCATGAATGGGACCTCATCCTTATTAGAGAGGCCCTTCTTCTTAAAGTAGATGTATCTGTTTATTTGGAGCTGTTAGTGCTTAAATTTTCAAATGAAGTGGCCTGTCCAAATGTTGTAGTTTTAAATATAAATTACATTTCTTTTACTTCTAGAAAAAACTGCAGCATTAGTTAACACAGTAGAGAGTAGTGAAAACAGACTTACATTTAAAACAGAATGGAGAAAACACAGTTACTAAGCTGTAAGTACAAATAATTGTTGATAACAAAAGCGAACAAGAATGAAATACAGACATTTATATCTTTTTATATTTGCATGCATCATAGAGATAACAAAAACAGTAAGTTTTAAACTTTTACTAGACATGAAATAAACATACAGTGGGGCCTTGACTTACGAGTTTAACTCATTACGTGATGGAGCTTGTAACTCAAATTACTCCTATGTCAAATCAACAGTGAACGAGTGAGACAAGTGATGCTGGGCTGATGTTGTGGCGTTCACTGTGATGTTCACTGCGCCAAATAGCGGTGGGGTATCTGAAGCTGGCGCGTAACCCAAATTTTAGCTCGCAACTCAAAGCAAAAAATCAGCTGAGAGACGGCTCATATCTCGAAAAACTCGTTAGTCGGGACACTCGTAAGTCAAGGCCCCACTGTATAAGTAGGAAAAATTTTCCCTCTGTTTTTGAGCCCCATTTTGTCTATATTCACCATTCGCAAGCTTCCAACTTTGGTGCTGCATGTATTCTGCAGAATGGGCTGCTGACCTTCACCTGGAGCTAAACATGCACCTGGCTTAGAAGTTGAAGAAGCCAAATAGTGATCCAGGTGAACTACACTGATTAGGAAATATGCACAGCAAGGAATTCTGGAAAACCTACTTTCAGCTTCCTAAATTGGTGCAATACAAATCCACCATATATTCCAAGGCAAGCAAAATAATTTTTTTTGCTCTGAATTAGAATATAAGAAGTTTCTAACCTAGAATTCATCCCCAGTGGATTATTTCCCCTAAATTTAGAGGTGTACCTCTTTTGTAACAATGAAGAACACTCTTAGAAGTCAAAGTTCCACATTCCGACTTAGTTTTGCAACTTAGTAAGTTCGTGACATTTAGCAATTTCCTTAACTCTAAGGCTCTGCTTCTCCACTCATAATTGGGACATGTAAATCCAGACACTCCTCATTCACTGACTTGTTGATATAAATAAATGAAATATTATGGATGTTGCAATATTCCCTAACTTATAAAGAGGAATGTATATACAAGGAATAGAAATATTAAACCTGTTTTTGCTTATGTGAACAAGGACAGATGATATCATCAGAACTACAGAGCATATATCTGCCATAAGGCCTCAGCCCAGGTCCTTATGACATTTCCCAACATTTCAGCAAGCTTCCTACTGTACTTGTGAGTCATTTTCTTTCCATGTGGCCAGCAGCAGGAAATGAAATCCATTATAGCCCCATGTAGGTGGTTAATTTGTTTGAACTGTCATTCAGCTGGATTTTCAGGACCTTCCTAATGATCTCCCTGGTGCAATGCAGTGCAACTCTTGCATGTTTTCTGTCACTGAAACAGCTGTTTTAAAAGATGCTATTAGCTTCTATTTTAGGATTAGAGTTCTTCAGGACTTTAGTGAAAATCACACAGTGCAAGTAAAAATCCTGCATAACAATGCAGGAGATAAGCTCCTTGACATTAGCCTTCCATGGATTTATTTTTTATTTGACACTAAAGCAAAGGCAACAAAAAGCAAAGATAAACAAGACTACCTCAGACTTAAAGCTTCTGTATGGCAAAGAATTTTTTTTTGTTTTATTTTACTTTTTATGCAATGAAAAAGCAACCTACCGAATGGAAGAAATTATTTGCAAATAATGTATCTGTTAAGAGGTTAATATCCAAAATGTATGAAGAACATACACAACTCAGTAGCAAAAGGAAAAATTATTTTTTTAAAAAAACAGAGGAACTGAATAGACAAGTTTCCAAAGCAGACATATAAACATCCAATAGGTACATGAAAATGTGTGCAACATCACTAATGATCAGAAAAATGCAAATTAAAACCACAATGAGCCCGGTCAGTGTGGCTCAGTGGTTGAGCATCAACCTATGAACCAGGAGGTCATGGTTTGATTCCTGGTCAGGGCACATGCCCAGGTTGCAGGCTTGACTGCCCTAGTAGGGGGCATGTAGGAAGCAGCCGATGGATGATTCTCTCATTATTGATGCTTCTACCTCTCTCTCCTTCTCTCTTCCTCTCTCTGAAGTCAATAAAACATATCTTAAAAAAAACAACACAACACAATGAGATATCCCCCCACACCTGTTAGAATGGTTATCATCAAGGACAGAAGAGATAACTACGTGTTTGTGAGAAGGTGGAGCAAAGGCAGCCACTGTGCATTATTGGTGAGGATGTAAATTGGTACAGTCACTGTGGAAAACAGGATGGATGGTCATCAAAAAATTCAAAATAGAACAACATATGAGCCAGAAATTCCACTTTTTTTTTGTATATATCCAAAGGAAATGAAAACAGAATGTGTATGTATATACTAGAGGCCCGGTGCATGAAATTTGTGCATGTGGGGAAGGGTCCTTCAGCCTGGTTTGCACCCTCTCAAATCCAGGACCCTGTGGGGGGATGTGTGACTGCCTATACCAGCAGTTGAACATTTCTCTCACAATCTGGGACCGCTGGCTCCTAACTGCTCACCTGCCTGCCTGCCTGATTGCCCCTAACCCCTCTGCCTGCCTGCTAATTGCCCTTAACCACTCTGCATGTATGCCTGATCACCTCTAACTGCTTCTGCCTGCTTGCCTGATCACCCCAACACCTCTGCCTGCCTACCCACCTGATTGCCCCTAACTGCTCCCCTGCCAGCCTGATTTCTCCTAACTGATCTCCCCTGTGGGCCTGGTTGCCCCTAACTGCCTCTGCCTGCCTGTCTGATGCCCCTAACTGCTCTCCCCTGCTGGCCTGATCACCCTTTACCGTTCTGTCTACCCAAACTGCATCTGCCTTGGCCCCCACTACTGTGGCTTTGTCCAGAAGGATGTCTGGAAGGACATCTGGATGACGCCTGGTCTATCCAGGCTA
>NW_006291758.1:753023-756634 GCF_000327345.1 Myotis davidii | reverse complement strand
CACACACACACACACACACACACGCACACCATATAGGGCACTACGCCAAGAATTGTGAAAGAAGTTTGGGGAGGTTGGTGATTGTTGAAATGGGAAGAAACAAAGGAGATAATTATTCCACCTATAAAAACTCAAAGTCTAGTAAGAAAAGAAACAGTTAACAGAACATATTTGATAAGAGAGAAATTGTAATTGCAGTCCAAAGAATGGGGGTTTAGTTTAAGGGCAGTTAGGACAGATGACATCATAAAGAAAGATGCATTTGAACTATACCAAGAATGTTCAGAATTTTATTAAGTAGAGGTGGGATGTGTGTGTGTGTGTTGGAGATATGGCATAGGGCAAAACAAAGAGAAAAGATTATGTCTAGAAATATTGTCATGAGCATATTGAGTATGGACTAGAATAACTTAAGAACATGGTTTGTGTATGTCAGATAATGGAGGACTTAGTGCCCACCTAGTCAATTAGACTTATCCAATGAGAAAAAGTGAGTCCTGTGAACAGGGCTAGTGATACAATCAGAACCTGTGGGTCGCGAACAATGAAAATACATCCTGCATATCAGATATTTACATTATGATTCATAACAGCAGCAAAATTACAGTCATGAGGTAGCAACAAAAATAATCTTATGGTGGGGGTTGCCACAAGATGAGGAACTGTATTAAAGGGTTAGGAAGGTTGAGAACTGCATTAGGAAGGTTGAGAACCACGGGAGGCGCCAGCCAGCGATCATTGATGGCAGCCCAGGCCTAACACCTCAGCCTGAGGCTTTAGGCTTGGACTGGGGCGGAGCCAGCCAGCAATTGTTGATGGCAGAGGCAGCGGTGGGGAGCTGGGGGCGTCCAGGTCCAGATTAGGAAGGTTGAGAACCACTGGTAGAGGATTGTTCTATTAGCCATGAGGTGGGGACCCACGTCTGGGAAGATGCTTGGCTTGTATTAATGCCTGTATAGGGGGAAAGACCTACGCCTAACACCTCAGCCAGAGGCTTTAGGCTTGGCTGGGGAGGAGGCACCCAGCGATCGTTGATGGCAGCAAAGGTGGAAAGCATGGGGGGAGGGGCCCCGGCCCAGGCCTAACACCTCAGGCAGAGGCTTTAGGCTTGGAGCGGGGTGGAGCCAGCAAGGGATCCTTGATGGTGGCTTTGCCAGGGAACCGGGGCAGAGTCAGCCAGTGATTGGTGGCAGGGAGCTGGTGGTGCCCAGGTCCAGGCCTAAAGCCTCGGCTTGAGGCTTTAGGCCAGGGCCGGGGTGGAGCCAGCCAGCGATCATTGATGGCAGAGGCAGCGGTGGGGAGCTGGGGGTGCCCACGCCCAATTGTGTTTCCCATTTCATCTTTATACTTATAATTCGCTAACATCCCATGCTGTTTTAATTATTCATCCTTCCATAATTTTGCACATGCCACATGCTTTACTCTTTGCCTAGAGTATTGTAACCCCCAACTCAATTGTCCAAATAATTATTATTCTTCCTCAGGAATTCAGGATAAATACCATTTATTCCAGGACATCTCCAACTCAACCAAAATCTCTTGAGAAATGTTTAGAAATTTATTCACTCTCTTATATATGAAAACTGAACCAGGTGAATACTTCATGTTACACTTAATCACACATTGATTTATAATGATCAAGTCACTTAGCAAGTATATACTATTCCATAACCTGCATTTTATGCCATAACCTCTCTAGCAATATTTTATTGTTCTACCCTTGTTTATCCTTCACCTTATCTTCCTCACCTGCCTCTAATTTATATTGCTTTAACAGTGTGTAACATTTTATAGAATACTTTAAATCCTTTTGGCAGCAAGATGAGGTATATATAAATTAATAAATGTGTGAATAAACAAAGAAATAATCTCTCCCATTGTTCTGTGCAATCCTTGTGGCAACCACTATGTCTTGGTGACCTTTGTTGTCCCAGAAGGTAACAGAATAGATGGCATATGGCAAGTACTCAATCAAGTTTGCTTCAAACACCAAACTGTAACTTTTCTTTCAGAGCAACTTTTAGATATTTTGAAACAAATAAATTGGCACTTCCATCTTAACTGATACATTTGTTAAATGAAAATCCACATGCTTGTAAATGTGAATAAAGTGTTATTCTGGTTATGTAGATAAGCAAGAATATTTTTCAAGTGTTCTTCTCAGTGACATTAAATAGACTAACTTCAGTATATTGTTAAATCCTCATGTTAGAGAAAAGGGATAAATAACAAGGAGAGGCATTTTAGGCTAATGTAAACTGACAATCTCTTGACTTAAAATCACTTCCCGGAATACTTCTGATCTCATAACTTCATTTCTTTGCCACAAAAAAATTAAAATGTATTGAAAAGGTACACATGTCTTTAAAATAAATAAAACACTGAAGAAGAAATAGGGTGTTGTGTGTTTTTTTGATGAACTGCTTGACTTAACTAGGTTATATTGTTTATTTTTCATAACTGGTTACTTTTGCAGATATATCTGATGGACTAAAGAGTGTGTACCTGCACAATTGTATATTGGAACTTTAATAAAGGTGGTGGATTGAATATTCATCATAATGGTGTAACCACATCATGCATAGTTAAAAAATAATCTTTTCCTAAGGACCCATATTATATTAATTAGTTAATTCAACAAATATTGATCAAGAACCTGCTTTGTGCCAGGCCCCTGTCTTAGGTGCAGAAGATAAAGCAGTGAACAAAAGAGGTGAAATCCCCACCCTCAGTTAACTAATATTCTAAGTTGATAATTAACAAATACATGTGCAATGCAATTGTGGAGTAATAATAATATGAGAAAACCCAAATCAACATGAGGAAAGCAAGTGAACTGCTGTGTGCTTTAATTCAGTTGCCCCAAAACAAATCTCTCTGAAGAGGCAACACAAGAGCAGAGGAGCACCATGGGAAAGAGCTTTCCTGGCAAAGGGAACAGCATGTGCAAAGGCTTGTATATTGTTTTACTAAAGATTCCCTGAAAACTATCTCAGTTCACTGAAATGGTAAGAATTGCAAAAACGGTTCGTACACACAGACAGCCTCCTCAAAAAATGATAATTTCAATGTTTTTATCAAGGAAGAAACTCTTGATTTTCATTCGCTTTTTGTTTGTTGCCTTTGTGTTGTTGCTGTTATTGTTGTTGATATTCTAAAGGCCTCCCCGCCAGTGCACAAATTTTTGTACACCGGGCCTCTGGTATATATATATAATCTTCATGGAGTACTATTCACCCATAAGGAAAAAAAAAAAAGAAATACTGCCTTTTGAGACAATGTGAATGCACCTTGGGGGTAGTATTCTAAGTTAATGAAATAGGCCAGAGAGAGAAAGACAAATGCTGAATATACATATGTCACTGATGTGTGGAATCTAAAAAAACTAAGTCCAACTCCTAGAAACAGAGAATAGAAAAGTGAGTTTCCAGGGGCTAGAGGGTGAGGACAATAGGGAAAAGTTGATTAAATATTCAGCTATAAGATGAATAAGGTGTGAGGATCTAATGTATAGCATGATGACTACTAGTATAGTTGATAATGCAGTGTCATATGATTGAAATTTGCTAAGAGAGTAGAGCAGAAATGTTCTCACCAAAAAAAGATATATA